>NC_052146.1:42961114-43293278 GCF_902713615.1 Scyliorhinus canicula | reverse complement strand
CCCCATCCGTGTTCCCCGGGATGAACCGATGGTTGCCACCCAGTGGAGCCTCCATCGAGCCCCCTGTTTCCCCCCGATGCCGTCTCCACTGTCCCCAGATTCTTAGGGTCGCCGCCACCACCGGGCTCGTGGTAACCCTCTTGGGGGAGAGCGGCAACGGTGCCGTTACCATGGCACCCAGGCTCGTACCTCTACATGACGCCATCTCCATTCTTGTCCACGCCGCCCCTCCCCCCTCCATCACCCATTTACGCACCATTGACACATTGGCTGCCCAATAGTACCCCAGAAGGTTGGGCAGCGCCAGCCCGCCTCTATCCCTTCCTCGCTCCAGGAACACCCTCCTCACTCTCGGAGTCCCATGTGCCCACACAAAGCTCAGAATACTGCCGGTCACTCTCCTAAAGAAGGCCCTGGGAATAAATATGGGCAGGCACTGAAAAAGGAACAAGAACCTCGGAAGCACTGTCATTTTGATGGACTGCACCCTCCCCGCCAACGACAATGGCAGCATGTCCCACCTCCTGAACTCCTCCTCCATCTGATCTACCAGTCTGGTAAAGTTATGCTTGTGGAGAGTCCCCCAGTCCCTGGCCACTTGTACCCCCAGGTACCTAAAGCTCTCCCCTGCCCTCCTAAGCGGGAGCCTACCAATTCCTTCCTCCTGGTCTCCAGGGTGCACCACAAACACCTCGCTCTTGCCTAAGTTTAATTTATAACCTGAGAAGGTCCCAAACTCGGCTAGTAACTCCATCACTCCCGGCATCCCTCCCACCGGGTCCGCCACATACAGTAACAGGTCGTCGGCATACAACGACACCCTATGTTCCTCTCCACCTCGCACCAAGCCTCTCCACCTCTCTGAATCTCTCAATGCCATCGCCAGCGGCTCGATTGCCAGTGCAAACAACAAGGGGGACAAGGGGCAACCCTGCCTGGTCCCTCGGTAAAGCCGGAAGTACTCCGACCTCCTCATATTCGTGGCCACGCACGCCATCGGGGCCTCATATAGCAGCCTTACCCATCTAATGAACCCTTCACCAAATCCAAACCTCCCCAACACCTCCCATAGGTACCCCCACTCCACTCTATCGAAGGCCTTCTCCGCATCCAGCGCCACCACTATCTCTGCCTCCCCCTCAATCGCCGGCATCATAATGACATTCAGCAATCTCCGCACATTCGTGTTCAGCTGCCTTCCCTTCACAAAACCTGTCTGGTCCTCATGCACAACCCCTGGCACACAGTCCTCTATCCTGGTGGCCAGGATTTTTGCCAGCACCTTAGCATCCACGTTGAGGAGAGATATGGGCCTGTATGAACCACACTGCTGGGGGTCCTTGTCCTTCTTTAAAATTAACGAGATCAGTGCCCGTGACATCGTCGGCGGCAAAGTCCCCCCTTCCCACGCTTCGTTGAGTGTCCGCACCAGCAAGGGGCCCACTAGGTCCACGAACTTTTTATAAAATTCCACCGGGAACCCATCCGGCCCCGGTGCCTTCCCTGACTGCATCTGCCCGATCCCCTTAACTAGCTCCTCCAGCTCAATCGGCGCACCCAGCCCCTCCACCTTCTCCTCCTGCACCTTCGGGAAAGAAAGCCCGTCGAGGAACCTCTTCATTCCCCTCCTCTCCCCCGTTGGCTCCGACCGGTACAGTTCCCCGTAAAAGTCCTTGAAGACCTCATTCACCTCTACCCCCTTCCGCACCACATTCCCACTCTTGTCTCTCACTCCAGCAATCTCCTTAGCCGCATCCCGCTTACGGAGCTGATGAGCCAGCATCCTACTCGCCTTTTCACCATGTTCGTACACTGCCCCTTGTGCCTTCCTCCACTGTGCCTCCGCCTTTCTAGTGGTCAGCAAATTAAATTTAGCCTGCAGGCTGCGCCTCTCCCCCAACAGTCCCTCCTCTGGTGCCTCTGCATACCTCCTGTCCACCTCCAGCATCTTTCCCACCAGTCTATCCCTCTCACTCCTCTCGCTCCTCTCCCTGTGTGCCCGAATGGATATCAGCTCCCCACGAATCACTGCCTTCAGGGCTTCCCAGACCACCCCCACCTGAACCTCCCCCGTATCATTCACCTCAAGGTACCCCTCAATACTTGCCCGGACCCTCCTACACACCTCCTCCTCCGCCAACAACCCCACATCCAACCGCCACAATGGACGTTGGTCTCGCACCTCCCCCATCTCCAACTCTATCCAATGCGGAGCGTGGTCGGAGATTGCAATGGCCGAATACTCGGCCTCCTCCACTCTCGGAATCATTCCCCTACTCACCACAAAGAAATCTATCCGAGAGTAGACCCTATGTACGTGGGAGAAGAAAGAGTACTCACGTGCCCTCGGCCTCACAAACCTCCATGGATCCACTCCACCCATCTGATCCATAAACCCTCTCAGTACCTTGGCCGCCGCCGGCCTCCTACCCGTCCTAGAGCTGGACCGATCCAGTGAAGGATCCAACACCGTATTAAAGTCCCCCCCCTATGATCAGACCTCCCGCCTCCAGATCCGGGATCTGTCCCAACATACGCCTCATAAAGCCCGCATCGTCCCAATTTGGGGCATACACACTAGCCAGTACCACCTTCTGTCCTTGCAGCCTGCCCCTAACCATCACATACCTACCCCCCTTATCCGCCACCACCTCCGATGCCTCAAACAACACATTTTTCCCCACCAGAATCGCCACTCCCCGGTTCCTCACATCCAACCCCGAGTGGAAAACCTGCCCCACCCATCCCTTCCTCAGGCGGACCTGGTCCGCCACCCTCAGGTGGGTCTCCTGCAGCATTGCCACATCCGCCTTTAGCCCCTTCAGGTGAGCCAGTACCCTTGACCGCTTCACCGGCCCATTCAACCCTCTCACATTCCAGGTGACCAACCGGATCAGAGGGCGTCCGCCCCCCTCCCCCGTCGGCTAGCCATAGCCCGTCGACTGCCCGCCCCAGGCCAGCATCCCCTGCTCGACCCCGTCCCCATAGCGACAACCCCTCACCTCTGTCCCCCCAACCCCCACCAGCTCCTTCTTGCCCCTACCAGCAGCAACCCGGTATTCCCCTTTCCCCCCCTCCCTTCCCCCCCAGGCTAGGAACCCTCCCAGCCACGAACCGTCCTCCATTGTACTTCCGTGGGTCAGCTAACTTCTGCTGACCCCGGAAACTCCCTCCAATAGCCCGACCCCTCCCGAAGTGGGATCATCCCCCATCCTATCCCTCCTCCTGGCACCGCTCCAGCGCGGGGAAGAACCAGTTAAGGCCCCACCTCCCCCGTCACCGTCTCCGCCCCCCAGCCCCGCAGTGCGGGAAACCAGAGGAAAGCCCGCGCTTTCGCCCTGCCCCACCACACCCTTCTGACGCAGCTCCCAAATATCAGCCCCCCTCCATACCCCCACTCCGACATAGAATACAACATACCCCCCCGACCCTCCCCGCAAGATACACAGCCCAAACAATGCCCCAAACACAAAAACAAAAACATAGCAGAACAACCCCTCCGTAAATAACCATATCAAAATTGCAAAAGTACTAAAACAAGACGAAAAAAACCGAAGAAAAAGAGAACACGGCAACATCCGAATCCAGCACTAATATCTTACAGCCGACCTCGCAACCCCCAACCCCTAGTTCAAGTCCAGTTTCTCCGTCCGCACGAAGGCCCACGCCTCCTCCGGGGAATCAAAATAATGGTGCCGATCCGAATAAGTTACCCACAGGCGCGCGGGCTGCAACATTCCGAACTTTATCTTTTTTCTATACAGCACCTCTTTCGTCCGATTAAATCCGGACCGCCGCTTAGCCACCTCCGCACTCCAGTCCTGGTAGATCCGTACTACCCCATTCTCCCAATTGCTGCTCTTCACCTTCTTGGCCCAGCGCAGCACGCAGTCCCGATCACTGAACCGGTGGAACCTCACCAGCACCGCACGCGGGGGTTCATTCTCCTTAGGCCTCCTGGCCAGTACTCTGTGTGCTCCCTCCAGCTCCAGGGGCAGATGGAGAGACCCGGCCCCCACTAGCGAATTCAGCATTACAGCCACATAGGCTGTCAGGTCCGATCCCTCTAGCCCCTCCGCAAGGCCCAAGATCCGCAGGTTTTTCCGCCTCATGCGGTGATCCAGCTCCTCGAAGCGTTCCTGCCACTTCTTGTGGAGTGCTTCGTGCCTCTCCACCTTACTCACGAGGACCACGGCCTCCTCCTCTCGTTCAATGGCCTGCGTCTGCAACTTCTTGATGGCAGCACCCTGGGTGGACTGAATCTCTGACAGCCTTCTGTTTGTTTCCTGCAGAGAGCTCAGTACTTCATCCTTGAATTCTTTAAAGCAGCGCAGGAGATCAGTTTGTTGTTTCTGGGCCCAGAGTCTCCACTCCCCTGGAGCTTTGTCGGTGGCCATCTTGGATCCCTTCCCCCGTTTTTTCTGAGGAGCTGCTGCTGTTTTTTCCACCTTTCCACTCCGAGTTCGAGTCATGGACTGCAGGGAAAGTCGTTCAGCACACCTTCCCCCACCGGGAGACGTCGAAAAATTTCCGTTTTGGGCTCTCAAAAGAGCCGAAAAATCTCTTTAAAACGGGAGCTCCCACATGTGTGGCTTACTGCTGCATAACAGCCACTGGAAGTCATTGCCTGGCACTTATGTGGGACGAATGTAACTTGCCATTTGCCAGCCCAAACCTGGATATTGTCCAGGTCTTGCTGCATTTAGACATGGACTGCTTCATTATCTGAGGAGTCGCGAATGGTGGTGAACATTGTGCAGTCATCTGCAAACATCCCCACTTCTGACCTTATGATTAAAGGGAGGTCATTGATGAAGCACTGAAGGTGGTTGTGCCTAGGACACTATCCTGAGGGACTCCTGGAGTGATTGAATGATGCATGACATAAGCCCAGCAGCTGAATTATTTTTTCGACAAGAAATGAGATGGATTTGAGGGTTTGTCCTGTCCACTCTGTGCATTGGCTTTGTAACTTTAAGAACAGAGTAGTGTTTTTAAAAAAAAAACACACCACACAACCTGAACGTAGCCAAGGCAGCTGTGTGCAAGATGGAAATTTTGTGAAAATAAACACTGGATCAATTTATGGCACGAAATCTAAACCCTCTGACGATGGAGAACTACACACTATGTATAAAGGGATTTCAGTATTTTTTTTAAAAAATGAAGAGACCAAGACGCTGCCGAAGTTAGCAGATGGTGAAGTATTCACTGATAGAAGTGAACAAATGTGTTTCTGTCCTGCACAGTACTCCTGTGAGTTGAACATTTCCCAGTCTGCCCTTCATCTCCCACAGCTTCCTGTCAAGGATGAGTTAGATTAAGAAGCCTCATCACTTGAGCTCAATAAGATCCTAGACCAACTTGCAAACAACAAGCAGGGAATCCCAAGCCCAACTGCTCAAACATGGAACGTCCCATTCATTGCCACAACTTTTATGACCACCTTCTTCTCTGTAGGAAGTGGGTTGTTCAACAGGAGATGCATGACGTCAAACTCATCATGCTGTGCAAAAGTACATTGAGACTACAACAGCTGCAGGGGCAACTCAAGCCTCAGCATGACAGGCAAGGCTGTTGCCACTTGAAAGACTCCATTTACGTGCAGACCAAGTGTACTCTGAAGCACGGTGCGGTTTTGTCAGCAACAAATCTACTGTTTGCTGGTGCTGTTGAGGAGGGTTTAAACTAATGTGACAGTGGGGCGGGAACAGATGAGGGAAGTAAAACGGGGCCAGAAACAAAAAGCAGGGGAAAGTGTAAGACAGAAAAGCCATAGTCAAACATCAAAAAGGGCCACAGTACAGAGTACAGTGACTGAGGGGAGTGTGAAAGGGGAGGTGGTCAATGCAGGATTTAGGGTGTTGTACCTAAATGCGCGCAGTATACGAACAAGGCAAAATGAGCTTGTTGAGAACATTGAAATTGGCCGTTACGATGTTGTGGGCATCACCAAGACGTGGCTGCAAGGGGATCAGGGCTGGGATCTAAATATACAAGGATATGTGTCCTATCGAAAGGACAGGCAGATGGGCAAAGGATGCGGGGTTTCATTGTTAGTAAGGAATGAAGTTAAATCAATAGCAATGAGCGATATAGGATCATAGAAGGCATAGAATCTCTGTGGGTAGAGTTTAGGAATCGCAAAAGGTAAAAAAGACCCTGATGAGACGTACAGGTCTCCTAGCAGTAGTCCAAATGTGGGGCATAAACTAAATCAGGAGATAGAAAAGACATGTAAAAAAAGCAATATTACCATAATCATGGGGGTCTTCAATATGCACGTGGACTGGGAAAATCAGGTTGGTAGTGGATCCCAAGAAAAATAAATTGTGGAATGTCCAAGAGATGGTTTTTTGGAGCAGCTTGTGACAGAGCCTACTAGGGAGCAGCAATTCTGGATTTGATGATGTGTAATGAAGCAGACTTGATTAGGGATCTTAAGGTGGAGGGAACCCTTTGGGAGCAGTGACCACAGTATGATCGAATTTACCCTGCCATTTGAGAGGGAGAAGCTGCAATTGGATATAACGGTATTACAATTAAATAAGGGTAACTACAAAGACATGGCGAGCGTTTATTGGAAAAGAAGTCTTGCAGGGAAGACAGTGGAACAGAAATTGAGGGGATTTTGGAGGTTATTAAGGAGGCACAACATAATTAATCGCAAGGAGGAGGTAACATGCTAAAGGGAGGACAAGGCATCCATGGCTGATGTGTTGTCAAGAACAGCATAAAACCTAAAGAAAAAGCAAACAATGTGGCGAGGATTAGTGGGAAACCAGAGGATTGGGAAGCCTTTAAAAGCGAGCAGAGGACAACTTTTTAAAAAAATCAATAAGGGGGAAGAAGATGAAGTATGAGTGCAAGCTAGCTAGTAATATAAAGGAAGATAGGAAGAGTTTTTTTCAATATATAAAAGATAAGAGACAAAAATACATATTGGACCACTGGAAATTGTGGCTGGAGAAGTAATAATAGGAAACAAGAAATGGCAGACAAATTGAATAGTTATTTTGAAGCAGTCTTCATGGTGGAAGACCCAAGTGGGACGCCAGAGCTTGAGAACCAGGGGGCAGAGATGTGCGCAGTGACCATCACAAAGGAGAAGGTTCTGAGGAAACTGAAAGGTCTGAAGGTGGACAAGTCATCTGGACCGGATGGACTCTACACCCCAGTGTCCTAAAAGAGATAGCTGAGGAAATGGTGGAGGCATTGGTGATGATCTTTCAGGAATCACTGGAGGCAGGAAGGGCCCCAGAGGACTGGAAGATGATGAATGTAACACCACTGTTTAAGGAGGGAGGGAGGCAGAAGACGGGAAATTATAGGCCGGTTAGCCTGACTTTGGTCATTGGTAAGATTTTAGAGTCTGTTATTAAAGATGAGATTGCGAAGCACTTGGAAGTGTATGATAAAATAGGACTGAGTCAGCACGGCTTTGTCAAAGGGAGGTCATGTCTGACAAATCTGTTGGGAGTTCTTTGAGGAAGTAACAAGGAAGTTAGACAAAGGAGAACCAGTGGACGTGATTTATTTAGATTTCCAGAAGGCCTTTGACAAGGTGCCGTCTAGGAGATTGTTAAATAGGTTAAGAGCCCATGGTGTTAAGGGCAAGATCCTGACATGGATAGAGGATTGGCTGACTGGTAGAATGCAGAGAGTGGGGATAAAGGGGTCTTTTTCAGGATGACAGCTGGTGCTTCAGGGGTCGGTGCTGGGACCACAACTTTTCACAGTATACATTAATGATCTGGAGGAAGGAACTGAAGGCACTGTTGCTAAGTTTGCAGATGATACAAGGATCTGTAAAGGGCCAGGTAGTATTGAGGAAGCAGGTGGGCTGCAGAAGGACTTGGGCAGGCTAGGTGAGTGGGCAAAGAAGTGGCAGATGGAATGCAATGTGGAAAAGAGTGAGGTTATGCACTTTGGAAGGAGAAATGGAGGCATAGACTATTTTTGAAATGGGAAGATGCTGAGGAAATCAGAAGCACAAAGGGACTTGGGAGTCCTTGTTCACGATTCTCTTAAGGTTAACGTGCAGGTTCAATCGGCAGTTAGCAAGGCAAATGCAATGTTAGCATTCATGTCAAGAGGGGTAGAATACAAGACCTGGAATGTACTTCTGAGGCTATACAAGACTCTGATTACATCCCATTTGGAATATTGTGAGCAGTTTTGGGTGCCGTTTCTCAGGAAGGATGTGCTGGCCTTGGAAAGGATCCAGAGGAGGTTCACAAGAATGATCCATGGAATGAAGAGCTTGTCGTATGAGGAACGGTTGAGACTCTGGGTCTGTACTCGGAGTTTAGAAGGATGAGGGGGGATCTTATTGTAACTTGGACACTGCATGGCCTGGAGTGGAACTGGAGAGGATGTTTCCACTTGTAGGAAAAACTAGAAGCAGAGGACATCATCTCAGACTAAAGGGCCGATCCTGTAAAACAAAAATGAGGAGGAATCTCTTCAGCCAGAGGGTGGTGAATCTGTGGAACTCTTTGCCGCAGAAGGCTGTGGAGGCCAAATTACTGTGCCTTTAAGACAGAGATAGGTAGGTTTTCGATCAATAAGAGGATCGGGATTATGGGGAGAAGACAGGAGAATGGGGATGAGAAAAATATCAGCCATGATTGAATGGCGGAGTTGACTCGGTGGGCCAAGTGGCCTAATTCTGCTCCTATGTCTTATGGAGTCGCCCACACAAAAACACAGCTGCAAAGAATCATGGGCACTCTTATCAGGGGCTGGTTTAGCACAGTGGGTGAAACAGCTGGCTTGTCATGCAGAACAATGCCAGCAGTGCGGGTTCAATTCCCGTACCAGCCTCCCCGAACAGATGCCGGAATGTGGCGACTAGGGGCTTTTCACAGTCACTTCATTGAAGCCTACTCGTGACAATAAATGATTATTATCTTTAAAGTTTAAGGGAGATGTGCGTGGAAAGTATTTTTACGCAGAGGGTGGTGGGTGCCTGGAACGCTTTACCAGTGGAGGTGGCAGAGGCGGGCACGATAGCATCATTTAAGAGGCATCTAGACAGGTATATGAACGGGCGGGAACAGAGGGAAGTAGACCTTGGAAAATAGGAGACAGGTTTAGATAAAGGATCTGGATCGGCGCAGGCTGGGAGGGCCGAAGGGCCTGTGCTGTAATTTTCTTTGTTCTTCTCTCTGCCATGCCTGTAATGTAAGACAACTGGTCAGGGACAGGGTATTGTATCTCTGTTCTAGATCATAGTAAATGGTACTCCACTGAAGTGGTTAGCAAATTCTGCTACCTTGGGTCCACAGTGACACACAATTGCCCATTTGTGCAGACATTTTACAATTGTCATTGAGTCATAGACGTTTACAGTGTGGTAATGTGCCCTTGGGCCCAACTTGTCTTTGCCGCCCAGTTTTTACCACTAAGCTAGTCCCAAATTACTGCATTTGGCCCATATCCCTCTATGCCCATCTTGCCCATATAACCGCCTAAATGCTTTTTAAAAGACAATTTTGTACCCGCCTCTACTACTGCTTCTGACAGCTCGTTCCAGACACTTGCCGCCCTCTGAAAGAATTGTCCCTCTGGACCCTTTGTATCTCTCCCCTTTCACCTTAAACCTAAGACCTCTAATTTTAGAGAAATAATTTTAGGGAAAATGTATACTAAAAGCAGCTACCACCTTTTGTTGCCTTGTGAAATATGCATGGGATAATGCAAAGCTGTACATGAGGACAAAGATGATGGTTTATGAGACCTGTGTTCTTCGCATCTTGCTGTATAACTATAAAACATAAGTGACTTACAATTCGCAGAGCTCTCAAGTGTGCTTGCACTGGTCAAACAGGCAGCTTTGGTAAATCAGGCACATCCACAGGATGAAAGACGGTTCGCATACCCAAGGACCTTCTCTATGGTGAGGTAACTGAAGACCTGTGGGGCGTCGAAGATGCTTGCAAGCATGACATGAAGATCTTAATCACTGACTGTTGGGATTCAGCTGGCAAAAGAGGGAAATGCTGACCCCTCCTGTGGGCTGACATGCACTAACACTAAACTCAAACAAGCAATGATGCCACTTGGCAACCTTTTTGGCATTTGTGTCAGAATTTGCTTCTCAGATTTGCCTTCACGGCCATCGGCAAAGGTGTACCAAGTGACGACACCTCACCTAAATAGATTGTTTGCTGTTTGTCCATCATCTTTCTCAGATGGAGGGGTGCCAACATGCAGTCTTACTCCTGACCTTATGAGGGAGGTAAAGAGTTGCCAAACAGCTCAAGTTGATTGAACCGGACTCCAGGCACCACCTTGAGGAACTTGAGGTTGGGAAGATTGTCTTGGTCTCTGACTACCATGTTCATCTGTGTGTGTCAAGTATGACAGAAATCACTTGTGTGTTTTCACTTTGACCCCCATTGATCTCCATTTTGTTCGGACTACTTAGTCAAATTGCCTTGATATTAAGTGCAGTTGCACTTTATTTCTGGCATTCAGTGCTCATGTTCACACTTAGATCTACCAAAACAATTGGGTGATTTAAGGTATTTCCCAATTAAGACTTTCTCTTGTGAAAACAAGTTTGTTTATAGAGTTGCTCTGCAGATTACGATAGACAACGACTTTAGTTATTTTCTCCTAAAAAATAATTAGGTGGGACCTACCCTTTAAGAAATTTGTAAACGACTCAGTAGCTGTTCTTAATTATAGATTTGAATAACTTCTCACAACAGATGTTATGTTAACAGGTCTATAATTTCCAGGTTTCTCTCTTTCACCTTAAATGTTGTCTTTGGTGCAATAAGATAACCGACTATTGGCATGAGCACATATTTCCAAATGAGAAAGGGAATGGAATGCCTTGTTTATCTGCTGCTCATGTATTTACTCTCTGCCCAGGCAACCTGACTACCAGAAAAGCAATTGCACTTTAAACATGCTTGTCTCAGATTAATGTTCCCTGAGTAACCTGGCCAGTCTGTAGTATATTAATACCGACTACCTCATACTTAATTTATTTTGTAGATCATTGCACGTTTGTTTTCTTGGATAAGACTTCTTCATTTTAATGAGGAGTGTTTGCTTCAGATTCTACTAATGAATGTTGTTTGTCATATTATTTTTGTTTAGTTGAAGGAGAGTTTTTTTTCCAGTTGGTTAGGCAACTGTTGAGCACAGGAGATTTAATGTTCTCCGATCCAATTACAATTCTTTGGCATTGGGACAGAGAAGGCCGTTAATATTTATGAAATCTAAAAATTACGCAGTACAGAATGAGGCCTTTCAGCTCATCGTGTCTGCCAGTTTTGAATAAGTTACTCAATTAGCCTCAAACCCCTACTCTTTTTGGGAGATCCTTGGAGTTGATCCTTTTAATAATTAAATGGCATCTCTGTTGCTTGTACTTGATCTCGTAATCGTTTTGCAGTGCAATAAATCAACCTGTTTTACTGCAGAACATTTCTGAGAAATACGCAATGAAGATTTTAACCGATGATCATAGATCATAGAATTTACAGTGCAGAAAGAGGCCATTCGGCCCATCGAGTCTGCACCGGCTCCTGGAAAGAGCACCCTACCCAAGGTTGGCAATGATGGCAATGTTATGTTTCCAGATTGCTGGGTCAACAGCGATGAGAACAGATGAACCACCCCTTTCACTGAAGCTACCATGTGGTTCTGGATGAGAATGGAGGGCTTTAGTTCTGAAAAAAAAGTCAGCTTTCCCGGGCAGTGAAATCAAGTGCGTTTTGTGTATTCCTGTTGATATGAATGATATGAGTGCATACGTGTATAACACCCTTGTTGAGGTGCAAATACCTTTTCAAAAAAGTGTTTTTATTCAACAAATTTTCAAAAGTTTTTGCAATACAAAACAATCCCACAAAACACCCCTCCCCCAGTCAACTCCCGAAAAATACATGATGAACAAAACCCAAGAATTGTAGAACCCATAACTCGACGCCCTCTGAGCAAACCTCACTTCTTCAGGGTTAGAAACTCTAGAAAGCCCCCCCCCCCCCCCCCCACACGCCGAAGCACAGGGTGGAGAAGCTGACCTCCACCCAACAAAACCCACCTACGAGCAATAAGCAAGGCGAAGGCAAAAACATCTGCCTCCACGCCTGCCTGCAACTCCCACCGATCCAACACCACGAGTATGGCTTCTCGGGCAGGGTTTTTCTAACTCAGGGTTACGACCTGTGGGTGGGTGTTCGGAGGGTTGCGGTGCGATCGGTTGTAGCGTTCCTGATTGTGGGAAGAAGACCCTAAAGGCCCCAACCAGCTTTTAAGAATGCCGACTACGATTGGTTACAGCTTTTGCGGGGTGGGGTGGCGTGAGGCTGGGCTGTGCGCTGGTCACCATGCACACACTGGGTAGGGCAGGGGAAGATGGACAGACTGGTGTCTGGTTGACTGATGCTGACATTGGTGGCCCCAGCTTGGAGCTCCGCTCTGTTGCTCAGACTCTGCGTGCTGCTCGGCTCTTTGCTGCCACCGATCAGTATGCGACCAGCCACTCTGTGGTCATGCTGCTCAACAGCCGTCACAACGTCCTCTTACACTCCCACTATGTGAAGTACTGGTCTGGAAGTGGTCCGCAATCTTTGACTGGAGTGGATACAGCTAACCGATCAAACCAGGCCAGTCAATATAGGGTTGACTCATGTCAACACTGGGAGAAACCTACACAGTCATCACTTTCTGTCGCCACTCCCTGGGAACCAGGCAGTAAGTGCTTTCGGTGAGAATGGAGAAGGAGATGACTTGGCTGTTTGGACAGTGCAATGCAGTGGGACCAATAAGAAATATTGTGACACTGTTTGATAAGTTACTTAATCTAGTCTAAGTCCTAGTTTGTAAAGTAAACACAAGATTGTACTTTTTCTATACTTGTTTAAAGAAATGGGAATATCTTTAAAACAAAGTTTGTGTGTAAATGTAAGGATGTTCCTGGCCTTTAAATATGAACAATGGAGTGTTTCCACCATAGACAGCAGCAGAGAGAAGGTCACGCGCCTGGCACGTACACTGCTGCCATGTGCCCTGTACATCTGTGCTTTGAGTGCAAAATCACAGAGGAGAGATTCCTCCATTTTGTAGCTGCCAGCCAGCAAGCAACAGGACTGTGTGAAGAGCTGAATAAATAGGAGAGGGCCAGGGACACCAGTCAGGATCTCATAACCAAATCTGTGGAGAGAGCTTTCCAGGAGACTCCACGGCAGGACAAAGCAGTGCTGGTGTGAGCTGTATCCAAAGCCCCAGGCCTCTGGTGAACAAACAATTAAAATCTGAGGTATGGCTTCAATTGTGACAATGCAAATCAGGATTCAAAGCCCATATGTATTATATGCAGGGAAGTACTGGCAAATGAAAGTTTAAAACCCTCAAATCTTCAAATACATTTGAAGACTAAGCATGGTGAGTGAGAGAACCAACCTCTTGATTTTTTTCGTAAGGATGCAGTGGGAGCATAAATCGTCAGCTGTAGTCCTTGGCAGAAATGTAACATTGAATGATTTTTTAAATATTAATTTAGAGAACCCAATTTCATTTTGTTTTAAATTTGTGTGATTTAGCGTCGCCAATTCACCTAGCCTGCACATCTTTGGATTGTGGGGGTGTGACCCAAGCAACACTGGGAGAATGTGCAAACTCCACATGGACAGTGCGCCAGGATCGAACCTGGGTCCCCAGCGACGTGAGGCAGCAGTGCTAACCACTGTGCCATCCTTGCAACATAATGAAGCAAGTGAGATTGCGAGGACCAAACAGACTCGCCTGTTCCATTAAAGGAAAGCAATAATGGTGTGTTGTGAACTTCCAGTAGTAGCCATGGTGCAAATGGTCACACACAGGGCAGCTCCTGCTTGAAGGTGTAGAAAAGAGCACTTTTTACCTGAAATTGGGTGCAACTTTGACAGAAAAGTGTAGCTGAAGGTCGGAGGAGAAGTTCCCCCAGGAGTGGTGTGTCTGGTTACCAAACCCGGCAGAAGAAGGTGAAAGACTTGCGAAGGAGTTGGAAGAGGCATGTGACACAATTGCCTGTGGAAGGATGGCAGAGGGGGAAGGGCTAGTGCAAGTTGGAAAGCCCCAGATGGAACAGTTGATGGCCTCCATCAAGGAAGAGTTCCACCGGCAGTGGAAGAAGGTGCAGGAGGATCACCCAAAGGCTGTCGAAGGGGCTGTGGCACCCCTGAAAGGCTCGATGGAGCATGTGGAGAAATGTTTGGAGGTGCAGGGGTCGCAGATGCGAGACCATGGCAGTCAATGATGGCATTGGAGACGTAGGTGGGGCTCTTGGATCTTTGCAAGACGTTGAGAGCAAAGGTGGAGGAGCGGGAAAATAGATCGAGAAAGCAGAATCTGCTGCGAGTGGGCCTGCCTGAAAGAGTCGCAGGTGCGAGTGCCACGAGTTACGTTTCGAGGATGTTGGAGAGGCCCTTGAAGTGGACAGAGCGCACAAGGCTTTGAGGCAGAAGCCTGGAGCGGGGGAGCTGCTGCGGGCGGTGATGAATGAGGCTCCATAAGCTCGTGGAGAGAAGATTCTGCAGTGGACAAGAGAGAAGCACAACTGTGAACGGGAGGGGAACAAGGTGTGAATATACCAGGATATTGGAGCTGAAATGGCAAACGGCATGCTGGGCTCAACAAAGGCAAGACGGTGCTATATTGAGGCAGATCGGGTTCGGGATGCTCTACCCGGCGAAGCTTTGGGTGACGTATGAAGGCCGGGAATACTATTTTGAGACGCCAGAAGCAGCCAATGACTTTATCAAAGAGCATAAACTGGAGGAGAACTGAGCTGAACAATTCTGGGAGACTGAGCTGGTGGCACTTTAAGTAATTGGGAATACGGGTAGAGTGGGATTGGAGGGTTTTTCTTTTTCCTCCGATATGGAGAATTTTTTTCTTCTTTTAAACTGTTGGATTGACAAAGGGGTGAAAAGCTTGTAATGGGGTGGCTGTCCCCATCTTTCCCCACCCCACCGGAGGCTCTTGTTGTTTTTCCTGCTTATTCTCTGGGAAGGTGACCAATTGTTCGAGATGAGTCTTTGTTTGGGTGGTGGAGGGGGAGGTCAGTAGGGTACCTTCTTCACAGAACAAGAGGTGAGGGTGGGGGAAGGATGGGGGTCCATGGGAGAAGCCTTTGGGCAGGTGTCAGGCTTTCCGCTTGTGGTGGGGTGAAATTGATTTCAAAAGTTGTGGGGAATGGCAAATTTGCTGAATAAGAAAACTGGGTTTGAGAGCACAAAGGAAGTGAGGGACCAGGGTGGGAGATAAATGATTGTGCGTGGGGTATTAGAAGGGGCATAGGTGGTGTTGGTGAATGTGTATGCACCGAATTGGGATGATGTGGGTTTTATGAAGGGGTTGCTGGCGCCAATCCCAGACTTGGCCACCACCAGTTGATTATGGGAGAAGATTTTAATTGTGTCCTAGAGCCGTGATAAATCGAGCCCCAGGTCAATGGGTAGGATACGAATGGTAAGGAGCTGGGTGGGTTTATAGAAAAGATGGGTGATGTGGTCCCATGGCACTTCCAAAATCCCAGGGGGAAGGGAGTATTCCTTTTTTTCTGCATGTGTGCAGGGTATATTCCAGAATTGACTTTTTTGTGGTGATGTCGGGGTGGAGGAGGCAAAGTACACGGGGATAGTTATCTCTGACCTTATGCCTCATTGGCTAGAGATTCGGCTTTGATCGGGTTTGGGGTTGTTGGCAGATAGAGGATATTGTGACAAAGTGCAGGCTGTATGTTCTGTATGTTTAAGTTTATTGCTTATATCCTAACCATAAAAAGCAAAATATTCCTGTTTTTTTTGTCCACATTGCAACGTATTTCTGAAGTTTTTCTTGCAGTACTAGTAACCTTTATACCTGTAACTTTCTGAAGCGAGAGATTTGTATGAATGAATTTTGAGTACAACACTGATTTGAAAGGATAGTAAGTTTGAAATGATGTTTAAAATTATGAAAGGATGGACAGGGTAAATATAAGCCAATTCTTTTCAGTAGTTGAGGCATCTAAAATGGTGGACCAAAGATACAAGATTAAATGTAGGGCATATAGAAGAGAAGTAGAAAATAGCTTCTTTGTAACACTCTGGAATTTGCATCCAAGGTTTATGGTGGATGCAGCCTTCCAAATTGGGTTGGAAAGTTGAATGAAGGAAAAGAGCAGAAAGACATGTGGAAACTACATGGGTAGATGATATTCAGACAATTTTCTTGCATGGAGGGGCTGGTTTAGCACACGGCTAAATTGCTGGCTTTGAAAGCAGGCCAGCAGCACGGTTCAATTCCCGTACCAGTGTCCCCGAACAGGCGCCGGAATGTGGCGACTAGGGGCTTTTCACAGTAACTTAATTTGAAGCCTACTTGTGACAATAAGCGATTTTCATTTCATTTTAATTTCAAATTATGTTATAGACTAGTTGGGTTGCAGTTCTTGTGACAGTGTTGTAACTTGTATGTTGACTAACTTAAATCGTAAGTTCCTGATTGTGGATGCAGTAATTTCCAAAGAACTGCAGGGGTATGCTGAATTTCTATCTACCTGACTGTTATTGGCTCCCTCATGTGTTCAGATAATTAATGTTTTGTGAATATTTTAATCTCGTTTTGAAAGTGACACTGTATTCCACATGACCATTGAATTGCAAGGAATGTTAAACAAAGGATATGCTGGTTCTTTGAACAAGCAACACTAATACAGTATTTTCTTTTGCCAACGGTATAAATCACAGGCTGCTGTGAAGTGTGGTCATTAATAATACATGAGCTCCATGATTTAATCATATGTTACTGTCTTTGTTTTAAAAATGTATAATTATTTACTGGTAACTGCTTTCTGTGTTTTAGGTTAAAATGCCACTCTGGGTTTGATTATTCCCAATTATACACGGCATAATTGTGAATATAAACCATGGGTCATATGCTCATGTTGCAAAGACTGATGTCTACACAATATTTTAATTGATTTAAAAAAAAATTAATCCAGCCATCTACCGTGTAATGTTACAAACCGTAATCCTATTTAAAGGTTCTTTCCTAACTTAAGTGAAAAACAAAATATGAAATTCCCAGATATTGAAAGTGGTTAATAATGAAACCAGCCCTGAAAAAAAATGGTCATCTTTGAAACGCTTCAGTCTTTTCAGAAAAAGCAGGATGCAAGCGCAGGGTAGTAGGGGAGGACCTCATTGAAGAGTCATTCATAGGAGCTCAGGCATGTGGAAAAGAGCATTGTGCTTTGTCAGGAGGAAGCTATTTTATGTATTGCTTCCTGCAACAATTCATTCAAATGTTCATTTCATAGCATAAATATTTTTTTCAGTCTTGTGTAATATTGTCTCTTTCAGATTTTAAATGATGTGCAGAATCTATAAACAGTTCAGATGATTTGATGATTGGGAAATACTATTTGTGAGACAAAGGCTGAAAGAAGCGAAGAGGAAGGATGAGTCTGCTAAAACCTAGTGGGCTGAAAGCTCCTAGCAAGATTGCCAAGCCAGGGAGCACTGCAGTGAAGCAAGCTGCCTCTTTACAATCATCAAGTAAGTCTTTGGAATCTCGTGTCTAGACTTTATATGAGGTATAAATGGAGGTTAAGATTACCATTTTAAATTTCTTTGTGCAAGATTATGCTTCATCTTTAAATCTTGGAGCAGTGCCTCGTTAAATTTACTGGTCAGAAGAGATTTAATGCACATTCCAACATCTTCATAAGGTCTGTCTGGTTTAACGCTCTGATTGATGTCATTGTATTGTACGTTTTAATACAAATCTAAGGTATTTTTTCTGATGTATTGAAACATTTTTCCATGGCTTGATGAATCAAAATTTCAAAGGTAGCTCAACCTTTTTTAATTGTTGTATGATTGTAATGCTTTATGTTTAGTTTGTAGGCTTACTGCACACAATGAAGAACAGCTGAATATACAATTTGTTCCGCGAGTTCTCATAAAATGAATTATGGATCATATTGTTCTAAAATTACATGGAACAAATTGAATTGTTTGAATTAATAGAATACATCGAATTTGATTACAGATTTAAAAAATAAGCTTTTTGAATGTTTCATTTTTTTTTTTAAACACTGGCACTATTCCAGTATAGAGCTGACTTTAATACTTAATGTTGACCTCACTCTGCCTCATTTGCTATTGTGCTGGCATTGTCAACAATTTTGAAATTGCAAAATTAATTTCAAATGGAACCTGTTTTTGGAGGGTGATGAGAGAATGGGAAAGAGTATATCTGTTAAAGGAAAAATATATAATTGAAGATGAATAGCTCTGGACCTGCAGTGATAAAACTGAATTTAACCAGGTTTGGTGGGAGAGAACCATGATTGGAAATGGGAAGGAACTATTAATAAAGATCAGGGATTACCTAGATTCTCTATTGGACTTGTGGCCTCTATTCTGTCTCTGTTTTGAATTTATAAAAGATTGGTCAAGATTCCTAATAAAATTTTAGTACAAGTGTAGAAGTTGTTTCAGGGTGTTCTGCAAAAAGCATAATTGCCATAAAATGATGCTGAGTTGCTGTGTTTGAGTCACCATCTGTATTAAAGCTAAAAATTATTTCTGGATAATCTATATGGCTTTGTCTTCGGTCTTTGTGGCTTTCCCCATTTGTAATAAGTTTAATCTCTTGTCCTTTTGTCTACATTCTTCAATTATTTTCTTTTCCTGATAACTGCTGAAAAGACCAAAATCAAAGGCAGCAAGAGGTAGAAGTATTTTTTCAAAAAAAGTTAGAGAAAGGACAAACCACACAAATCCAGTTCTGCAAACAGCATTACTTCCCGATGCTCCTTCCTGTGTTTACTATATCACTATCCAAAAATAGAGGGTGAAGCAAAAAGTCAAGTCTTGAGATTTTGATTTTAGAGCTGGAAACACTTATTTTAACAAAACAAAATGGAGGAAAAGGGCAAAGGAGAACAATGTAAATTCCGTGAAAGCAACAGAAAGGTAACCTGGAAAGAGAGCAATCCAGTGGAGCAAGTCAATGAATAATGTGATCCAATGTTGAGTGGTGTGGAACTGAGTCGTAGAGACCAGGATGGTACAGTATCAGATTCAGTTTCTGGCTTGTGTTGAGTCAGCAGATCTCAACTGGAATGGTGCTAGGGAGATGAAAATTAGTGCCTTACAGCTGGTGAAAGGCCAAAAAACTGTCAGGGTCTGCGACCTCTGATTTCAGTCAGTGATTCCTACCTGAAAGTGCATATGCTCGTATTGGAGAGCGACACTGCAGCATCTTAGTTCTGATAGTACAAGTTCATCGTGTCCACCCCAGCACCCTGTGGAGGAATCCAATCCATGCCATTCCCTGTAGCCCTGCAGGTTTATTTCACTCAAGTGCCCATCCAGCATCTCTGCTTCCAGGCCATGAATTTCTGGTCATTACCAATTGCTATGTTTTTTCCCATCGTATCTCCCTAGCTGCATTTCTTGCTCCAAACCGTAAATCTATGTCCACGGTCACGGTGCTTGTACTATCATCTAATGAGTATATGCCATGGTTAGCTTTGATATGCATGTCCAAATTAGATTAAATTGTTTGTCTGGTGGCGCAGTGGGTAGCACTGCTGCCTTGTGGCACCTAGGACCCGGGTTCGATCCCTGCCCCAGGTCACTGTCCATGTGGAGTTTGCACATTCTTCCCATGTCTGCATGGATCTCACCCCCACAACCCAAAAAGATGTGCAGAGTAGTTGAATCCTGATAAATAGTCTTCATGGACACAGTGGTTAAGCACAGTTGCTTCACAGCTCTCGGGTTCCAGGTTCGATTCCCGGCTTGGGTCACTGTCTGTGTGGAGTCTGTATGTTCTCCTCGTGTCTGGGTGGGTTTCCTCCGGGTCCTTCAGTTTCCTCCCACAGTCCAGCGATGTGCAGGTTAGGTGGATTGGACCATGCTAAATTGCCCTTGGAGCCCAAAAAGATTAGGTTGGGTTACTGGGTTACAGAGAGAGGGTGGGGGGTGCTCTTTTCCAGGGGTAGGTGCAGACCTGATAGGCCAAATAACCCCTCCTTCTGCACTGTCAATTCTCCCTCTGCACTGTAAATTCTGTCATTCTATGAACATTAATTTTTCCATTTGGTTTTAGAGATTACTTCCACAGCACGTTTTGGCAATATCTTATGGTGCGGGGATGAATAGTGGCCAAGTGCTATAGGCTCTTTCTGGGATCCGGATAGGCAGATGAAACCTCAGTTTAACATGGAAGACTAATGGATAATTCAACAGCCCCTCAATACTGCTTTTAGTTATCTGAAAATGAATGAAATCTAGAGCCCATAGTTGGAATTTTCTTCTGACACTGGTCAGACCAGGCTTGTTAAACCACCGGAAGTGGCCCCCAAAGCATTTGGATCTGGTCTGCCACATTGTTGGACTCAACTGTTGCAGTCTTCATGGATAGAATTTAGAAATTTTGCTGCAAGCCTGACCATCCAATGACAGGCTGGTTTCACCATGCCTTAGCTGCTGTTAAGATTAGATTTACCAGTGAATCTAACAAGAACCTGTGATTGGATGAGCAACACGTTTTCAGTTGCCAGGTAAATTCTAATTCTCGGCATGGGAAGCAATGAGTGACTGATAAGTACATATGAAGCAACTACAGCGGCCCAGAGTGGAAATGATGTGATGTTGCCAGGCTGGTCCTAGGGATGCCTAAGGCGGCCTATACTTTAATTTGGCACAGAGGGCGGGAGGAGCTGGTCATATCACATGGGGCCGGACCTTGGGAGGGTGAAGTGAGCCTTGCTCTCCTCACCCCGCACCAACTAACTTCTCAAATTAATGCTGTGACACTGCTTTACTTTTACTCTGCACTGTTCTTATTTTCTTAATATCTCAAACCCATTGAAATTCAGTTTACTGTTGTGCCAGATGTTATCTTTAAGAAATGTGTTCATCGTCCCCTTGAGTAAGAGAAAAATGCAAATGTACCACACCCTGCCTGAGAGAAAAGGTCAGACAAGCTTGTTCTAAGACCCTCCTTTTTAAAAAAAAAAAACACCTTCTTTGACCACAGAAGCATTTTGGCGTCTCTTATTTCTGTGTGTTAAAGCCACCATAACCCCAAGTTGTTCTTGAAGTGTCAGTCTAGTTTACGTGCTAAAGTCCTGGAATGAGGCTTGAACTATCAAATTTCTGGCTGTAAGGCGAAAGTAATACCAGCTGAGCCAAGCTGATGAGATCACTATGTAATTTGTATAGTAAAGCTAAGTGAAAAAAGCTAAGTTCTGCTTTTTAAAAAATCCATATTCTGACTGACTGTATTATGTTGCCTTGTGACTTATCCAATTGTTGTTTTTATTCAGAAAGCCTCCCAAGCCTTTTTCTGCTAACTAACATAGGGAAAGATATTTAACTTTATTGGAAGATTCTTGAATATGGAATAATGATGTTTCATTTTAGGCATACAGTATCATTTTAAATATGTAAAGTATTTATTTTATCTTTTATATGAGTCATTTAATCTCGACCAAGGTGATGGTGGGGGACACCACAATTTGATTTTGTAATTCTGCGTTAAGGAAGGGAAAATTTGCCAGAATTACTCATCCCGATCGCTATCCAACAAACCCTCTGGCCGATGTGAACAAAGAACAAAGAAAAGTACAGCACAGGAACAGGCCCTTCGGCCCTCCAAGCCCGTGCCGACCATGCTGCCAGTCTAAACTAAAATCTTCTACACTTCCTAGGTCTGTATCCCTCTATTCCCATCCTATTCATGTATTTGTCAAGATGCCCCTTAAATGTCACTATCGTCCCTGCTTCCACCACCTCCCCCGGCAGCGAGTTCCAGGTAGTCCTTAAACCTGTGCCCCCTAGTAATTGACCCCTCTACCCTGGGGAAAAGCCTCTGACTAGTCACTCTGTCTATGCCCCTCATAATTTTGCAGACCTCTATCAGGTCGCTCCTCAACCTCCGTCATTCCAGTGAGAACAAACCGAGTTTATTCAACTGCTCCTCATAGCTAATGCGCTCCATACCAGGCAACATCCTGGTAAATCTCTTCTGCACCCTCTCTAAAGCCTCCACATCCTTCTGGTAGTGTGGCAACCAGAATTGAACACTACATGTGTGAATGTTTGAGGACATGATTGGGGTTCACTGTGTTGCCTACCATAATATAATAACTTCCTTTAGCTTATTGTTAATAACCACAAATAAACAGTCATTTGAAAGAGACGGGATTAATACTCCGATCTGTACCCCAACAAGGAATACTGAGGTGATGAGGGAAGAAAATGAGCAAAGTAAGAAAAATATGTTTTTAAAAATGTAATTATATTTTCCACTATTTAACACTTTGTCCCCCCCCCCATGCCAACAGCATCTGTTCCTGCTGAAGCAAAAACATCTCCTGGAGAGAAATCCTCGAATGCATCTGCCACAGAGGCGCAGGAGGAATTTGTGGATGATTTTAGAATTGGAGAGCGCATCTGGGTAAATGGTAGTAAACCCGGATTCATCCAGTTCCTTGGTGAAAGTCAGTTTGCTCCAGGCCAGTGGGCTGGAATTGTTTTGGATGAACCAATTGGTAAAAATGATGGCTCAGTTGCTGGGGTTCGATATTTCCAGTGTGAACCATTGCGTGGAATATTTACAAGACCTTCAAAACTGTCTCGGAGCCCACTGACAGATGGTGAAGCCAATGGTTCACAGACTCGTGCAGCATCTGTTTCCAGAGCCACATCACCAACATCTACATCAGCCAGTGTTGCGACTGCTCCATCTACACCAACTGGACAAATAGCAGCATTAGGTACACCAGGTGCAGCTCAGGAATCTGCACCATCTCCAACCATGACCAACCTCTTAAAAACAACAAGTGAATCTGTGTCGAATCTTTCGGAAGCTGGCTCTGTTAAGAAGGGAGAACGTGAATTGAAGATCGGAGACCGGGTCCTGGTAGGTTTGTTATTTAAATGTTGTATTGTGATGAGGTCCTGTATAGTGGTTTCAACGTATTGTGCCCAAAGAGAAGAAACAGAATGAGTAATTTAACTCTTGCATAAAGAGAAAATTCTGGACAATCTCAGCAGGTCTGACAGCATCTGTGGAGAGAGAAAACAGAGTTAATGTTTCGAGATTGGATGACTTTATCTAGCTTTTGACAAAGAGTCATCCAGATTCGAAACCTGGCTCCATTCTTTCTCCACAGATGTTGTCAGACCTGCTGAGATTGTCCAGTATTTTCTGTTATGTTGCAGATTCAAGCAGATTACTGCCACAAGTAAGTCTACTTGTGGTACTAATAAAGATTATTATACTATTATTATCTGAATAATTTAATTGTGTGGTTAGCTAAACTGTCCCCAAATCTCCAGCTTTTGAAACCCAATCTCCAGTTTTTCGAAATCGACTCCTTCATCTTGCTGCATCCAAATTCCTGTCCATGTCCCAGAGTTTAGGGTTCTCTTTGTGTTCAATAATGTCTAGCCATAATCCAAGTGCTCTTGGATCCTAAGATTGGCCTTGATGCTCCCACTCCCTGAGTACACTCTCCCTATTTCTTACAGGTTGCAAGACTCCTTGCAGTGTAGATGCTATGATTGCCCCAGTATTTGAGGAAGCCTCCTCCCTGTGTTCTTGAACGCTTGCCTCAAAGTATTGGGCACTGATGGACCTTATTACTATCGTTACATTCTTTAGATCACTTCCTAATAATCACAGGACTGACCCCAATCTTAATTTTCATGGTTAAGTTGATTTTTTTGTCGCAATAGCATTAATTAGCATTTTTGTAGTCTTTACACAAGATAGTTCCTTTTGCCGTATATAGAAGTGCAACCATGTAAGTTGAAATATTTTTCCAACATAGCTGAGCAAGTGTTCAATATTGTAATTATAAGATGTATTTGCAGACTGCCTGGCTAGCTGAATCCCACAGCAATGAGAGTTGAACACAGCTTGTATAATTTGCAGAGCTTCGGGGAAATGGCATGGGAGTGAAACTAGCCAAGTTGCTTTTGCAGAGAGCCAGCATAGCCACAATGAGCTGAATGGTTTGCTATGTTGTCGTCATTTTTATTCAAAATGTGATTCAAATGTAACTCTTTGCACTTCTCTGCATTAATTTAGTCTGCCTCATGTCCTCCATTCTTTCAAACAAGGCTTTTTTTGTAAGAAAAGTAGTCTTTTTCCATAATTTCTGATTAGTCTTTTAATAACGTGTGAGATAGCCTAGTAGGCAAAGGGGAGCATTCAACTCGTTTCAAGTACAGAGCCATTACAGGTAATATTTAGAAGACCATTGACATCTGAAATATGGCAGGTAATCATATTTAATTTCTATTGTCCATGTTCTTTGTATGAAAGCACTGTTTGAATAGTTCATACAAACTAGCGCCGCAAGGTAGCACAGTAGTTAGCGCTGTTGCTTCACAGCTCCAGGATTGAATCCCAGCTTAGGTCACTGTCTGTGCGGAGTCTGCATGTTCTCCCCGTGTCTGCGTGGGTTTCCTCCGGGTGCTTGGGTTTCCTCCCACAGTTCAAAGATGTGCAGGTGAGGTGGATTGGCCATGCTAAATTGCCCTTAGTGTTCAAAAAGGTTAGGTGGGGTTACTGGGTTAAGGGAATTGGGTGGAGGTCTGGATTTTAAGTGGGGTAGTCTTTCCAAGGGTCGGTGCATACTCCATGGGCCGAATGGTGGCCTACTGCTCTGTTGAATTCCATGATTCTATGAAAGAAGCTCACCTAAAAGAAAGCTCAGGAGGATAGCCCATGAAAGAAAGGTGAAGGAGGGAAGATGCACCCATTACTTTAGATATGTTGGCGGTAGTGATGGCATAGGAACTGGAGAAGTTTGGAAGCAAATGGATTGGCAGTTCAAGCGGCAGGGCAAGGAGATAAAAGAATCCTTTAAAGCCACTGTCAAGGAAGTTTGGGCCCGATTTGGGATCAGCTGGTGAAGACCTCGTTCGAGGTTAAAGCGCAGGGTAAGCAAAGGGGGTTGGGGTGGCCCTGTTGCAGCCCCAGGATCGACGTGTCACATTGGAGGCTGAGTTGCTGAAGGTGTCGGATAACAACAAAGGACTGAGGCTGGACAATCTGGAGAACAGGCCAAGGTGGTCAAACCTCAGGTTGGTGGGACTGCTGGAGGGTTTGGAGTGCTCAAAGCCGACCCAGTACTTTTTGTAGATATTTACTCAGTTGGTGGGAGGGGATGAGATGTTCTTGCCTCAGCAATTGGACAGAACTCACCGGGCGATCAGGCAAAAGCCAAGACTGAGTAAACCACCACCTTCTAATGGAAGGAGAGGATCTTGCAGTGGACGAAGAGGATTCAGAATATCGACTGGGGTGGGCACAGGGTGCGGATGTGTCAGGACATTGGGACTGAACTGGCAAAGAGCGGCGCGGTCTTCAACATGGTGAAGGCTGGTTTCTACAGCAAGGGTGTGAGATTTCGGGTGATATACCCTGCAAGGTTGTGGGTCACGATGAACTTGAAATATCACTTTTCTGATACGCCGGAGTAGGCAGAGGCCCTCATCAGAGAGAAGAAGTCGGAGTCGCTGTGAGAACTGTTTGGGACTCAGTGTATGAAGGGGGAATGTTTGTGTACTATACTTATGCCTTTATGCTTTTAATAAAAATATGGGGGGTGCTCCGTTTGTTCTGGAGGGGGAAAATGTTTGTCAACGATGGAGGGGTTTTGACATGTGGGGCATATGAGCTAGAAGGGATGGGGTGGATGTTAGTTTTGAGGGGCTGTTGGAGTGGGGTCCTGGTTGGGGTCCACTTTGCTGGCAATGAGGAGAAGGGAGGCTAGTGAATGGGAGTGGACCGGGACCAGATCCAGTTGCGGAAGGCTTGGGTGAGCCAGGTTTTACATTCCAGATTCAATAGTAGATCAATGGTGGAATGGTAATTTTCGTTAGCAAGAGAGTTCGTTTTCAGGCAGGGACAGTGATGGTTGATCAAGGGGGAGTCATTTTGTAATTGTTATAGGTATATTGGAAGTAAAGGCAGTTGTGTTGGTGAACACACCCCAAATTGGGATGATGGGTTCATGGAACAGCCGGCTGAATTTCCGGCATTGGATACCCACCAGCTGATTCTTTGGGAGGGGGTGGGAGAGGAGGGGGGCGGCGACAAAGAGAGGGGTTGATACTCCTGGGTAAAGAGCTTTGTTTTTATCGCTGGTGCACAAGTTATACTCCAGGCTTGACTTCTTTATGGTTAAGACTTTGCTCTCTGGCATATAAAGTGTGGGTATTCAGCGGTGGTCATTTTGGACCTTGCGTTGCAAGGGCTGCATTGTAGCACAGTGGTTAGCACAGTCATAGCACCAGGGTCCCAGGTTCAATTCCTGGTTTGGGTCACTGTCTGTACCGTCTCTGCGTGGATTTCCTCCGGGTGCTCCAGTTTCCTCCCACAAGTCCCGAAAGATGTGCTGCTAGGTAGTTGGGTAATTTGGATTCTGAATCCTCCCTCAGTGTACCCGAACAGACTCTAGAATGTCGTGACTTGGGGCGTTTCACGGTGACTTTATTGCAGTGTAAGCCTACTTGTGACAATAAAGATCAAGATTGGGTGGATTTGAAACTGGAGGCGGCTCGGGCACAGTGCGGGGTTCCCCATCTGCAGGAATCATTTGTTTCAAACAGAGAAACTTAATGTCACTCTTTGGGGGGGGGGAAGAGGAAAGAGGAGGATGACGACGTAAGGGAGAGGATAAAGAACTTCATAGTGGAGGGTCGGTTTGCTGACTGGGAGGAGCTGAGGGAGAAAGCAGGCCTTGCTGGGGATAAATATGTTTAGGTACTTAAGGATGCGTGACTGGACAGGCGAGCTTTTTTAAAAAAAAAAAAAAATGTTTTATTAGGATTTTTACAAAATACAAACATCACAACAATATTAACAGAACAACCGTGGTAAAAACCCAAGAACAACACCCACCCAACTTCAAAAGCAACTGCAAACAAAAGAAAAACACCCAAACAACAAAAGGGAAAGAGATAACACCCGCCACATCTCCCCGCCCCCCCCGGGTTTCCCTACCGTTCCGCTAGGAAGGGCAGCCACCGCTTAAAGAACACTTGTACTGATCCCCTCTGCAAATTTCACCGTCTCCAATTTAATGAACCCCGCCATATCATTGATCCAGGCCTCCACGCTTGGGGGCCTCGCATCCTTCCATTGGAGCAAGATCCTCCGCCGGGCTACTAGGGACGCAAAGGCCAGGGCACCGGCCTCTTCCGCTTCCTGCACTCCCGGCTCCACTGCAACCCCAAAAATTGCGAGCCCCCAGCCTGGCTTGACCCTGGATCCCACCACCCTCGACACCATCCTTGCTACCCCCTTCCAAAACTCCCCCAGCGCTGGGCATGCCCAAAACATATGGGTGTGGTTCGCTGGGCTCCCCAAGCACCTAGCACACCTGTCTTCGCCCCTGAAAAACTTACTCATCCTCGTCCCAGTCATGTGGGCCCTATGCAGCACCTTGAACTGTATGAGGCTAAGCCTCGCACAGGAAGAGGAGGAATTCACTCCCTCCAGGGCATCCGCCCACGTCATCCCCTCAATCTCCTCACCCAGCTCCTCTTCCCATTTCCCCTTCAGTTCCTCCACCGAGGCCTCGTCTACCTCCTGCATTACCCGGTATGTGTCCGAAATCCTCCCTGCTCCAGCCCACACCCCCGAGAGCACCCTGTTCCGCACCCCATGTGGGGGCAGCAAGGGGAACCCCTCCACCTGCCTCCTGGCAAACGCCCTCACCTGCATGTACCTAAACATGTTCCCCTGGGGAGCCCAAACTTCCCCTCTAACTCCCCCAAGCTTGTGAACCTCCCCTCCACAAACAGGTCCCTCAACCTCCTAACCCCTACCCTGTGCCAGCCCAGAAATCCGCCATCAATGCTCCCTGAGGGCAGCACGGTGGCCTAGTGGTTAGCACAACCGCCTCACGGCGCTGAGGTCCCAGGTTCGATCCCGGCTCTGGGTCACTGTCCGTGTGGAGTTTGCACATTCTCCCCGTGTCTGCGTGGGTTTCGCCCCCACAACCCAAAAATGTGCAGAGTAGGTGGATTGGCCATGCTAAATTGCCCCTTAATAGAAAAAATAATTGGGTAATCTAAATTTATAAAAAAAAATAAAAAAAATCAATGCTCCCTGGAACAAACCGATGGTTCCCCCGTAACGGGGCCTCCATCGAGCCCCCCACTTCTCCCCTATGCCGTCTCCATTGCCCCCAAATTTTGAGGGTAGCCGCCACCACCGGGCTCGTGGTATACCTCGTTGGAGGGAGCGGCAATGGCGCTGTTACCAGCGCCTCCAGGCTCGTGCCCACACAGGACGCCACCTCCATCCTCTTCCATGCTGCCCCTTCCCCTGACAGGCGAGCTTTTTTAATGTTCCCAAGGGTGCCACCATCCACCTTGTTGGAATGTATTCTCTCCTGTCTGGGGACGGAGGAGCTAAGTACGTCTGGGTTATGTGGTGGATCATGGAGGAAGAGCCGGTTTCAATGGAGGTGGTGAAGGTTAAGTGGGAGGAGGAGCTGTGCCCAATTTGGAGGTGGTGTGGAGTGAGTCCCTCTGCAGAGTGAATGCAACATCATCCTGCATGAGGCTAAGTTTGATACAGCTCAAGATGGTGTTCAGGGCACATCTCACTAAGGTTAAAATGAGTTGGGTTTTTGAAGGGTTTGAGGATAGATGTGAGCGGTGCTCCAGAGGGCCTCGAATCATATATGTTCAGGTCCTGCTCCAAATTGGTGGGTTTCTGGGATTCTTTTTTCAACACCATAACAGCAAATTTAAACATAGATTTAGAACCCCTCCCGATAAAGAGAACAGGAGGGGTTGATCCGAGCGGTTTGTAAACTCCTGGGTAAAGAGCGATTAGTAGCGCATTAGTATCGCATTAGTAGCGATATTTGGGGTGTGAGACCAGCCGAATTGAGGCCTGGGGTGATGGCGGATGCTCTGGCCTTTGCTCCACTGCTGGCTTGGTGGCAGATTCTGCTGAGTTGGAGGTAGGCAACTTCTCCCAGTGTCGTAGCTTGGCTGGGTGATTTGATGGAGTACTTGCACCTTGAGAAGGTCACGTTTATGCTGGGGAGCGATTGATGGGTTCTATAATAAATGCCAACCGTTTATATTGCATTTCAAGGATCTGGTTACTGTTAGCTGGTGGGGACGGGTTATAATTGTTAGTAGGGTTTGTATTTTAATATGTTTGCTGAAGTTGTTGATGCATGTTATTGTTTGTTTATGTATAAAATGTTACAAATTTTAAAAAAATATAAATTAATTGGGTACTCTAAATTTTTTTTCCAATTAAAGGGCAATTTAATGTGGCCTAGCCTGCACGTCTTTGGGTTGTGGGGACAAAACCCATCCAAACACGGCGAGAATGTGCAAACTCCACACGGACAGCGACCCAGAGCCGGGATCAAACCTGGGACTTCGGCGCTGTGAGGCTGCAGGGCTAACCCACTGCGCCACCGTGCTGCCTCCAAAATGTTACAAATTTAATAAAAATGTTTTCCAAAAAAAAAATGCTTGACTACCAGAGCAGGTTAAAGGCCAGGAATCCTGCAGCAAGTAACTCACCTCCTGACTCCCCAAAGCCTGTCCTCCACCTACAAGGCACAAGTCAGGACTATAGTGGAATTCTCTATGCTTGCCTGGATCAATGCAGCTCCAACAACACTCAACGAGCTTTACACCATCCACGACAAAGCTGTGATATCTCACATGGGGTGGGAATGCTTGTCTACCCCATGCTCCTTGCGGAGTACAAGTTCCCGCACTAGGGGCTGGGTAGCCCAAATACCCAGTGTATATAAGGTCGCCTGTAAGGGAGGGACCAGAGAGAAAAACTTGGGAAGTGTACATATCTCGATTGTTAATAAAACTTTTGTTTTTATTTGCTCGGTGTGGACTCCTGTGTCCTTATTAAAAAGCAGCCTGCTTGATTCCTACCCCTTCCACAGACATTAAATCCCTCCTCAATAATAAACAGTGGCAATAGTGTACCATCTACAAGATGCACTGCAGGAACTCGGCAAAGTTCCTCAGGCAGCACTTTCCAAGCCCATAACCACTCCATCTAGGACAAGTGCAGCAGATACCTGGGCACACCATCACCTGGAAATCCCGCCGTTTATTCTCTATTGGTTGGCCAAAATCCTGGAATTCCCTCCCTAACAGCACAGTAGGCGTATCTACACTTCAGTGACTGCAGCGGTTCACCACTGTCTTCTCGAGGGCAACTAGGTATGGGCAATAAACCCTAGTCTAGCCACTGATGCCCATGCCAAATGAATTTTTTAAAAAAGCAAATGACCTGATGGTTATGAAATGAAAGTTCTTTTCTACACCTGATAATATAGAGATTAAGTTTGGATTGGCCAGACAACTTACTCCATTCAAGCATCAGCTACTGACGCAGTGCGTTCTTGGATCTTGGATCTAATTTATTTATACACAATAATCCATATTGGGTCTTTTGGCAGCCACTTTGGAAATATGTGCTAAATGCCAATAGTATCTTGATGACTCAGCCAGATGACCTACAATAATCACTGGTTCACTTGTGTGGAGCAGTTTATTGAGCTGCTGTTCTGCTCTTTGTCGTCCTATGCCATCTGTGGCCCTCAAAAGAGATTGTTGAAAGGTTTTTCTTTCAAACATTGAAGTAGTAATGTTAACAACTGTGGTTAATTCGCAAAGGAAAAAGGCAGCATGATATTACTATCTTTTTGGTATCAAGGAGATTCATTAACGTTTATGTATTCCCTCCATCCTCTCACAGTATCAAGTTTCCTCATGTTTTAGCACTAAACTTTATTTTCCATTGAAAAAGATTGTCATATTAACACAATACTCTGGAAATGAGAAAAAAGTCTGTTTCCTAACAGTTGATGTGGCAATGGAACATCAAACTACATTTGGCATGTTTGACAACCTCTAAAAGACTTGCTCTAATTAAAATTGAGAAGTACAAAGATGTCAGTAACAAGTCTGATCTGTATTACATTAAAAAAAAATCAAAAATCTGATCTTGCATTTGTTGCTAGCGAGCACTATCCAACACAGGTTATTGGACAACAATCCGTAATTAACCCTGGCTAATTTTGTTGTCTGCTCGGTTTGAGGACACTGAGGCCAAATTGAATATATTTAGCAAAGACTTGCTAAATTGAACTTGCAACATACAATATTTCCTGTTTGTGTAGATTTGTGATTACAAACTCTTTTGGCACCTTATCTATCTGATTAGGTTACTCCTAATAAAAGAAAATTACTGCGGATGCTGGAATCTGAAACGAAAGGGAAAATGCTGGAACATCTCAGCAGGTCTGGCAGCATCTGTAGGGAGAGAAAAGAGCGAATGTTTTCAAGTCCAATGCCTCTGTCAAAGCTAACAGACAGTGGGAAATATTTATACTGTGGAGTGAGAATGAAAGAGGAGTCATAGCCACAGAAACCCAGGGAAACCGATCCTAATGGCCACAGAAACCAAGGGGAAAGACTGCTAATGGCAGTCCCCAGAGAGAACAAAAGATGTGAAATGTCAAACGGGTTGCTCCTCGTTGCTGGCCTCGAACAGGTTTTAGAACAGACCAACAAACTGCCCCCAAGTATCCAGGAAGCCTTCCTCTGACCCTCAGGTGGCGTACTTAATCTTCTCCTCCAGGTGGAGAAATTCCAAAACGTCAGCGAGCCAGTCTGCAGCTGTGGGTTGTGCTGCCGATCGCCAGCCGAGTAGGATTCTCTGGCGTGCGATTAGGGAAGCGAAAGCAAGGGCGTTAGCCTCCTTCCCCATGAGTAGCTCTGGCTGCTCGGATACCCTGAAGATTGCCACTATTGGGCATGGCCTCACCCTCACCTCCACAACCCTGGACATTGCTTCGGAGAAGGCTGTCCAGAACCCAGCAAGCTTGGGGCAAGTGCAAAACATTTGGGTGTGGTTGGCCGGGCCCCTCCGGTACCGCTCACATGTGCCCTCCACCCCCGGGAAGAACTTGCTCATTCGGGTTCTGGTCAGTTGTGTTCTGTGCACCACTTTAAGCTGCATTAGACTTAACCTTGAGCAGGAGGAGGTGAAGTTCACCCTGCTCAGTGCTTCTCTCCAGAGTCCCCATCCTACCTGGACTCCTAGGTACCTGAAGCTCTTCCCTGCCTGCTTCAGTGGGAGCCTACCAATCCCCTCCTCCTGACCCCCCGGGTGTACCACGAACAATTCGCTCTTGCCCAGGTTCAGCTTATACCCAGAGAAGCCCCTAAATTCACTAAGAATCCTCATCACCTCCGGCATTCCTCCCACCGGGTCTGCCACATACAGCAACAGGTCGTCTGCATAAAGCGACACTCGATGCTCCTCCCCACCCCGCACCAGGCCCCTCCAGTTCCCCGACTCCCTCAACGCCATGGCCAGGGGCTCAATTGCCAACGCAAAGAGCAAGGTGGACAGGGGACACCCCTGTCTCGGCCCCCGGTACAGCCGAAAGTACTCCGACCTCCTCCTATTCGTGGCTACACTCGCCATCGGGGCCTCATAGAGCAACCTCACCCAACGGACAAACCCCTCCCCAAAACCAAACCTTTCCAACACCTCCCACAGATACCCCCACTCAACCCTATCAAAGGCCTTCTCCGCATCTAATGCCACCACTATCTCCGTCTCCCCTTCCACAGCCGGCATCATAATAACGTTGAGGAGCCTTCGTATATTAGTATTCAGCTGCCTTCCCTTCACAAACCCCGTCTGGTCTTCGTGAATGACCCCCGGCACACAATCCTCTATTCTTGTGGCTAAGATCTTTGCCAGCAGCTTGGTGTCTACATTTAGCAGCGAGATCGGCCTATATGACCCACACTGCAGAGGGTCCTTGTCCCGCTTCAGGATCAAGGAAATCAGCGCCCGTGACATAGTTGGGGGCAAAGCCCCCCCTCCCTTGCCTCGCTAAAGGTCCGGACCAACAGGGGCCCCAACAGGTCCGCATACCTTTTATAAAATTCAGCCGGAAACCCATCCGTCCCCGGCGCCTTCCCCGACTGCATGCTCCCTATCCCTTTAACCAGCTCCTCGAGCTCAATCGGCGCCCCCAGTCCCTCCACCTGCCCCTCCTCCACCCTCGGAAATCGCAGCTTGTCCAAGAAGCGCCCCATCCCATCCCCCATATTCCCCCCCCCCCCCCCCCCCCCCCCCCCCCGAACCACCGGTGGTTCGGACTGGTACAGTTCCCCATAAAAGACCCCATTAACGTCTACCCCCCTCCGCACCACCTTCCCAACTCTATCCGTCACTCCCCCAATCTCCCTGGCCGCGTCTCGCTTTCGGAGCTGGTGTGCCACCATCCTGCTCGCCTTCTCCCCATATTCATACACCGCCCCCTGTGCTTTCCTCCACTGAGCTTCCGCCTTTCTGGTAGTCAATAGGTTGAACCTGGCCTGAAGGCTACGCCTCTCCCCCGGCAATCCCTCCTTCGGAGCCTCCGCATATCTCCTATCCACCCTCACCATCTCCCCTATCAATCTCTCCCTCTCCCTCTGCTCCCCCCTCTCCCTATGGGTTCGGATGGAAATCAACTCCCCTCTAATCACCGCCTTCAATGCCTCCCAGACCGTCCCCACTCGGACCTCCCTGTTATCGTTGGCCTCGAGGTGCCTCTCAATACACCCCCGAACCCTCCCGGCCACCTCCTCGTCTGCCAGCAGCCCCACCTCCGAGCGCCAGAGCGGACGTTAGTCCCTCTCCTCCCCCAGCCCGAGGTCCACCCAGTGCGGGGCATGATCTGCAAAGGCAGAGTATTCAACATCCTCCACCCTCAACCAGCCCCCTGTTCAGGACAAAAAAAACTCAATCCTCGAATAGGCCTTATGCACATGGGGGAAAAACGAGTATTCCCTCGCCCTTGGCCTCGCAAACCTCCAGGGATCCACCCCTCCCATCTGATCCTTAAACCCCCTCAACACCGTAGCCGCTGCTGGCCTCCTACCCGTCCGGGACTTGGATCGATCCAATGGGGGATCCAGCACCATGTTGAGGTCCCCTCCCATGATCAGGCCCCCCCATCTCCGGAATGCGGCCCAACATGCGCCGCATAAACCCCGCATCGTCCCAATTTGGGCCGTAAACATTCACCAACACCACCCGCTCCCCCTGCAGCTTACCACTCACCATCACATACCTCCCGCCACTGTCAGCCACCACCCTCAACGCCTCAAACGACACCCTCTTTCCCACCAGGATCGCCACCCCCCGATTCTTCTCATCCAGCCCTGAATGAAATACTTAGCCCACCCATCCCTTCCTCAGCCGAACCTGGTCTGCCACTTTCAGGTGTGTCTCTTGGAGCATGGCCACATCCACCTTCAGCCCCTTCAAGCGCGCAAACACCCGGACCCGTTTGACCGGCCCGTTCAGCCCCTTCACATTCCAGGTTATCAGCTGGCTCCCTGCCCCCCTCCCCTGCCGATTAGCCATAACCCATCCCTTGCCCACCACTGGCCAGCGTCCCCCGCTCGGCCTGTTCCACATGGCGGCAACCCCCCCCCAGCACCCCCTGCATCCTCCAGCTCCTTCCTGACCGTTTCAGCAGCAACCCGGTACCCCCCCAGGCTAGGACCCCTCCTAGCCGCGCCCCTCCCTCCATAGCACTCCCGTGAGCCTGCTAACGTCTGCTGACCCCGGCGACTCCCGCCATACTTCCGACTCCTCCCCACGTGGGACGACTACTCCTCCATGCTCATCAGCAGCCCCCGTTCTTGCGCGGGAAAATAACAGCCAGCAAAGGCCCGCGCTTCCCAGCCCCGACCCCGCCTCCATCATCCCACAGCGCGGGAAACCAGCGAAAAGCCCGCGCTTTCGCCCTGCCCAGCTCCCCGCACTCCCAGTTTACCTCCCTGCCCGAACCCGTCCACCAGACCCATACAAAAAGACATAACGACATCGCCCCACCCACCCTAAAGCCAACACGCATCTTGCATTAAACAGAGAACCCCCCACCCCCTCCAGAGCAAAAATTTAACACAATTACATTATCATACAAAAACCCCCATCTTTGACCCTCAGTTTGAGTCCAGATTCTCGGCCTGCACAAAGGCCCACGCCTCCTCCGGGGATTCAAAATAATGGTGCCTTGTAGGTGACCCACAGACGCGCCGGCTGCAACATGCCAAACTTCACGCTCTGTCTGTGGAGCACCGCCTTCGTCCGGTTGAACCCGGCCCTCCGCTTAGCCACCTCCGCACTCCAGTCCTGGAAGATCCGCACCTCCGTGTTCTCCTGCTAGCTGCTCCGCTCCTTCTTGGCCCACTGGAGCACGCACTCTCTATCAACGAACCAGTGAAACCGTATCAACACCGCCCGCGGCGGCTCATTCGGCTTGGGCCTCCTAGCCAGAATTCCAGGGGCGCCTGGAAGGACCCAGCTCCCATCAACGAGTTCAGCATAACGACCACATAGGCCGCCAGGTCTGACCCCTCCAGCCCCTCCGTGAGGCCCAGGATCCGCAAATTCTTCTGCCTCGACCGGTTGTCCAGCTCCTCGAACCGCTCCTGCCACTTTTTATGGAGCGCCTCGTGCATCTCCACCTTCCACGCGACAGCCACGGTCTCATCCTCCCTTTCGGAGGCCTGCTGCTGCAGCTCCCAGATCGTGGCCCCCTGTGCTGTCTGAGTCTCCATCAACTCTCTGGTGGTAGCCTTCAGCGACTCCAGCAGCTCCACCTTAAGCTCCTGGAAGCAGCGCAGCAGAGTCTCCTGTTGCTCCTGCGCCCACTGCCTGAGCTCCTCGAGGGCTCCGTCGGCCGCCATTTTGTTTCCCTTCCCCCGCTTTTCCGGGGCGCTTCCACTGCTTTACTGCTCACCCCACTCCTGGTCCGGACCATAGGGATCTACTCCAGACCACTTCCCACGTCGGGATTCGTCGAAGAAGTTCCGTTGGGGGCCCTGAAAAGAGCCCCAAAGTCTGTTTTTAGTGGGAACTGCCGAACGTGTGGCTTAGCTCCGCATAGTCGCAACCGGAAGTCCTATGCCGCCTTCAGCTTTGTGAGGACGGAAAATCCAACCTTGCACATGTACGTCGTTGTGAAGGACAAAAGCAACAAAATGCTTGTTTTATTCAGCTCCGGATAATCCTCGAAGATGCTACTCCAGAATACTGACTGTCATTGACTTGTGCCATGTTTTTAATGTGTTGTCAAAGCTGAGGTGTTGAAGTTCCATCAGCTTCATTTGGAGTGGGCTTGCCAGTCCATTTTACAGTTTCTTTACTAATTTTGTTTTATTTGATTGTGTCGTAGCAGTGTGGGGAACATGTAGTCATTTTGGCTTTGCACTCGCAATTACCAAACTTTCAATGAGTTTTGGGAAGCTGCGATTCCTTCACAGTGCTGAAAGCAATCTTCATCCTTCCCTTGCAATTTGAGGTTCAGTTCATTTAGAATTGAAAAGGTAAGACATAATTAGCATCCAAGTTTCATCAGCCGGAGAGGACAATTTCTCGAGGAGGAAAGCATGGATTTCGTACCCCAGTTGGTAAACTCTATAGCTCCCCTATTGACTGATCATTACAGTAACTCTTGAAGCGGATGAAGTCCACTGTCATAGGGATTGACTGATCACTGTTTTGCTTTAATGTAGTCTAAAAGGTCAGCAAAAAACTTGTAGCCACCGTTCCGTACACAGCAGGCAACGATGTGATGATTTCCCATGGCTTTCATTATATCCCTTGCCAAAAGTTCAGTTCTGTCCCATGATTAAACCATGAGGAATGTATACTCTCTCCAGATCATTTGAGTAATGTTTAGGGATGCAAAATAGATCGAGGTCATAGCATTGTTCATGGTCAGTGATCACCACGCAGTCAGTCACAGGCGTGCCGCGATCGCATTTTGACCTCGGGTTCAGGTCTCGACACTCCCAGGCTGCATGCACATTGGTGAGCGGGCACGCATGCGCAGTGTGCCCGCACTTCTTTTAGCTGGTCGCGGCTGTCATTTTCAAAGCCGCTGACAGCCAGCATTGTTAAACGCCGGCTGCCGAGGCTGTTGTGCATGAATCCCTGCGATCGGGCACGCCGTGATGGATAGCTCTGAGACCCTCCCGACACCAGCCTGCAACCCACCCGTGGGTCTTGACCCCCACTTTGAAAATGCCTACTCAAAGCCATGCTGACTGTCTCTAATCAATCCTTGCCCCTCTAAATGCCTGTAGATCCTGTCTCGCAGAATACCTTAGACATAGACATAGAACAGTACAGCACAGAACAGGCCCTTCGGCCCTCGATGTTGTGCCGAGCAATGATCATCCCACTTAAACCCACGTAACCCGTATACCCGTAACCCAACAATCCCCCCATTAACCTTACACTACGGGCAGTTTAGCATGGCCAATCCACCTAACCCGCACATCTTTGGACTGTGGGAGGAAACCGGAGCACCCGGAGGAAACCCACGCACACACGGGGAGGACGTGCAGACTCCACACAGACAGTGACCCAGCCGGGAATCGAACCTGGGACCCTGGAGCTGTGAAGCATTGATGCTAACCACCATGCTACCGTGAGGCCCCCTTCTGACAGCTTACCCACCACAGATGTTAGACATCACCGGTCTGTAGTTCCCAGGCTTTTCTCTGCGGCCCTTAAACAAAGGCACAACATTTGCTGCCCTCCAATCTTCAGGCACCTCATCTGTGGCTGTCGACGATTCAAATATCTCTGCTAGGGGACCCGCAATTTTCTCCTTGGCCTCCCACAACGTCCTGGGATATGTTTCATCAGGTCCCGGGAATTTATCTATCTTGATGCACTTTAAGACTTCCAACACCTCTTTATCTGTAATATGTACACTCCTCAAGGCATCACTATTTATTTCTCCAAGGTCCCTAACATCCATGCCTTTCTCAACAGTAAATACTGATGAGAAATATTCATTTAGCATCTCAACCCACCTCTTGTGGATCTGCACATAGAGGGCTTGTGACAATAAACGGTTGCTGTGTTATTATTATTATGACCTTGTAGATCCTTAAGAGGTCCTACTCTCTCCCTCGTTACTCTTTTGCCCTTTATGTATTTGTAGAAGCTCTTTGGATTCTCCTTTGCCTTATGTACCAGAGCAATCTCATGTCCCCTTTTTGCCCTCCTGATTTCTCTTTTTTAAAATTTTTCTTTTATAAATTTAGTGTACCCAATTCATTTATTTCCAATTATGGGGCAATTTAGCGTGTTCAATCCACCTACCTTGCACATCTTTGGGTTGTGGGGGCGAAACCCACGCAAACACGGGGAGAATGTGCAAACTCCATACAGACAGTAACCCAGAGCCGGAATCGAACCTGGGACCTCAGCGCTGTGAGGCAATAGGGCTAACCCACTGCGCCACCTGCTGCCCCTGATTTCTCTCTTAACTCTACTCCAACAACCTCTATGCTCTTCAAGGGATCCACTTTACCCCAGGTGCCGGTGCATGTCATATGCCTCTTTTTCTTTTTTGACCAGGGTCTCAATATCCCAAGTCATCCGGGGTTCCTTACTTCTACCAGCCTTGCCCTTCACTCTAAAAGGATGAAATGAAATGAAAATCGCTTATTGTCACGAGTAGGCTTCAATGAAGTTAGTGAAAAGCCCCTAGTCGCCACATTCTGGCGCCTGTCCGGGGAGGCTGGTACGGGATGTGCTTCCCTGAACCTTTTTGAAAGCTTCCCACTTATCAGCCATCCCTTTACCTGCCAACAGACTCCCCCAATAAACTTTTGAAAGTTTCAGTCTAATATCACCCTAATTTTGATTTTTAACTTTTGGGCCAGCCTCCATAGCTATCTTAAAATTAATGGAATTATGGTCACTGGTCCCAAAGTGATCCCTCACTAACATTCTGTTACTTGCCCGCCCTTATTCCCAAGAGGAGGCCAAGTTTTGCCCCCTCTTTAGGCGGGCCATGCACATACTGAATGAGAAATTCCTCCTGAATACACAACAAATTTCTTTCCACCCAAGCCCCTCAAGTTAAAGTCCCAACAATTACCACCCTATTTTCCTTGCAGCCATCTGTAATCTGATATATGTGCTCCTCAATTTCCTGCTGACTATTTTGGGGCCTGTAGTACAATCTTATCAAAGTGATCTCCCCTTTCTTATTTTTCAGTTCTACCCATAGACTCAATGGGCGAACCCTCGATATACCCCCTCTCAGTACTGCTGTGGTACTCTCCCGAATCAAAAACTTCAGCTTGAAATCTTTTACACTGCAAATTGCTGGATGTTTGTGCTGATGACAGCAGAGTGAGGTCTGGAATGTTGGTTAATGAAAAGACCAACAATCTAGCTCCTTGACTAATGAGATTGAAGGTTAGAGGAAAAACAAGAATGGCAAAGAATGAAAGAGGATGAACTAAAATCAAAGTGGGTTCAGAAAGAGAAATAAAGTGGGGAAAAAAGATTGGATTAAAGCGGGGGAAAAAAGGCAAGTAAAACACTTAAAAATATAAAACTTTAGATTTTAAAAGCCCCCAAGAATCACTAACTACCTGTAGAAATGATACTCCACAGTTACATGTTCCTTTCTGAACCGAGAAATTTTGAATGACATCCCAGGAACATAAATCTTGTTGCTAAAGGGCTCCTGATTCATTTTCTGCAGTGGGCATAGTTTTTAATTACTGTAGGAATTTCTTGAAATTCACAGGCAAGGTTGATGGTAAACTGCCATTTTTCCAAGGCAAACAGCAGAGCAACGCCAATCGTACTGCAATCTGTGGTGATTTGCAAATCTCTTGCCACAAATTGCTGAATGATTTGCACATTAGTAAGTGTGTAGGTAATTTCCCCAGCAAATTCAGGCCCATTGTTTCCATGAAAGATTTGGTTGTACCAATGTAAATAATAGTGGTGGCATATTTATAACATTGTTAGCATGGACAAAGTGACGTTCATAACCTGGTGCCTTAATGGCTTTGTACAATTTTTGTAGAGGCAGTCGTTTATTTTTGGCTATAAGACCATAAGCTATAGGAGCAGAATTAGAACATTAGGCCCATCGAGTCTGTTCCACCATTCGATCATGGCTAATATGTTTCTCATCCCCAGTCTCCCCATAACCCCTGATCCCGTTATTAATCAAGAACCTATCTATCTCTGTCTTCAAGACACTCCGTGACATGGCCTCACCATAGCTTTGTGATTTTTTTCTTTTTCTTTAACAGTGTTTTCCTCCCCTCTACTAATTGTGGTTGTTCTTACTTGGATAATGTTTAATGGGTTTGGCTGCCCATGAATACCTTGAGTAAGTCTTTCTTCCCTATGTAAGAATAGGCAAGTATTTTAGTCATGGAGGGATTCCGAAATCATTTTCCTATTTTCTTTCTCGACACATTTTCTACACGTGGTGTCCGCAAATGCATACCTTCCATCATGGATCATTGGATACCACTCGATTCAGAACCTGTGGCTGATTTCCCAAATCTTTCTATGCTTTTTTTCACAATGTCTTGTGCACATACTGATGGGCTGCTTTTTTAATTTATTATTTCTAACGACCGTTTCAGGGTTTAACTGTTATTAATACCTCCTCGAGATGTTTGACATTTCTCTTTTGTTTTTTGAAGTCCTGTTTTTGCTCTGTTGCTTGTGTGTGACATTTTGCTCATCTGTTTATTCTTCCATTTATTCTTCCATTCATTCTTCCATTCATTGCTTTTATTTCTTTTAAAAAGCTCTGTAGTCTTTTGAAGGCTTGACTATTTACTCTTCAGTCGTTTTGTTTAATTTACCTGTACTTTTGTTCTTCTGCTTGCCCATTCTGTTCTTTGGCTCTTTCCTTTTGTACTTTTGTGTGCATTCATTTGTTTGCCCCCATAGTATAGACTTTGGCAGACAATGATGTTACTGTATAATAATGCCGAAAACTTAATAATTTTACTTTTCTTGTTAAATGAGGAGGAAAAGAGTCGCAGGACTGCTGATTAGTTTTAGCAATAAGGAAAAAATATATTTATGTATGGAAAAATTGGATTATAATACAATATTCCCTTCTTAGCTTAACAGATAACAGGTTTAAAGATTAACATGGATGATAAAGTACATTTGAAGCTACAATGATCTCATTAACACGCAAGCCCCAGATGACTATGGTCAAATACTCACTGCTTTCTGAAACCCCAAGTGAATGTCTCTGGATGCTCCCTCTAAATTCCCCCAGAAGATTGTCACAACAGTTTCCAAACGCTATTTCCCAAAATACGCTTTAAAATCTTATCTCCTAATCATTCTTTCCATTAGTAGTTTGCATTCCAAAATCCGGTTCAGGATTTTACAATGATACTTCTAAACAAAGCTTCTGCTCCCCTTTCAACAATGAACCAATCCAAGATTTATACCACTCCCTTCAGGATTCCTTTGTTTCAACAAAAAAAATTGGAGTTGCTCACATTGAGTCGGAGAATGCATTGTTTTAAAGATAAGGTACAAAACAATTGTCGAGGCAGTTGATTTATAACTTAACAAATAAAAATAAAATACTGCAGATGCTGGAATCTGAAACAAAATCAGAAAATGCTGGAAAAGCTCAGCTGGTCTGGCAGCTTCTGTGGAGAGAGAAAATAGAGTTAATTTATTTAGTCCATATGACTCTTTAGAGCTAAAGAGAGGGAGAAATATGTTGGATTATATACTGTTCAAGAGGGGATGGATCAGCTGGAACAGCGTAGAAGATCAGTAAAAGATGTAAGTTAGGAGAAATTGCAGCAAAGGTGTGTAGGCCATGAGAGAAGGAAGCATTAATGGCAGAAGAAGGCACTAGTTGTTGCATAAAGGCAAGATATCGAAGTGGGTTAATGGGTGAAAAAAGGTCAGTGCTCAATGAAAGCAAAACTTGCAAACAAATGACATTTAGCCCAGTTGGGAGGGGAACAGGGTTTCTTGATTGGCCCAAAATATGTTTGGGATATAAAACAAAGGTCCAGATGGAGAAAGGTCCCAATATAAAGTTGTTGAACTCCATGTTGAGTCCTGAGGGCTGGAACCTGCCTAATCGGAATATGAAATGCTGTCCGCCAGTTGTGTTGGGCTACACTGGAGCATTGTGGTAGTCCAAGGATTGGCCCGTGGGCATTAGAGCAAGGTGCTGAGTTGAAATGGCAAGTAGTAGGAGGGTCATGCTTGCAGGCTGAGTGAAGATGTCTCGCTAAATAGTCACTCCGCCTGCGTTTAGTCTCCCCAGCGTGGAGGCGACCATAGTGGAAGCAGGAAATGGAGTAGACCAAATTGAAGAAATTTGCTCAACCTGAAAGGAATGTTTGGGGCCTTGAATGGTGAGGAGGTAAAGGGGCAGGTCTGTATCTTCTGCAATCAGGCAAAAAGGTGTTGTGGGAAGGGCATGAGGAGTTGGGGGTGATGGAGGAGTGGACCAGGGTGTCATGGAGGGGGCTGCCCCTGTGGAATGTTGGTGCAGGGTGAGTAAATGTGTTTTGTGACTAGAAATGGCAGGGAATATTCTCTTGGATGTGGAGGATATTGGGGTGGAATGTGAGGACAAGGGGGATCCTATCATGGTCCTGTGAGGGAGAGAAAGAAAGGAGGGAGTGAGGGCAGAGGTCTGGGAAATGAGTCAAACCCGCTACTGCCCTGTCAACCACGGGGAGAAATCGCGGTTATCAATGAAGGCAGACATGTCAGAAGTAATATTTTCAAAGGTAACATCATCAGAACTGATGCGAGGGAAGTTGAGAAATTAGGAGAATGGGATAGAATCCTTGCAGGAAGCAGAGTGTGAGGAACTGTTGTGGTAGCTGTGGGAATTGGGGTTGTAATGAATATTGGTGTCAGTCTATCACTGAAAATAGAGACAGAGCTCAAGGAAGGGACGTGAAGTGTCGGAGTTAGACCATGTGAAGGTGAGAGAGGGGTGGTAATTGGAAGCAAAATTGATAAATTTTTCCAGATCCAAATGAGAGCATGAAGCGGCAGATATACATGCATCGATGTAATGGGAAAAGAGTTGCGTCCGTGGGCTTCAGTCGGACTGGAACAAGGAGTATTCCACACAACCCACAAGTAGACGGGCATAATGGGGCCCATGTGACTACCCATGGCTGCACATATTTTATTTGCAGAAGTGAGACGAGGAAAAAAGTTTAGCCAGACCTCAGTCCTAAATGGTTTACCCTTTCTCGTTAAACACTGACCTCTAGTTCTGGATTCCCACCAGCAGGAACATTCTTTCTGAATCTACCCTAATCTAGAATTTTGTACGTTTCTATCCCTGCTCACTCTTCTAAACTCCAATGAATATAATCCTAACCGACTTAGTCTCTCCTCATATGACAGTCCTGCCATCCCAGGAATCAGCCTGGTAAACCTTTGTTGCACTTCCTCCATAGCAAGAATATCCTTCCTTCGATAAGGAAAGCAAAACTGCACCCAATACTCCAGGTGTTGCATCACCAATGCCCTATACAATTGCAATAAAACATCTATATCCCTATACTCCAATCCTCTCGCAATGAAGGCCAACATACCGTTTGCCTTCTTTACTGCCTGCTGTACCTGCGCATTTACTTTCAGCGACTGGTGCACAAGGACACCAAGGTCTCACCGAGTATCCATCTCTCTCAGTTTACACCCTTCAAATAATAATCTGCCGCCTTATTTTTCCTATCGGTGGATAACCTCACATTTATCCACGTTGTACTGCATCTGCCATGCATCTGCCCACTAGACAGTTCAAATCCCGCTGAAGGATCTCTGCATCCTCCTCACCGCTCACCCACCCAACTTAATTTCCTGTCTGCTGCATCCCTCCATTCTTAAACAGGGGTGCTACATTAGCCAGTTTCCAATCCTCTGGGACACTCCCTGCCTCCAGTGATTCCTGAAAGATCACCACCAATGCTTCCACAATCTCCTCGGCTATCTCCTTGAGAACCTGGCGTGTAATCTCTGGTGTTTGGGTGATTTATCCACCTTCAGACCTTTCGGTTTCCCCAGCACCTTCTCCTTTAGTGATGATCACTACACTCACCTCTGCCCCCTGACTCTACTTGAAGTTCTGGGATGCCACTGGTGTCTTCCAGTATGAAGACTGATGCAAAGTACCTAATCAGTTCCTCTGCCATTTCCTTGTTCCCAATTACTACTTCTCCAGCATCAAAATATCTATTCTTGCCTCCTCTCTTACCTTGTATATCAGGAAAAAAAAAACTCTTGCAATCTTCTTTTATATTACTAGCTAGCTTACACTCATATTTCACCCCCCCCCCCCCCCCCCCCCCCCCACCCCCCATTGCTTTTTTAGTGGTCCTCTGCTTGCTTTTAAAGGCTTCCCAATCTTCTGGCTTCCCACTAATTCTCGCCACATTCTATGCTTTGTACGTTGCTTTTATGCTGTTCTTGACCTCCTCGTCAGCTGTGGTTGCCTTATCCTCCTATTAGCATGTTTCCTCCTCCTTGGGATGAATTTCTGCTGTGCCTCCTGAATAACTCCCAAAAACTCCTGCCATTGCTGTTCCATTGTCTTCCCTGCTAGTCTCCTTTTCCAATCAACTCTGGTCAGCTCCTCCCACATGTCTTTGTAGTTACCCTTATTTAATTGTAATACTGTTACATCTGATTCCAGCTTTTCCCCCTCAAACTGCAGGGTAAATTATATTGTGGTCACTGCCCCTTAGGGTTCCTTCACCTTAAGTTCCCTAATCAGGTCTGCCTCATTACAGATCACCAAATCCAGAATTGCTTGTTGCCGAGTGGGGTCTACCACAAGCTGCTCCAAAAAAATAACATATCTTAGACATTCCACAAATTCCTTTTACTTGAGATCTGCCACCAACCTGATTTTCCCAGTTCACCTACACAGAGAGAGAATACTAGTGGCGGGTGAAAGGATCCTTTGAATGGGGGAGGACTTCTGCCAAAAGAAGTGAGCATGGAGATAGAGGCTACAGAAGAGTTGAGCATTGCACCGAGCCTGAACGTTGTTATTGTTATTTACAGCACAGAAGGAGGTCATTCGGCCCATCGTGTCTGCACCGGCTCCCAAAAGCTAGCTAGTCCCATTCTCCAGCCCTATCTCCGTAGCCCTCTAAATTAATCACTTTCAAATGTATATGCAGTTCTCTTTTGAAACCTATGGAATCCACCACATCTCTCCCAGGCAGCACCTTCGAAACCCCAACAACTCTGAATAAGTTTCTCCTCATCTCACTCCTAACTCTCTTACTAACCATCTTGAAATTGTGACCCCGAGACACTGACATACCAACTAGTGGAAACAGAATATCCTTCTTCATTGAGGTGAGGATGTAAGGAGATGAAGCTGAGTCCTTGCTGAATGCGGAATGTTTAGTGTCAGAGAGGGTAAGGTCGGAGGGTATAGTGAATAAACGGCAAAGGCTGGACTTAGATGGATGGGATCAGAGTGACGGAAAGAGATGGAGGATCCCAGATTGGCTTTGGCGTCAGTACGTTGTTGGAGCTTGCATTCCTTTACACCTGAAAGCAAATCAAAAAACTTCTGGTTAAGGCATCGGATGAGCTGAAGAATAAAATGGAACTGAGGGTAAGAACAGCTTTTGAGATGGGGTGAGTCGGTTATACTGGAGAGAGAGGTAGAGTGTGTACATATGGCGGTGCATGGCACTGTGTGGATCTCCGAATGCAATGACAACAGCAGTCCAAGGAGCCTTGTGAATTCCAGAAATCCCCGTAACCCTGGGTGGATTCAAAGCATGAGGGATGGTACCTCAAGGTGGAATCCATATGGGGTGAGACTAAGATGGAAGCAGTCACTAAGAAGTGTGGCTGAGGAAGCAGGTTTTGGTAAAAAGCCTGTCAAATATCAAGAGGGAAATGGAAAGCAATGAAGGGGGACATGGTAAAGAGCGACTGATGGATATCCCGTCTGAGAGAAAAGCAATACTTCCTCAAGGTGGACATTCTTGGAAGAGAATGGCAGCAAATTAAATAAAATAGAAGAATACTGTGGATGCTGGCATCTGAAACAAAAACAAAATGCTGTAAAAACTCTGCAGGTCTAGCAGCATCTGTGAAGAGAGAAAATTTAGTTAACATTTTGAGCCGTTGACTTCAGAGCTGAAGAGATGGGACATATTTGTTGGGTTATACACTGTATAAGAGGTGATGGAATAGCTGGTTTATAACTTTATTCTTCCTGTGTCATTGGAGCAATGTCAGTCAATTCTATCTTGGGCTTTTGACTCGAGCTTGTATAGTTACAAGTGCACTTCACTTGCATGTCTTATAATTGTAATGTGTGCAGTTTTCTTGGAAGAACTAGCTTGTTTCCATTATGATTTCTATGTCCATGTTTGCTCAGGAATCCCTTTGTCAAACATTCTCAGAAATTCCATTTCCTGCAAAGGCAAGGGGGCACATAACATGAATGAGACATGACTGAGGAAAGTTGAGGTGGCCATTTATTGTCAAACTACTCACGCCTCTGGTGCCAGATGCTAGGCATGCTCTCTCTCTCATTGCTTCTAGATTCAGGTATCCCATCTCTGATAGTGTAGCTCGAACTAGTGGTACCATCGAGTGTCCCCATACTAACATGTCTCCTATCACTAGTGTGTTCCATTCTCATGAGATTGTCCTCGCTTGAAGCCAGTTTTGTTTCTGTTGCAATATTTGTTCAAACAGTAATTACAAGCTAGTTTTAATTGCAGCCACAAGTATATTAAAAACATAGGGAATAACAAGTTTAGGCCTGACCACCTAGGCATGGGTCTGACAGGCCAAAAGAGCTGAGAATGGGGTTTGGGGTGAATGGTGCGCACAGTTTGGTAATTTTCTATTCCTGAGGTTTGGTAGTTCTGGGGTGGGAATCATTGGTTTGGAAGGATAAATGTGGTTTATAGGTTTTGATACCAATACTGGTTTATTCCACTGGTTTATTCCAGTATAATTGAGCAACGTTTGATATTTTCTGGCACCTGGTATGAGTATGTCGTTCAGCAATATTTACAAAGTTAACCCTGGGTTGAGATACACTTGTGGGCTGTCTGGCATCTCGTGGCATTGGTGAACAAGAGACTCGCAAATCTCACACATTTGGGAAGGTCCCATAGTCTAGCAGTACTGAGGTTTCCAAGTGTCCAGTCTATTCAGCTGGAGAAGACTCTCAAATCTGGCAGTAATAGGGAGTGTGAGAAGAGAGGTTATTTAAAAATATTCTATACTACAGTATAAAGGTGGAACAGTGTCCTTTAAGTTGCAGTCCTAGGGCAGCATGGTGGGGCAGTGGGTTAGCGCTGCTGCCTCATGGCGCCACGGTCCCAGGTTCGATCCCGGCTCTGGGTCACTGTCTGTGTGGAGTTTGCACATTCTCCCTGTGTTTGCGTGGGTTTCGCCCCCACAACCCAAAGATGTGCAAGGTAGGTGGATTGAACACGCTAAATTGCCCCTTAATTGGAAAAAAATTAATCGGGTACACTAAATTAAAAAAAAAAAAGTTGCAGTCCAATGATTATTGAGCTCAGTTCAGTCAACATTTGTTGTTTGGTCAGGGAACTTTGAAAATTGGGAAGTACTAATCCGCTCAGGTTGTATTATACTGTACCACGCAATGCACTATGCATCATTCTGCTGTTACGGTGGAATTTAAGGTATCTGGACCACAGAGTCAATGAGTTGTTGAATTCATTTGTTTGGTGCCTTAATTTTGTTGATTAGACTTGCCAGTTTCAAACTTGGAAATGCCGCCATTTTAAACGAGTCAGACTGCATCTGTAGAGAAAGAAACAGAGTTAATGTTTTCAGTTGAATATGATTCTTCACCATTTTAAGATTGTATTGTGCTTGAACCAAACTATGATGTCTGAGTTTATACTCCGTGGAATTTAGAAGAATGAGGGGGTATCTTATGGAAACATATGAAGGGAATAGATAAGAATCAGGGAAGTTGTTTCCACTGGTGGGTGAAACTAGAACTAGGGGGCACAGCCTCAAAAACAAAAAATGGGGAGCCGATTTAGGACCGAGTTAAGGAACTTCTTCACCCAAAGGGTTGTGAATCTGTGGAATTCCCTGCCCAGTGAAGCAGTTGAGGCTACCTTGTTGAATGTTTTTAATGCAAAGATAGTTGATTTTTGAACAGTAAAGGAATTAAGGATTATGGTGAGCGGGCAGGTAAGTGGAGCGGATCCAACAAAAATTATCAGTGAATGGCAGGGCAGGCTCAAAAGGCCAGATGGCCTACTCCTCCTATTTCTTATGTTCTCATGTCTGTTCAGACTCTATATCATACCTTTCCATTCATAATTTAAAATGGACATGGATTACTTTAACCGGTTGCTTATGTTCCATACGAGCTAAAAAGTAAGTCCTCTCTCCTTTGAGAATAAATACGCATTAGCAAACCTCTTGTGGCCTTATTTGTGCTCTGTTTAAGGCAAGTAGTATTACATATACTGTAAAATTCAATATTTAGTTTGGATGGAATTTTGTTTCTTCAAAGCAATAAATAAATAAAGACGAGTGTTATTCAGAATGTATTTGTTTGGTCTGGGAAGTTTGAAGCTGGCATGTGTTTATTCGGTTTAGGGGATTAGAAATTCATATAGACATTTTAATGTTGTTTCACATCTATAATAAATTGTGATGTGGAGATGCTGGCGTTGGACTGGGGTGAGCACAGTAAGACGTCTTACGCCAGGTTAAAGTCCAACAGGTTTGTTTGGAGTTACTAGCTTTCAGATCGCAGCTCCTTCATAATTCACCTGATTAAGGAGCTGTGCTCCGAAAGCTAGTAACCCCAAAAAAACCTGTTTGACTTTAACATAAATTGTGACATTGAATATGACACCTGCACGCACTGCATTGTTTTAATGTTACCAGCGAATCTCCTCTGCCATGGGAAAATGGCATTTTTATAAGGACAGATGCGTACATCAGGAAGGGTATATTGACTTGAATGGATGCAGGACATTCATCAAAATTATACCAGGGCTAATGGTAGTTAAATTATGAGGTTATAGTAATAATCTGTATCATTGTCTGGTGGGAGAGTCCAGTGTTCGTGTGCCAATTTCTTAAATAATATAATTATAGCGTGTCTATTCAGAGATGAAGTCGGGAAAGACTTCTTCACAAAAAGGGTAGTAGAGGTCTGGAGCTCTTTTCCCCCTGCTCTCAAAAAGAGCTAGGGAAATAAAAAATTAAAGATTTCAGGGAATAATAGATTTTTGTTAGGCAAATGGTATTAAGGGATAATAAACTAAAACCGGTAACTGGATTTGCGATAGAGTTTAGGCAACTTTATGGTGGAAGAGGCTTGAGAGGCTGAATAACTAACCTGTTATCATGTGACACACTCTTGTTCTGCTGAAGTGCATCTGTGTCCCTCCAAGGCAACAAGGAATAATTGCTGTTTATTCATGAAATTAATGTTCGGATCAATTACAGGGATGACTGACTTTCTCCATGTCTGTGAGCTCTAATTCCGTAAACAAACCTGGATTAATCATAGTTTACAGACAACTTGGTTCTTCTGTCCGAATTTAAGCAGGACCTATGGAATTCACACACCCGGAGAGAAGGTGTTCGCTGCCTTCTCCCATTCGGAGTCTACACCAGGATTGACTTCTTTTATAGGAGGGGTGCTTCCAGGGGTAGTCGGAGCGGAGTACTCCGCAATCGTAATCTGACTACGCTCCACACTACATGGATGTGAGGTCAGAGACAGGCCGGGCCTAATGTCCTCCCATGGACTGGACAGTGCCCTCCTTGCCATAAGGCATCCTGCGAACGGATATCACATGCCATAGACAGGTACGTTACCAACAACCAGAATGGGGAGGTCTCGCCTTCTAAATTCTGGGAGCCGCTGAAGGCAGTAGTAAGGGGAGAAATTATTACATACAAGCTGTGCAGAGATCAGAAAGAGGGTGGCTAGGCAGCAACTGGTCGACTCCATATTGGAGGTGGACTGCCAGTACTCCACAGCCCTGACCTTAGAGCTGCTAGCAGAGAGGAAGAAGCTGCAAATGGACTTTGACCTGCTCTGCACAAGGAAATCAGTGCACCAAGTCCGCCAGACACTGGAGACCTTTTATAAACATGGAGACTAAGCCAGCCGCCTGCCGGCTCACCAGCTGAGGAAGCAGGCAGCCACTAGAGAAATAGCGCAGGTTAGGGACAACAGCGGTAGGCTGGTCGCCGTGACAAATAAGTTCAACGAGGCCGTTGAGACCTCCTACTGGGGCTGTAAACCTGAGTCCTCCCCCGAGAGGGACTCTGGGATGATGCAGTTCCTCGACGGACTGGACATGCTGGTCATGGGAGAAGATAGGAGATGGGACCCGGAAGCACCATTAGAACTGGGAGAGGTCATGGCAAGTATAACTCCATGCAGGTGGAGAAGGCACCGGGGCCAGATGGCGAGCTGTATACCAGAGGTGGTCTTGGAGGACCAGACGGGCGTTGTCAAGGGCAGGCAGCTGACATTGAATATCAGCTACCTGCTGAATGTGATAATGACTCTATATCCGGGGAGAGAACTCCAGAAGTGAGCATCACCCTGGACTCAGAAAAAGCCCTTGGTAATCACGTGCAAGTACCTCCGAGGTACTGGAACGGTTTGGGCTTGGGCCAGGGTTCACCACCTCGATGAAACTACTGTACAGCGATCCCAGGGTGAGCGTACGGACTAACACCAGCTCTATATCATAGATTCCCGACAGTGCAGAAGGAAGCCATTTGGCCCATGAGTCTGCACCGACTTTTTGAATGAGCACTCTATCCATGTCCACCCCGCCCATCTCCATAACCTAAACTGCACATCCCTGGACCCGAAGGGGCAATTTAGCATGGCCAATCCACCAACCTGCACATCTTTGGACTAAATGCTTCCTGCTGCACAGAGGCAGGGATGCACTCTATCACCGTTGCTGTTTGCTCTGGCAATCGAGCCACTAGCATCGCCCTCAGTACGTAAAGGGCTGGAGAGGTATCCAGAGGGGCGACAGAGCGAATAGAGTTTCACTCTATGCGGGATGACCTGCTCCTCTACATCTTGAACCCCCAAGTCAGCATGGAAGGGACCATGAAGCTTCTAAAGGAATTCAGAACCGTCTCAGGCTACAAACTCAACCTGAGCCAAAATGAAATCTTCCCGGTGAACATGCAAGGAAGAGGGACAGAGCTGGAGGGACTACCTTTCAAACAAGCCCAAATTCCGTTATCTGGGGAACCAAATAGCTCATGACTAGACACGGATCCACAAATGGAACTTGACTAGTCTGGTGGAGGAAGTAAAAAGGGGCCTGCAGAGGTGGGGTGCACTCCCACTCTCGCTGGCAGGCAGCATGCAGATGATCACAATGAATGTACTTCCTAGGTTCCTCTTTCTGTTCAAATCCCTCCCAATCTGTCTCCAAGGCTGCCTTCAACAAGGTAGACATGTGTGTACGTGTACACAACAGGGTCCTACAAAGGAGAAGACGCATGGGAGGCCTGACCTCCCAAACCTACCATTCTACTACTGGGTGGCCACAGCAGAAAGGTTGAAGGAATCAGTGCAGGAACAACCCCAAGTACTCAAGAAGCCTATTGGTGATGGCCGTGCTCCAAACATGGTATCAACCAAAATGTCGACTAAGACTCCCATCTGTAACAACAACAGGTTTACGTCTGCAGTAATGGACGCCACCTTCAAAAGGTGGAGACAGAACAAGGGCACACTGACGGTTAGACAGGTAAACGGACGACAGAACAGTGACCCGGGCGGAACTCGCTGAGAGATTGCTACTACGAAAAGGAAATTAACTGAGACACACATAGGTCAAAAACTTGCTCCGTAGGGAAATGACGACGTACCCCCAGATACCAGGATATTTTCTAGTTGAAGAACTGTTGTATGTGGGCGACCTAAGGAAGGGGAACTGTTGGGACATGTAACGGCAACTGTTGGAGGAGGTTCGCTCTCCCTGGAGGAGAAGAGGTAAAATGGGAGGAAAAACTAGCCTTGGATGTGTGGGAGTTGGGGGTGGCGGGGCGGATTAAAGCACTGCACAGGACGAATGCCACCTCCCATGTGTGCAGGGCTGAGCCTAATGCAGCTAAAGACGGTGCACAGAGCTCACCTAACCAGTAACCCAATGTGCAGGTTCTTCTGGAAGTGGAGGACAAATGCGAACGGTGCCAGGCAGGCCCGGACAAACACACCCACATGTTCTGGGCCTACCTCAGACTGTTGGATGCTGGACGACGACCTTCTTTGAGGCAATGTCAAGGTGGTGGGGGTGGAGCCATGCCCCAAAAGTGGTGGTCTTCGGGGTCTCTGAGCAGCCAGCTGTATGGCCTCCCCAACTGCCCGCTGAAGAATCCTGCTCTGCTGGCAATTGGCAGCACTCCCCAAAGCTGCAAACTGGCTGTCTGATCTGTCCGAATTCCTCCAACTGGAGATGATACAATTTGCCATCCAGGGGTCGGAAGAGGGCTTCCACAGGACGTGGAAGCCATTCTCCAACTGTCCATAGTCAGCAAATAGTAGAGTGGGGGATGGGGGTGGGACAGACAAGCCAGGGAACATAAGGGAAGGGGTGGGGGAGGGGGATCAAAGGCTCACTAAAAGATCACATGGGACAAAACCACAGGGGACAGGCCCGAGGGCACGAGAAAACCAGAGTGAGCAATAAGAACATGCCAGTTAATACACGCTCTGGCTACACTGGGAAATATAGTTGAGACAGATCGGCCAGAGGGGGAGCGTAGCCACAGAGGGACGATACACAAGTGAATACAAATATATATAATGATCTTCGTTTGTTTCTGTTTTCAGTGGTATTTCTCTTTTGTAACTTGGATTTTTCATTGATTGTTTTTGCTTTGTATTATGCGTGGTTATGCAACTTAATATTTAACTTGCGAACGGAAATATGTAACCAAATGCAAAAACCAATAAAAACATTTTAAAAATAATCTAAGCAGGAATTTCTGTGTGACACTTGAGCAACGACGGACCAGAAAGTTGTGCATTCTATGCAGTTTTTATGCTGTTAATCTTTGTCAATAAATGAGTTCATTCTTTGACAGGACACCTGAAAATGGATTGCAATGGGACTGACTAAATGGAAGGAGTTGTGATAGAATGAAAATTGAGGAATCTAATAATTGGGAACACTGTAAATAGATTTTTATGTAAGTGGGTAACAATAGGAACTAAAATTTCAGGAGTTAAAGCACAGAAGGTAAAAGTTCAAAAGAGATGAGGATGAATTTCACACTTGGATTCTAAAAGTGAGTTCATATAAGAAATGTCATTAGGAGAGACCTCCTAAGAAAGATTAGTAGTTCTGATAACAAACGATCAAAAGAAAAAACATTGTATCAGTGGCAGAGTTCATCCTCTCCAGTGAGCGGAACTGAACAGCGCTGGTCCAAGATCACAATCACATATATGAAGTTGTGTTCACTCCAAATAGGCCAATAACCTGGGAATCCTATTTGAACTGCCAGTTTCTGTTCTAAACCATAAGTCATAAGACACGGGAGCTGAATTAGGCCATTCCGCCCATTTAGTCTGCTTCACCATTCAATTATGGCTGATGGGTTTCTCATCCCCATTTTCTTGCCTTCGCCCCATAATCCTTGACCCCCCTTATTAATCAAGAAACTATCTATCTCTGTTTTAAAGACACACAGTAACTTGTCCTCCACGGCCTTCTATAGCAGTGAGTTCCATAGATTCACCACCCTTCTGAAGAAATTCCCTCCCTTCAGTCTGAGGCTGTGCCCTTGGATTCTAGTTTCTCCTACTCGTGGAGACATCTTCATGTCGACTCTATCTAGGCCTCTCGGTATTCTGTAAGTTTTAATGAAATCAAATATTTGTTTAATTAGTACAACAAGACTGGAACCGTCATCACTGGCCTTCACTTCATTCCCCTCATTATATCAAATTGCAAACAATGCAGCTAGTAACTGGGGTTTTGAAGACCCTAGCATTTATAGTACAAACATAATTAGCTTTATAATGTAATAGTCTCACTGGCAAAATGAGTTGTTTTGATATTGCTGATCTATTAGACTGGCACAAGTTCAATTATGCTCCCCTGTGCTGACACTGCATTGTTTGTTCTGCTGGTTACTAGTAATAGAACTCAGTTTATTATTTTTAAAAAATAAATTTAGTGTACCCAATTAATTCTTTTTTCCAATTAAGGGGCAATTTATTGTGTTCAATCCACCTATCCTGCACATCTTTGGGTTATGGGGGCGAAACCCACGCAAACACGGGGAGAATGTGCAAACTCCAAACGAACCTGGGACCTCGGCGCGTGAGGCAGCAGGGCTAACTCACTGCGCCACCGTGCTGCCCTTAACTCAGTTTATTATTAAGTGTATTAAAAATGTTAATACCTTATTTATAATATAGCTTCATATGTCTTTCTGTAGGTTGGTGGTACAAAAGCAGGAGTGGTGCGCTTCCTGGGAGAGACTGACTTTGCCAAAGGGGAATGGTGTGGAGTGGAACTGGATGAACCCCTTGGAAAGAATGATGGAGCTGTGGCTGGCACCAGGTTTGTTTTGGATGATGTGCACTGTTTAGATTAGAATCCTTTGAAAACATGTCATTTTGAACTTTTGAATAAAACTTTTGAATTAATAATGTTTGAATTGTTTTTCTTTACATATGTGAGGCGATGTTTGTGATGGGATAGAGAGGTGCTGATTGTTGACTGTGGTAAAAACCGTATTACATTAGGCAGTGTTAATGAGCAACAGTTCAGCAAGTTCTACAGAACCACATAGAAGAAAGGAGGCAAATAATATATTATAATTTTCTAAGTGTGTGTGTGGGGGGGGGGGGGGGGGGGGGGGGGGGAGAGAGAATAATTGGAGGTGGCAAAAGTAAATAAATAATACCACATCAATTTTATGTATGAGATTTTCTTGGGGGTGGGGGACAAACTTAAGTTTTAGCAAGATTAAATAGTAGCTTTGAGACCTGCATCCGTTAATATAATTTTTACCTTGAGTCACTCGTTGGATATGTTGCTGCAAAGTATCACAATGGGCTAATAACTCTCATTTACATTACTCCATTATTCACCCTACCCTCTTTAGATACATTTTCATTAAATCAATTGAATGTGCCGCAAAATACACAGACATCAGCAAGTCCCAACATAAAGGTTTTTTAAAACCATGCCTAAATTGAATCTTGCTATCGCTGTGCTTCAAGCAATGTTTTCTGGTGCATTGGTTTTTTAAAAAAAAACAGGATTTTGCAAAATTGCCTTAAGATTCATTCTGTGTACAGATGATGGACTTTTTGAAAGAAATAAGTTGCATTTATATAGTTCCTTTCATGACCTCAGGATGTCCCAGAGCACTTCACAACCACTGAACTCTTGAACTGTAGTCACTTGTAATGTGGGGAAATGCAATCAGTTTCCATGCCATAGTGTCCCACAAGCAACAATGAGACGAGTGGAAAGTTAAATAATTTTAGTCCTATTTTTGGGAAGGAAATGTTAGCCAGGGTGGAAGGAGAATCTTCCCTACTTTTTTTTCATGCACAGTGTTATGGGGTGTTTTATTTCCACCCATGGCATTTATGACCTGGGTTTAATATCTCAGCTGAAAGACAGAACCTCTCAGTAGGATATTCCCTCAGTACTGCACTGAAGTGTCAGATATAAATTGGTGCTTCAGTCCTGGAGTAGGCTTGACTCATAAGTTTCAGTCTCAAAAGGCAAGGGTGGTACCGCTGATACATGGCTGACAATTTGCTTGGAATACGGATATTGATCGGTAAGCCACATTCAAATGAGTTACTGAGCACAGATCTGAGACATGAGTGAACAAGCAAGTATGGTAAATTACACAGTCAATGCTTTAAAAAAAAAAAAAAAAAAAAATTATACCCCTGGGCACAGACATTCTGGGGATCTGCAAAATAATGTGAAACTAATCTTGATGCAAGCCAGGAGGTGAGAATGAATTACAGAAAACATCACCTAGAATAGAAAAACTTTTCAGTAAGCAGCAGATACACTCATCTCACTATTATCTGTAAGGAAATAACTGTTTTAAAGACATTAGGAAGAAACTTTTTACATGCAGCAATTTCATATTATGAGTACTTTATTTGAAGGAGAGAGTCTGTGAAAACGGATCTATTTGATTGAGGGTCCTTTGAGACAACTAGTTCAGTTAGTGACAAAACGGTATCAATAACAATGGTTTCACCAATTGGTGTGCCCAGCTTCACTGTCAATTGTTATTCTGTTGATTTATTTCTAATTCATGTTAGAGCTTTTTTCACAAGAATGAAGAGTGATGCAAGGATTGCCTCTATTATATAGGCCATTGTTGGCATTAGCCTGATCTTTAATGGGGTAGCATTAAGTAAGTTTAGAAAGGTTGATGGCACAAATTTTAAAAGAAAAATTTAAAAAAGAATACTTTTTACTTTTTGTCAGATATTTTCAATGCCAGACAAAATATGGTCTGTTTGCACCAGTTCATAAGGTTACCAAAATTGGATTTCCCTCAACGACACCAGCTAAAGCCAAGACAACAGTACGGAAAATGATGACAACTCCATCAAATCTCAAGCGCAGTCCTAGTGCATCATCGATCAGCTCTTTGAGCTCCATAGCATCTTCTATAAGTGGTAGACCTAGTCGTTCAGGATTGGTAAGGAATCACATTAATGTTAAAATCTGTTTAACCTGTCTTTGTCAACTTGTGAAATGTTGTCTCAGATATAGTCATAAAAAACAGGCCATCTCTTGTAGTACTGTATATGGGGAGTCAGTTTAAGGCCAGATTAGGGAGGGGCAAAGAAAGAAGTAGGAAGTGCAGAGGAAAGGAAAGGGTAAGGACAAGGGAGGGGGCATGGAAGGGCTGGACAAGAAGGAAGGAGGGGGGTAAGGATGGGACAAGGGCCTGGGGTATTGAAAGATGATTTGTGAAGAGGGGGGAAATAGAGAGAGTAGAGAATGGCAAAAGGAAGATATGGAAGACAGAGGAAAAGGGTGTATGGGAAAGCAGAGAGGGAGGGACAAATAGGGAATAGAAGAGGGGAGAAATGGGAAGAGCAGGGGAAAAGGAAGAAGGATGCATGGGAAACCAGAGGAGGAAGAGAAAATGTGGATTTTTCTCAGCAGATATTGAGGAAGAATCTACCATTTTCCTCAGAGGTGATGGGCTGGGGAATTACTTTTGATTCTGTAGGGATGAAGAGAGGTCATTGACTTGAAGGGCAAGTGGAAAGAGTGAGAGAGCGGATCAAGGAACAGAAATGAAGAAGTGAAATGGCAGTGACAGAAAAGAAAATTGCCATAAGGATGGGAGAATATCTGGGTGCTGTTATTCTATCAACCAGGGGAGAGAACTGGTTATATTTTACTTCCATTTGGATGGAGGTTGTCACCAAATAATTCAATTAGTTCAAATTCCAAATGAGTCATTCCTTGTTGTCTCTTACAGTCCAAGTCACAAATCATGAACTTTTAAATTCTTTGCTTTGCAGTAGATGGGATTTACGTGTATATCAAAAGTCAATGATTCGAAGGCTGCTTATGATCCTCGCTTTGGGGCATTCATTGACCATGTGTGCAGGAGATCTGATGTTCAGGTCCAGGAAGTAGCCCTTTTGTGATGTCTCTTGCAGTCCGTTACAAGTTAAATTCGGGAAGGCTGGTTGCCAATTTCTGTTCCAGGTTGGGGGAGGGATGGAAGATGCAGATGGATGCTCTCTGCAAAGAGGGAAGTGGATTTTCCCTCAGCGGAGGTTGGCTGCTTTGAATGGAGTGACAAGTTCTTCTTCAGGTGGAGGATGTGTTATCCTTCCTCAGTTTTAAACTGAAGTTGCTGGCAATTTGTGACTCAGCAGAGGTTTGAAGGGGTGTAAGAAAAGGCAAGGATAGGAGGAGTGAAGAAGAAAGGTGGAGAGGAGGAAGATTTCCCTTATTGTCGCAGAAAGAGGTGGTTCCATAATACTTTTGCTTCAACAGTCTGAGTGGTTGGTGGGGAAGGTAGCAGGGCTTGGTTGCCACAGTCAATTTGAGGATCAGTTGTTGGGGGCGGGGTGGCTGGGGGGTAGGTGGGAGCAGACAGTTTGTAATTGTCGTCTGTGATTTCTTCGCCATTTTGCAGTGCATCTTGCAATTAATGGGAATTCACTTTGCCAATCGTGTTGCTGCTTTTTAAGTTTGGCACTGTAAATTCCTTTTGACCGATCTTCTGAAATATGACACCTTGCATTCTGTCTGTTGTGCTACGGTTGGCAGCGGCTGGTCGTACTTGCCTTTATGACCACTCGATTAAATTGATTCTTTGCATTCACCCTATTGTTCCTCTATCTCATTCCAATATTGTGTATGGACTTTTAATGTTTTCCTCATTTTGTTTTGGTTTATTTTATTGTTTATGCTGTGTTGTTCCCAGGGTAGACGATTAACATCACTTGGTTGATCCTGTGGTGTAACATTAGACAATATAATGTTATGCTTACAGTGCCATCTACAGTTGCAATACCCGTGGCAGGTTGTAGTTATTAAAACAATACCAAATGTTTCTTTACTTGCCCACAATAATGCTTTTAAATTGTCCCTCCCTAGAATAGTTACATACTTTTTCCGGTTCAATGCTCTGAAGTTTTAAACCTCAATAAAAGTGAACTCTACTGTTCTTTACTAGAACAAATGCCTATCTATTTCTCAGGTCAGACGTGACCATGGTGATTTTTCTGTCTTTTTTTTCCTTGTCTGTTCAGTACACTTTTAAACCAGCAAGGCAATAGAGCATTTGTTTCACCCACTCAGCTAAACTATTGGAGAGATGATCACAATACCGGAGAGGGGAAAAGTGGATAAAAATGAATTTTCCGAATCATCTGCAATAACTAGTATATGTTAACTTTAATGACTCAGATGCTGAACTCTCTTTCTCAGCTAACCGAAACATCCTCGCGTTATGCAAGAAAAATTTCTGGCACCACTGCATTACAAGAGGCTTTAAAGGAAAAACAGCAGCACATTGAGCAGCTCCTGGCTGAACGAGACCTGGAAAGAGCAGAGGTTGCAAAAGCAACTAGCCATGTGGGAGAAGTTGAACAGGAACTCACATTACTTCGGACAGGCCATGAACAGGTAAGAACATACTCAAACTGTGAGCTTAATTGCCTTTATGTGCATTTATAGAAATTAGGTGGGGCACCACTAGAATCAGAAGCTATAGATATGATGAGGAATAATATGCTATTGAGAGAGCCTTTTGGATTAGATCTATTTATAGTTTTTAAGTAAAAATGTTTGTAAGCCTCTTTCTTAAGAGGGAATACTGTTTTTTGACCAGTAATATCATTGCCAGAATCAGGTGTAACTGGATCTCCATTCAAACCTATCTTAATTTCTACCATTAAGTAATGTAGAGATCAGCATCTTTTCCATCCTTGGCACAAAAATTAGTTATTTATAATAATATAACCTAGTTTCCACTAAATAATTCACATGATCAGGTCTTTTACAGCCAGGTTAGCAGTAAGGGCATTTTGGTCTTCCATAAATTTACACACCCACTGGCGCAAGGGAATGATTTTTCTGTGAAATGTTCTTCATCTTTCTTGAAGGGAATGCTTTTGATTCCTAAGAAAGCAATAAGCCATATGCCCCTGAGAAAACAATGGGGAGCATGAATGCATTAGAAATGTTTCTGAAGATAAAATCAACATTTTGGGTCAGCAGGGTGGCACAATGGTTAGCACTGCTGTTTCATAGTGCCAAGGACCCGGGTTCAATTCCGACTGTGGGTGACTGTGTGGAGCTTGCACGTTCTCCTCGTGTCTGCGTGGGTTTCCTCCGGGTGCTCCGGTTTCCTCCCACAGCCCAAAGGTGTGCAGGTTAGGTGGATTGGCCATGATAAATTGCATCTTGGTGTCCAAAGATTAGGTGGGGTTATGGGTTTGTTGGTAGTGGACCGAGGTAGAGTCTACTTTCAAAGGGTTGGTGCAGACTCGATGGGCCAAATGGCTTCCTTCTGCACAGTAGCGATTCTGTTCTATGACATTGGATTTCACTTTTCTGAAATAATTCATCTTGGCCACCATTTCTTGAAGGGAATGTATCCACTTGTTTCTTTGTAATGTTGCAATTTGAGATTGGCATTCATTAGAAAACTTTCCACAGCCAAAATTTGAGAGTATTTTATTTTAAAGTGTGAACGTTTTGATTTCTTATATCTTTAACTCATCACAAGCTTAGGCAGGCCTGGCACCATCTGTGAAGAGTGAAAGAATTCAGGCAGCGTGGTGGCACAGTGGGTAGCACTTCCGCCTCATGCTGCCGAGGTCCCGGGTTCGATCCCGGCTCTGGGTCACTGTCCGTGTGGAGTTTGCACATTCTCCCCGTGTTTGTGTGGGTTTCGCCCCCACAACCCAAAAATGTGCAGGGTAGGTCAATTGGCCACGCTAAATTGCCCTTTAATTGGAAAAAAAGAATTGGGTACTCTAACATTTTTTAAAGAAGAGTGAAAGAATTAATGGTTGAAGTCTGTACGACTTTCCATAAAATCCCTACACTGCAGAAGGAAGCCATTCGGACCATCGAGTCTGCACCACCCCTCTGAAAGAGTGCCCTACCCAAGCCCACTCTCCCACCCTAGCCCCATAACACCACTTGATCTTTAAGCGGCAATTTAGCATGACCAATCCACCTAACCTGCACATCTTTGGACTGTGGGGGGGAAACCGGAGCACCCAGCGGAAACCCACGCAGACACTGGGAGAACGTACAAACTCCACATAGACAGTCACCCAAGGCTGAAATTGAACCTGGGTCCCTGGTGCTAACCCAGGTTCAATTCCAGCCTTGGGTGATTGCCTGTGTGGAATGTTAACTTTGTTTTTCTCTCTCCACAGTTCCTACCAGACTGGTGCATTTTTCCAGGACTTCTGTGTTTATGTCCGATTTCCAGCATCCTCAGCATTTTGCTTTTGTTCTGTGCTTGACTAGTTACTTTCTTTAAATTTAAGTTTTAAACATCTTTTTTCATCATCCTTTTCTCAGTAATTCCAACTAATACTACGCATTACCGTGCAACCTTCCACACTTCGTGGGGTAACATGGTGTGTGTTGTAAAAGTCTCCATATATTAAGCGGTACTTGATTTGTTAGATGACTGGAACCTGTTTCATGTCTCGTTTCATGAAATATCAGGTAATCGCTACATTATACCTATGTGCTTGAGAAAAGCAATCTATATGAATAGTACAGTTGAAGATGTAGCCCTTCATTTGTTTTGACTTTATATGTATGAATGTAATCTCTACCACTGGTGCATGTTCATTTGAAACCAACCATCTTGTAGCAGAAGAGTTAGCGCAGTTATCATGCTAAATATACCACATTGACAGAAGTGATGATGGAATTTCTATCGTGATAAATTAAAAATCTCTATACAATGCCTTTAACAAAACAAAACCCATGGCACTTCACTGATGGGTGTAAGAGTACATTGTGTCAAGCCAGGAAGGGAGAGCACTCCTCTCTCTTCCCTTTTCTCCTCTCCCCAACCCTCAAACAATTTTCCTTGCATTGTGATTGCTACTAAGTAGGCTGTTCATTAATTGCAGTATATATGGGATGATAATCAATAGAGGCAACAATATTATTGCAACAATAGAATTTAGCACTCCATTAAGTTCCGTTTAACATCAATATATAGTCGCTCTTCCATATATGATTATATAATCTGTTAAATAGTAAATGTATAAATTCTTTTCATACATTAATTGTCATGATCATCATAAAAGTTCATTATACAAAGCGCGAGGTTGTAATATGTTGGGCCACAACACGCACACTAATGCAGGTTGCTTGTGGTCTCCCTGAGCGGATGTGTCATTGAAAGGCACAAAATACCTGATTGGGGGACCTGGCATTGGGAAGTCTGGTGCCCACTGAAAACCACCCCTCTGCCCTTATGGAACGCCATGACACCGACTCCATTAAAACGATCCTTCCATCACTGGGTCACTGTAATACTGGGCATCTAGAGGGTGTTGTTCTGGCAACAGCAGTGCTGCTGGCCTCTGATTGGCAGACAGCTTGGTGGACTGCACTCCCACCCTTGGGATCCCGATCCCATGGAATGGTTACCTCTGATAATTGCCAGGGCAGCACAGTGGTTACCACTGTGGCTTCACAGCGCCAGGTTCGATTTCCCCATTGCATCACTGTGCGGACTCTGCACGTTCTCCCCATGTCTGCATGGGTTTCCTCCAGGTGCTTTGGTTTCCTCCCACAGTCCAAAGACCGGCAGGTTAGGTAGACTGGACATGCTAACTTGCCCTTGGTGTCCAAAAAGGTGAGATGGGGCTATTGGGTTACGGGGGTAGAGTGGAAGTGAGGGCTTAATAGTGGGTTGGTGCAGACTCGATGAGCTAAATGGCCTCCTTCTGCATTATGTTCTATGTTGACATTTAATACCAGCAGGCCTTCCTGTAGAAGGCACTGTGGGTGTCTTGGGGTGGCACGGTGGCATGGGGCAGCATAGTGGTTAGCATTGCTGCCTCACATGGGGATGAGGAAAATATCAGCCATGATTGAATGGTGGAGCAGACCCGATGGGCCGAGTGGCCTAATTCTGCTCCTATGTCTTGTGGTCTCACAGCTCCAGGGACCCAAGTTCAATTCTGGCCGTGGGTGATTCTCTGTGTGGAGTTTGTACTTTCTCCCCGTGTCTGCACGGGTTTTCACTGGGTGCTCCAATTTCTTCCCACAGTCCCAAGATGTGCAGGCTAGGAGGATTAGCCATGTTAAATTGCCCCTTTGTGTCCAAAGGGTCAGTTGGGGTTACGGAGATAGGGTGGAAGAGTGGGTTTAAGTAGGGTGCTCCTTCCAAGGAACGGTGCAGACTCGATGGGCTGAATGGCCTCCTGCATTGTAAATTCTATGATTCTTAACAGGTCCCCACTAGCTCCATAAAATTTGCCCTCTGTTGTATCCCCAAGTTACTTGATCAACATCCGATAATGCAGTTGCCCACAATGTTAAAATTTCATTCATTTCATGCAGCATGTATTGGAGATGGAGACGAAAATGGACCAATTACGAGCACTGGTTGAGGCTGCTGATAGAGAGAAGGTGGAGCTGCTGAACCAGTTAGAAGAAGAAAAAAGGTACCAGTTACTAATATGAATTTCAACGTATTATCAATAATGTGACTCCTTTCTAAAAGTATATAAAATTATACTACAGATTTTAAAAGAAACTTCTGTATGGAATCATCATTGCTTTGTCAGTGAAATACAACTTCATTTGATATGACCCAGCTCAAAACTCTTGTTAGCCTTGAAACTACAAACAGTACTTTACAGCGGCAATTTTCTAATATTTTTGTACGAACTGAGAAGACTTGTCTTCTGAGTATAATTTTCTTCCTACTTTCCTTCCTACCTAATACTAAACATTCAAAATCTCCAGGATATGATCTTCTTTCTCCTTAATAGTGTGTTGATTGGCTCTTCCAGGAATTAGCTTTTTGTCTTTACCAACAGAAAAGTGGAAGACCTACAGTTCCGTGTTGAGGAAGAGTCCATTACCAAAGGAGATTTAGAGGTAAACAAACTACTGATTTGCAAAGAACTGGAACCAAAGACAATGACACTGTGGTTGAGAAGTTGATGGGACTTTGTATTAAAAAAAATTAGCCTCTAGTGCTTAAATATATGGAGTGCATTGACATTTAATGTTGCCAACATCTGTTGATAAAAAAGGGGTGAGAGGTTGTGAACAGTTTATATTAGTAGCTGATAACTTAATGGCAAATTGGGGCTTAAATATTTGAACATTTCAGATTAATTGCTATTGGGATGGTTGGGTTATTTGGCATGGTGCTTGTGGCTCGGTGCAGTGGTGGCAGAACATTGTTGATTGATTAATGGTTTACAAGCTGATCTTCTCACCAGAAGGGATCATAATAAATGATTTAACGTATTGGTGAAGCAAGTATTCTATCGAGGACAAAGGTTTATATTCTGTATGTGTTTAACAAGTTCTATTGCTGCTTCATAATTTCTTTATGTTCAACTTGGATATTCAAATATTTGGACATCTCATAAATATACAAACTATGCTTATAAAACTGGCAGCCTTTGGTTCATTGGTTCAGAATTAATTTGATTGGATGTCCTTCTGTTTATATTTTCCAATCTTAGTGATACTGGTATACGGCACAACATAGGGAGTTCTTCACTTTCTTTTAAATCTCTGAAAGTGTTTTCTTTTTCAAAACTGCATCAAGAAAATGAGGCAAGAAATAGAAAAGGCTTTGGGAAATTATCTTCAAAGTTAATTTGTGGTGAGTTTTTCAGGGAGTTTCCTGCCGGTTTTGTCAGCGAGTTCCCCACCACTTTTCAATGACACTTACTCAGATTTTGGGCTCCGGGGAGTTTCTCACTGGTTTAGGACACAGTTAAAAAAAAATTTTTAACACTGGGGAGCTGACCTCCGAGATCGGTACGTCATTTTGAAAGAGTTCCACGATCTCTAAGTGAGCTTGTAGGTCCCCCACACTCCACAATGTCACCCCTCTCACACATATGGACACTACCCCACATCCCCCAAGTGAGGAAACCCCACTCTAGGGGTCCCTCTCAGGCCCCCCAAGCCTTCTTACGGCATCTGGTTCTGCCCATTTGGGACGGGGTTCCGACTCCTCGTGGGACTTTGCACAATCTTGCGAGACGCGGAGCCTGTCAGGAGACCCACTGGAGGGCTTTCCCGAGATTCTCCCGTGTTGTGCTCTTGCTTGAGCGGAACGTGGCCGTAGAATTACGCCCATGGGTTCGCCATGCCTTTGCTTGAAATCTTCTAAGAGGTAACTGGGAACTGGTAAGATCTACCCACTGGATCTTATTTATGCGAATATTAAGGCATTTCATAAAGTTTCCTTTTCTCAGAAATAATAATAATCGATATTAGTGACACTGCAAAGAGGTTGCTGCGGAAATCCCCTAGTTGCCACACTACGGCACCTTTTCGGGCACACTGAGGGAGAATTCAGAATCTCCAACTTACCTAACATGTCCGTCTTCCGGAGGAAACCATCACGGGGAGAACGTGCTGACTCCGCGCAGATAGTGACCCAAGCCAGGAATCTAACCTGAGCCCCTGGTGCTTTGAAGCAACAGTGGTAACCACTGTGCTACCCAAGTCTGTAATGAGGTAGATTGTTTATGGACAGTTGAAAGTGAAGGCTTGGTGAGCCAAATGCTTCTATTCATTTACATGCATTTTAAGGCTTATTTAAAATAAAATGGAAGATTAATGTTATAAAAGGGGTGTGCAGATGTTTGAGCCATATTTGGCTAATTGTATATGTATTTTAGCTTTTGACTGCACCTGAATATTAAACACGATCCTTTAAATAGAAGCTTTACTTCAACATTATAACATATCTCCCAATTTAGTGAGGTGCTATTATGTCGCAAGGGTTGTTGAAGGATTTTGATACCTGCCTAGAATTACAACTTTGGATTTGAGGTCAAAAATGGCAACTGTGGGCTGCATGTGGTAGCACAGGGACTGGTGCTCTGAGGACCCAGGTTTGAATCCCAGCCCTGGGTCACTGTCCGTGTGGAGTTTGCACATTCTCCCCATGTCTGTGTGGGTTTCACCCCCACAACCCAAAATGTGCAGGTTCGGTGGACTGGCCCCTTAATTGGAGAAAAAATAATTGGGTACTCTAAATTTAAAAAAAATGGCAGCTGTGAAATAGATATTAGGTGGTTCGAGAAAAGCAAAGTGAAATTAAGCAAAAAGTAAAACAGAAGAATATAATTGAAATACTGCTATGAATTCTGCCTTTAACAACTTTTTGTACTCTTGAAAGTCAAGTTCAGATAACTTTTACCTGGGTATTGCCTGCTTTAATTGTAATGTTTTAAAAAATCAACTTCAATCATGATGCAAGATTATAGCATAGATAAATCTCAGAAATGTAGTGGTCGGACCATATTTGCTTTCATCAAAATTGAAATATTTTAATATCTAAACCGGATGTCAAAATCTTGAGAGACGATTTAAATATTGAATAGCATACAAATGGAAATTAATCACAATCATGTTTAAATTCAATATGAATTCTAGTCATTGAAAAAGACACAACCATTATAAACACGAGCATTTTTTGTAATGTGCTTAAATAATATTAGCATTGAATAAAAATAATCTGCCGAATATCTGCTGATTAGTTTCAATATATTTCTTGCACAAATTAATTTAATATTGAATTGATGTCAGAGACAGAAATGAGAAGAATTAGGACTTTGGAACAAGTTAAAGAAACTCTTTGAACCAAATCCTGCCAGTCTTACAGGAAACTTTGGATGTCTTCAAAAGCAGTGTTGATTAAATGTAGAATATTGTGATAATAAAGTTGAATGGTTCTGTACTTGATGTGCAGAAATCTGAAGTTTGTTTCAAAGCATCAATGTAGAAAGTGATATTGTTGTCTAAAAATATTGACCAAACTAAACTTAAGTGTAGTTATGAGTTGACAGCCTGTGAGTGATCACAATTAATAGATCGCTAATCTATGCATTAAGCATTACTTGATGATAAATTCCAATCCACCCAATAACCGATCCTTAGCATACTATTTGCATATAATTCAAAAATATATACTTTGTTTCCCCCACAATTCAGTGAATTTATGCAACAAGTAGCTGAGCCATGCCAATCGGGAATACCTCTGGTTTGATCTATGTACAAAGTTAGTTGATCTCAGATTGTGTGCTGCATTGGCCTTTTGGAAGGGACGAATTGTCCAGTTCCTTCTGCTGATTTCTATCCAGTGACTGACCATGAAAATCATTCCAGTGATGCACCATTTTTGCCTACTTTCAGCAGAGTTACTGGATAGAGATTAGGAGGGCAAACTGGTCAATTGTACTCCCAAAAGGGTAATGCGACACACGAGCTAACTTAGCTAACTCTATAGTTCATGGATCGGACCACAGATTGCTGCCTGAGACTTGCTGTAAAGCTTCATGCATGAATAATGTAAACCAAGTGAGGTATGCAGTGTGCTTCTGGCCCCATACTACAGTAAGAATAGAATTATTACTAAAAGGGAGGAAATAAATTTGGCAAGCAAAATAACTCAATGCATTTCATAAAATTGAAAAATGCATTGAAATGTGAGATAAAACACAATATGGATTTTATGACAAAGTAAGTAATTTCTCACAAGTTGGCAGCACTGTCACATAGTGGCCAACTTTATATAACAGGCTTATAGGGACTTTTGTATTGCATTGTGTTTAATTTATATGTTACTTTTTAAACTAGAAAGTTGTAATGAATGATTCAGTCTTTGAAAGAGTATTGGATTCATACAGAGAATGGTATATGGTTTAGCACATGTGAAGACATCCAATGTTTAAAATAGTTCCTAATCAGAGCAATTCAAAATACTACTTTGGAACAAATTGCAGAACTAACTACTGACTGATCTCTCAGCATTGACCTACTGATATGCATGTTGCTTTCACAGCTGCAAAGAAGCAATATTTGTGAAGAGTGATTATACTGTAAACCCTGAGTCAATTGTAGGATTATCATCAATTTTGCTGTCATTATTTGTCTGTCCATCTGTTAGATTACTTAAAGCTAAGCATCGCTTTGAGGGTGATCTATTACTTCTCTTATTAAAAAAATTCCATTTTATTTAAGTTTGCAGGCACCAAATTTAAAAAAATATGAATTGGAATATTTCTCCTTAATTTGAATTTTGTGCAAACACTTGGGTTTTGATTCATGGAGGAACTTGAGAACTGCTCCATGCCTCTCATAAGACTCTTATACATTGCTGGTATTAGCTCCCCCGTGATCACTGTATTGTGATCACAGGTCAATAGTTTTTCTTTCTTGGTTTGTAAGTCTACCAGTCCACTCTTGTTAACACATTGGAAGGAGAGAAAACATTTTTCATTTTAATGAGGACTACCAGGTCTGCATCATGGACCTGAATTCTCCCCCTTCCCAGTAGGAGAAAAGTATGATTGCAGAGATGTCACATCATGAGTACACTTCAAGAGGAAATTGCTAGATAGGAAATCATTATCCGTTTATTTATGCCAGCAGAGATTGTAGCTGTAGTGATGGTGAAACTGTCAAGAGTTCAATGTCATTACCCTGTGTAACAGAGGAATTTTTGGCGAAGTGCGGAAATCCAGTAGTAGCTATCAGTGACTGCTCCTCTAAAGGGAGTGTTGCTGAAGTTCCTGCAGAAGTTGGTGGTCTTTAGGAACCATTGAGCTGATATGAATTTCATATTTTACCCTCAATACACTTTAAGAGTTATCCTTATTACTTAGGTGTACCTGGGTTTTTAATACTGTAAAAGTCAAGTCCTGCTGAACAACCTTTTGTTTTAATATAAATTTAGAGTAAAATTTTGAACAAAAGCAGAAAATGTTCCTTCTCATCGACTGAATTCTGCCCGCTAGGGACAGAGGGAGTTTATCCCACCTCTGCAAGTCAGCCTTGACCCTACTCAACAAACTCGTAAAATGCAACTTACAAAGCCAGGCCAATCGTGTACCACCTACCCGAATACCTAGAATGCGAACCCGTTAAGTGGAACGGCAACACCCCCAGCTTGACTCCCCTCTCAAGCAGAGTGACCAGAAAACACTCATTTTTCTCTCAATTCAAGGGGGCACTCGTAACGGGTAGCTCTGTTGTTGAAAATCTCCTAAACTCACATTATTTGTATGGACACTGGCCTTGGATAACAATCAAACCCAGAACACAAACTTAGGCCCTATCCCAAACTGTTCCAGCACTGCAAACAAATATCCCCTTCTACCCTATCAAAAGCCTTCTCGGCAGCTAACGACACAATAATTTATTGCTCCCTCCCACATTAAAAAACCGCCACACATTAGACGGCAAATGCCTACTCTTCAATGAAATGGTCTTTGGAATTATGCATCTCAGCCTCGCTGGGTATACCACACAAAAATGCACGCCGCTCTTATAAAACGCTGATTATGCCGTGTTAAAGACTTGCCAATTCTCCTGCGATATCCTGGTATATGCGATTTAATGCTGCCTTCCCGCTGCACCTCCAGATTCTCCATGGCCCACTTCAGGACCCTCGCCTACGTCCGATAGCAATGAAAACCATCACCTCTCGTGATGGCTCGTTCACCCGTGGTTCCACCCAAAAGTGACCGGTGGGCCCTATCCAGCTCGATTCGGGGGGTGGTACTTGACCCTCCTCTCCCACCAACTTCAGAAACATTGCTGCAAAATACTCAGCTGGTCTCAGTCCCTCCACCTTCTCAGGCTCCCCACGATCCTGAGGTTCTGCTGACTCGACCTATACTCCAGGTCCTTAACCTTGGTCCTTAGGCCTTGTTCCTTTCCACTCACCGCAACTCAGCATCCAGCTCGGCCAGCTGGTCACTGTGTCGCGACAGTGTCTCCTCCATCCCTTTCAGCACCTCACCATGCCCCTGCACTGTCTCCGAAGTCTTTGCCAACGACTCCTTTATCGGGACCAGTGCCTCTTTCACTGACTTTTTTTGAGGGTCTCCAGCATCCTCTCTTGCCTTCAAAACGCTTGCCGAAACGTCTTTCAAATTTGATTGCCATTACCTCCGTCAGCTTATCCATCATGAGAGGCGTGGACCTACTCTACGAGCTTGCCTCCACCATCTTCAATCCCACTGGACTCTGCATCTTGCTCAGCTCCTCAGAAGGGCTACCACTCACACCTTTCTTCCCAATATTTCTTCTTGCGTTTTTTGACATTCTCTTACAAAAGGCTCTCAAATGGGTGGACTCTGTCAACCAATTACCCCCAGCAACTGGGTGAAAAGAGTCAAAAAACAAGGACTCAAGAAGGAAGCTACCTTGCGTACAACCTTCTTCTGTGTGCCACTCCTAGAAGTTGTTTCTTTAGTTTGCTCGCTGTAAAAAAAGAAATTAGAAGATTTGAACAATAATCTTGTGCATTTTACTTTGTGGTTTGCAGTTTGTAAAAATTCCTCAAGGTAACAAGTTGTTTACTCTGCTACATCACTTTTGCTGAATGCCTAGTGATTCCCTTGAATTGATGCCAGATTCAAGTTAACTCTGGGGAAAGTTAAAATTTGCATCATAAAGTAGTTCACTTGGAGCTCCGTGGCGAATGTTGCTGGGAGCAAAATTCAGGCCTCCAGTTTTTTTCCAGTTCGTCTTGAATTTAGTATATGACATCCAAGTCTAAAGGAGTTGGTTTGGTTTTGTTCATCTTGTAGCCCTGCTTTGGTCATTTGCAGAAGTATTTGGGAATTATTGCACGGGAACTACTTTAAAGTACATTTTGATGGCTGATCAAAATGTTTTCTCCGTAAGTGAGTGTTAATGGCCTACTTTGTTTATTTAGCAATACTGCTAAGTTCGTCAGCACTGCTGTTCATGGTATTTAGTGGATTAGTAAAGTGCAGTGTTCTTGCTGATCCCAGTTTCCCCAGCTGGTGACATTTCTTACAATTTGGGTTAAACTCAGTTACTTTTCTCCTGTATCCAATGCAAAAATTTGCTTGGGTGGGCAAGCCTTCACTCTCATCTGAAATATAACTTATTTTTTGATGGTGAGCTCTTAAACCAATGAAATTGCACTGAAAATAAGACAATTCTGAACGCACACCAACCTATGATAAATACCATGTTGACAGTTACATTTGCGTTTAATGAGCAACAATATTGAATAGAAGCAAAAACAACAATCCGCGTATTTAGATGACCACATTTCATTTAACTTATAAATATCCATTTAAAAATAATAAAGGCTCTGAATCCTTCATTTCACTGCAGTAGGTTAAACCGCTTGGAGCATATACATTCTTTATAGAATGAGAAGTGAAACCCACAAGTCACCTGCTAGAGTTTGTCCTTAGTTTTTTTGGAGAAAAGGGAATTGAGAAGTTCCTTCCTTCTCTTTCCATATAAATGCAAGTTACTTTTTGCTCTTCAATGTTAAGTAGCTACAAAAGACCAAAATATATCCTCAATAGCTTAAAACGGTAAATCAAAATAAGAGTCAAACTGCCCGACTTGTTCCCCGATTCACAGTAACTTCATTGCAGGGTTAACTAATAAAGATTATTATTTTCACCTTTGAACAAAGCAACAATGTCAAAATGTGAGAGCTTCCCAACAACACAAAACATGGTGGAATGTGAATATTAAGAACCTAGAACATACAGTGCAGAAGGAGGCCATTCGGCCCATCAAGTCTGCACCAACCCACTTAAGCCCTCACTCCCACTCTAACCCCATAACCCAATAACCCCTCCTAACCTTTTTGGTCACTAAGGGCAATTTATCATGGCCAATCCACCTAACCTTCACGTCTTTGGACTGAGAGGAAAACGGAGCACCTGGAGGAAAGACGTGCAGACTCCGCACTGACAGTGACCCAGTGGGGAATCGAACCTGGGACCCTGGCGCTGTGAAGCCACAGTGCTATCCACTTGTGCTACCGTGCTGCCCTTGTCTCCTTAGTCTCCAGTTTGTCTCCAGTTCTTTTAAGCAATTCACAGACAGTAAACTGGGATCATGCAACTCCTTTTAGGTTGTGGATTAGTTCAAATTAACTCTACTGTGCAATTCAATGCAAAAATCAGACATTCTTCTAACTCAGTTCGAATTAGCTAAAAATTGCATTAAATTATATAATGAGGAATTTCTTGGGATTCGGAATGTGGCGGCTAGGGACTTCATTTGAAGCCTACTTGCGACAATAAGCGATTTTCATTTCATTTCAAAATTAGACAATTCTTTGATCTGTTATTGCTTGTCGCTCAGTGTTTCTTATGCTATGATTTGGACTTGCATTATTCAAAAGAAGACAAATCACATAATGTCTCAAAGCCTTCCCTCTACTGATTTTGACCTTATTCTCAACACGCATCTGTGAAAGATGCTCATGGCTCTTGCTGTAATTTGCAAAGTTTGATTGGTTAGTTTTAATGTTGAGTATCCTATTCTAGTATGCTCTGGATTCTTGATATTTTTGAAAAACTTCATTATTATCCAACAAGTCAATTATCTTTGTAAAATTGCCATTTAAGGGCGTCAAACAAATCTCACTGAACTAAAGGTTAAACTATGTATTAGCATCTTGGTACTGACCAGGCAGTTGATGGAATTAATTTATCGATATTCTGCTGCCAACCGGATATTTAGGGGTTTGCATTATCTGGAAAATGTGCCTATTTCAGGAGCTCAGCAAATTATTCTGAGCTCATAATGTCAGGGATGATGCATTAGCATGAATGGAGGATTGGCTAACTAACAGGCAACCGAGTCAGTATTAAGTAGGTCATTTTCAGGATGATAAGTTGTAACTAGTGGAACAGTGTTTGTTGGGGCCACAAATATTTACAGTGTAAATAGACTTGGATGAAGGGACCGACAATTGTAGTCAAATTTGTTTCTGATACAAGATAAATAGGAAAGCAAATTGTGAGGTTACAAAGAGTCAGCAAAGGGATTGATTGAGGGGCAAAGGTTTGGCAGATGGAATATAATGTGGCAAAATGTGAGATTGTTCATTTTGAGAGGATGATTAGAAGCAGAATATTATTTAAACTTTAAACAATGCAGCTGTGCAGCGGTCTTGGTGCCCTTGTACATGAATCGTGGACAGTTAGCATTTAGGGAACTTTTTTTTTAACAGACAATTTTATTGAGGTATTTTTGGCATTCTAAACAGTAACAATATACATTAGTGTGCAGATACCAATTAGAAAAAATATAGTGCAAATAACAGTACCACTCTCGCAGATAGACCTGCCTATTCTTCCCCCCCTACTCTACACTATTCTACGCCCCCCCCCCCCCCCCCCCCCCCCCCTGCCGACGATTAGTTCCCCGCGAAGAAGTCGATGAATGGTTGCCATCTCCGGGCGAACCCCGATAGTGATCCTCGTAAGGCGAACTTGATTTTTTCCAAGCCGAGAAAGCTTGCCATGTCCGACGGCCATACTTCGTTCTTTGGGGCCTTTGAGTCCCTCCAGGCCAACCGTATTCGTCGCTGGGCTTTCAGGGAAGCAAAGGCCACAACGTCGGCCTCTATCCCCTCCTGTACCCCCGGGTCTTCCGACACCCCAGAAATCGCCACCTCTGGACTCATCGCCACCCTTGTTTTCAGTACCCGGGATATGACGTCCGCAAATCCCTGCCAGTATACCCTGAGTTTTGGACACGCCCAGAACATGTGGACATGGTTCGCTGGTCCTCCCCCACATCTAGCACACTTGTCCTCCAGCCCAAAAAATTTGCTCATCCGGGCCACCGTCATGTGGGCCAGGTGAACCACCTTGAACTGAATCAGACCGAGCCTGGCACATGTTGCAGTTCCATTTACCCTCCTCAGAGCATCTGCCCATACGCCTCCCTCCAACTCCCCACCAAGCTCCTCCTCCTACTTAAGTTTCAGTTCCTCGGTCCCTGTGTCCTCCGCTCCCATAAGCTCCTTATAAATATCTGAGACTCTCCCCTGTCCTACCTCACCCCTGGAAATTACCCTGCCCTGGATCCCCCTCAAGCGCCCTCATGTTCGCGAAGCTCCCTTCCAGGAACAAGTCTCCCATCCTTACCACCTCCGCCACGCTCTAAACCCGCCATCCAACTTCCCCGGGACAAATCGGTGGTTGTCACATATTGGGGACCAGACCGACGCTCCCACTTCCCCCGCATACTTCCTCCATTAGCCCCAAATCCGCAAAGCCGCCACCACTACAGGGCTGGTGGAGTACCTGGCCGGTGGGAATGGCAGGGGAGCCGTGATCAGGGCTGCCAAACTGGTGCCCCTGCACGAAGCAGCCTCCACCCGTTAAGCATTTAGGGAACTTTAATGAAAATGGAATGGAGTATGGGGTTAGGGACGTCTTGTGACAATTGTGCACAGGACATTCACCTAGAATACCGTGCATATTTTGGTCTCCTTACTTAAGGGTGTAGAAAGACAAATCAGTAGGATATATTTAAAAACCTTGTACCTAAATGCAGTATTCGGAGTAAGGTCAGTGAGCTGACGGCACAAATAGAGACAAATGGGTATGATTTGGTGGGGATCACTGAAACATGGTTGCAGGAGGACTGGGACTGGGAGTTGAATGTCCAAGGGTGCTCAGTATTCCGAAAGGATGGACACGATGGAGCAGGAGGTGGAGTTCTTTTATTGATTAAAGATGACATCAAGGCTACATTAAGAAATGATACTGGCACTAAAGAGCCAAAATGTTGAATTGATCTGTTTGGAAGTAAAAAAACAAGGGGGAAAAAAAACAAGAAATAATGAGGGCTTGTGAAAAGGGCACAGCGGCAATCATGGGTGATTTTAATATGCATATTTACTGGATTAATCAACTTGGCAATGGTACCCTCGAGGGAGATTTCATAGTGTATGAGGGATTGTTAGAACGCGATGTTTTGGAGCCAACCAAGGAGCAGGCTATTTTTGATTTGGCATTATGTCATGAAGGAGGGTTGATAAATAGTCTTGTTGTTAAAGATCCTCTTGGAAGAAGTGAACACAGCATGCTAGAATTTCAAATTTGGATTGAGCGATGTACTTGCATTGGAGCCAATTCAAAGAAAGTTCACGAGACTGCTTTCTATGTTGGAGGGGCTTGTCTTATGAGGAAATGTTGAGCAGGTTGGGCCTATACTCATTAGACATGAGAAGAATGAGAGGTGATCTTATTGAAACATCTAGGATCCTAAGAGGATTTGACAAGGTATTTGCTGAGAAAATGTTTCCTCATGGGGGCATCGAGAACTAAGGGGCACAGTATAAAAATAAGGAAAGTCCCAATTAAAATGGAGATCAGGAGGAATCTCTTCTCTGGTTTGTTGATCTTTGGAATTCTGTTGCCCAGAGAGCAATGGAGCTGGAGGCTGGGTCATCGAATATATTCAAGGCTAAATTAGACAGATTTTTGAATGACAAAGGAGTCGATGGATATTGGGGCAGACAGGAAAGGCCACAATCAGGTCAACTATGACCTTATTGGATGGTGGAGCAAGCTTGGTAGGCCAAATGGCCTATTATTTCTTATGATCTTGTATTAAATCTTTGAAATACACACACCTCATTTAGGGTATGTGTATAAAATAAGTTGAGTATCAAGGTAGCTTTTATATCATTATATTGTTGGTGTCCTTTGAACTTAGATTTAGACTTTGTATCTCTGGTCTCATGCAAGACAACGGATAACCTGAGAGGGTGTGTGAAATCTGAATTGTTAATAAATTGAGCTTCTTCACAAGACCTTCTGAACACCGGCACATGCATATCTACCCAGTTCTCAGTCCCCATAGCTCGTTACTCAAAGACAGTAACATAATTTTACATAGATCTCATGGAGGCATGGACTAGTTTATTTAAAAAAAAAAATATATTTTCAAGAATGACTAATTTCAAACCCAAGTGACTGAAAACTGTTTTGAGTGCAACCTCAAAAAATGCAGCAAGAAATATATTTTGAACTGAATGACCTTAATTAACTACTTGCAAAAAAAAAAAAAAATTGCATAAAAAGTACTGAGGAAAACTTTGCAAATAATTTATTGTTTTGTTCTCTTAAATGTTTAACCCTTTAGCTGTAATTTCAAATTCTTTTTTTTGTTTGGTTAAGCCAGTTATCTTTCAAACACCAAAACAACAAAGGGGTTTACAGTATTAAACTAAAATTGAAGTATTAACTGTTCTGATTTGAACTATGCTGATATTAAAACTGTACACTGTCTGCATGAAACTTGAATCTGCCTTTTTAAAAAACTGTATTTCCCTTTAAATCCCCATTTATCTTTTCCTCTGCATACTTTTGGTTAAATTTCCCATTAAACGTTTCTGTTTTCTTCCATTCTGTTTCTGTGTCCAATTTACCCTTTGCTTTCCTAACTGTTAAAAAGGCAGAAGGTGCTGGTGGATAAGCCTGCATGTGGCTCCCTCCTGTCGTGCTGGCATGTGATGGTGGCACTGGTGTGTTCTCTTCCTCTCCCTTTTTACTAACAGACGCAGACCAAACTGGAGCATGCCCGCATTAAGGAGCTTGAACAGAGCCTGCTCTTTGAAAAGACCAAAGCTGAAAAACTCCAGAGGGAGTTAGAAGACACTAGGGTAATGGATTTCAGTGTTTCCGATGAACTCCATTCAGTTTATCAGCATGTACCCAAAACTGCTTATAAGTCACTGTGATTAATTTTATTGTGGTAATGCTTGGCCTCCTAACAAAAGAAAATCTACTGATACACTAAGAAAAAAAATGTTTATTTTGTTTTAGTAACTTCAGGAGCATTTTAAAAATTAAACATTGCCAATGTAACATCTTTGTGTTGACTAACAAAACAATATTTTATTAAAAAGTGTAGTTTAGGACTTACTCCATACACCCTGCCTTGACTGACTGGGAAAATATGCAGAATACTCTTAAATTTCATGTAATGGTCCTGTATAACCTGTTGATGGGAGCTGTGGAAGAAATATTTACACTATCTTGAAGTTTTCCCTGTATTAGGAAAAATGCCTCTGCACAACAAAATGTGTTGTTGATTAAATTGTAAGTAAAAATTATTTTAAAACTAAAGGTAAATACTTCCTGTTCCAGCCTCCCTGAACAGGCGCCGGAATGTGGCGACTAGGGGCTTTTCGCAGTAACTTCATTGAAGTCTACTTGTGACAATAGGTTGTTGTTGTTGTTATTATTATTATTATTTAGTGCAAATATATATAATTTCACGGGCTCCAGTCAGTTTGAAGTAGCAGGATCATTTTTAGAGAAATCTTTCCCCATAAATTTCTACTCTGACCTATTTAACTAAAGATAGGATCTAGTTGCAACAGTTGAGGGATTAACCAACATGGGCACATGATGCTCTGTTTTCAGAATAACGAGCTGGAGATGCATCGTTACATCTGAATGTTTAGGATGAGTTCCTTTTTTTTCTCACCATCTTCACTGGTCTCACCAAGCCATGCAAAAGCAGCAACAAGAGAATGCTGAGTGCCTTAATCCAATTGTTCTGCAGATTCCCACTACAAAAACTCCCTTCTTCAGACACTGATTTGAACCTGATCCCTGACCATAATCTTGGGCTGATCCAGGCTGTTTGCAACCTTGAAGGCTGAATTGACGCTGAGTTGAGTTCCAACCCCCAAATCCTGTCCATTATCATGATGACCTACCTCCACCTGGTCTCCGACCATCTGTCCCTGAAACCCCCATCCATACTTTGGGAACCAGAAGGTTCAGACTATTCGGTTATCAGCAAAGCTATGGAAATTATTGACAGTGGCAACGAGCAGCATTGGCTCACTAATAACCTGCTCACTGATGCTTAGCTTGTGCTCTGCTAGAAGCACTTTTGACCTCATTACAACCCTAGTACAAACATGGACAAAACAATTGAATTCGGAGGTGAGGTGAGAGTAACTATTCTTGACATAAAGGCAGTACTTGACTGAGTGTGGCATCAATGAGTGACATCAAAAAACATATTAGTCAAGGAGGAGCCTGGAAAAGAGGCGTCAAAGTGGTTTACTTCCAACACTCGGTTAGGAAAGGTAGATACAAAGCAATAGTCCTAGTCCCAGCCAGGATCATTCTGCGATGTCTCGGACCGGCTTTTATCCTATGAAATTAATATGCCCGCTGTTGGGTCTCCTCCCCTCAAATGGGGACTTGTATATGACCAAGGCCCCACAGGAGGATGCCGTCCTCTACTCTTAAGCTCCTGCTGCTTAGCTTCAGAAGCTTGTAGCTCTTTGGACACCTTCCCTTGCTGGCCTCTGAGCAGTTCGACATGGCGCAACTTTGCTACACTCAGTCCTTCTGCGCCCAGTCGAGTATCTGGGCGACTGTGAAGTTCAGGGTGGATAAAACCTCGCTAGTCCTCGGTGGGGATGGGGGAGCCGGTCCAGAGCATCCACATTTGCGATCTGTGCCTCTTTCTCGGTTTGGATGTGGTTGCATTCCGCAGCGGCCAAAGAACACGAAGCATATGCAATTAGCCTCTCAGTCCATCATCCAGGCGGTGATTCAATAAGGCGAGGTGCCGCATGTCACCAAAAGGGTCTTTGAAGGTTCATATTAGGTCAACAACCCCGATGGTACAGCCGCTGTTTTACCTCGGCAAAAGCCTCCTCCTGCAGTGCTCTCCACACCCATTCTTGGTGCTACTTTAGCAATGCATGAAGCAGTGCGAGGATGGTCACCAGGCCAGGAATAAAGTTCCTGTAGTAGTTCACAAGACCCAAGAATGACCTCAACTCCAGCTCCGTTGGTTGTAAGCCATCCCGATCAACACGATACCCCAAGTATGTGACTTCCTTGGCACAGAAAATGCATTTTCTCCGTCGAGCAAAACCTGCAGAGGACTTCCTCCAGGTTGTTTAGATGCTTTTTTTTATTGGCACCAGTAACCAGGATGTTGTCCAAGTAGTCTGCCACTCGCGGTAGCCCTTTGTGGATGCTGTCCATGACATGCTGGAAAATCGCTCTGCCGTGGACCTTCCTCCACTGAGCCTGGGAGGAGTCTCATCTGGTTGCAGTGTCCTTTGGCCAATGGGCCTGGTCCTGACGGTGTTCAGGACGGTGCGATTCCTGCGGGGTGTTCATCTGGATTGAGGATGGGGAGGAACCTACGATATTTGCCTCCATCCCCAATAACCCCAGGAGTTCCTGGAGGCCCTCCTCTGTGTGCTCCTGAGAGAGGGAAATCTCGATTGTCTTCTTTAGGTCCAGCAATGTCTGTGGGTTGACCATATTATTCACTCCGCATGCAAGGGTTCAGTCCTCCGCATCAAGCGCATTGAGTCTGCCAAAGAGCAACATTTCTGAAGTAATACAAACCTTATTCCTTCAAGTTGAAAAGTAACCATGCTCTGAAACGCCAGCAGCGCCGATAGTAGTTCAGTTTTACCCTCGACGCCAATGTATGTAGTCAAGGAGTAACCTGGAAAGGGAGAGTCAAAGTGGTTTATTTCAACTCCCAGCCAGGACCATTCTGAGATGCTGGCTCCTACCTGAGCTGGCTTTTATCTCATGAAATTAACAAACCTGCAGATGGGCCTCCACCCCCTTAGCAGGAGAGCTCGTACTCGACGAGCCTACGGGGGATCAATTGGGTCATCCCCGTAGGTCTCGTGGGGCTCACAACAGAACCATCGTGGAATTGAAATCAGTGGCAATCAGTGAATACTCTCCGCTGGCTGGAGTCATACCGAGCAAAATGGAAGATGATTGTGCTTGTTGGAGGCCAATCATCTCAGCTTTAGGACATTGCTGAGGAAATTCCTTTGGGTAGTGTCCTCTGCCAACTATCTTCAGATGCTTCATTAATTACCTTCCTTCTATCATAAGACCAGAAATGGGGATGTTCGCTGATGATCGCACAATGTTCTGTTGCATTTACAACTCCTCAAATGCTGAAGCAGTCTATGCCCGCATCCAGTAAAACTTGAACATCATTCAGGGGTGGGCTGCTAACTGGCCAGCAACATTTATGCTGCGCAAGTGCCAGACAAAGGGGTGACATGGTGGTGCAGTGGTTAGCACTGCTGCCTCATGGTGCCAAGGACCTGGGTTCGATCCCGGCCCCAGGTCAATGTCCGTGCGGAGTTTGCACATTCTCCCCATGTCTGAGTGGGTCTCCCCCTCACAACCCAAAGATGTGCAGGGTAGGTGGATTGAAACGCCAGGTATTCCCATTGCCCCCTTGATCGGGGGGAAAAAGCAGAATTGGGTACTTTAAATTTATATGCCAGGCAATGACCATCACCAGCAAGATGGAATCTTAACCATTTCCCCAAGCTGTTCCATGGTATTGGCATTCCAAAATTCTCCTCCAACATCCTGGGTATCATCGTTAACCAGAAATGTAACTGTATCAGCCGCGTTAATGCTGTGGCTACAAGAGCAGGTCAGAGATTGGGTATTCTATAGTGAGTGAATCGCTTCCTGACTCGCCAAAGCTTTTCCACAATGCAGGAGTGTGCTGGAATGCTTTCTGCTTACTTGTATGAGTGCCACCCCAAGAAACTCAATGCCACATTGGACAAAGTAACCCACTTGATTGGTGCGTACAGTGGCTGGAATGTGTACCATTTGCAAATGTATTGCAACAACTTGCCAAGCTGCCTTCGCCAGGACCTACCAAACTTACAACCTCTATTGCCTAGAAGGACATAGACAGCAGGTAAAAGGCAGCAGCAAATTCCTGTCCACATGCCATCATGACTGGTAAATATTTCACTATTCCTTTATTGTCATTCGTTCTAAATCCCAGAACTCTCGGCACTGGAAGTACTTCGACCACACACACACTGCAGTGGTTCAAAAATGTGGCTCATAACCACCTTCTCAAGGACATGAGGAATAATCAATAAATACTGGCTTTGTCAGTGAATCCCACATTCTAAAAACAAATGTTAAAACTCCATCTTTGCCAATTCTGGCATCTTTAAAAAAATAAAAATAATTTTTATTCAAGTTTTCTAATAACAATAACAAATTTCCCCCACAAATTAAAACCTACATATCGTGCTTCCACACCGAAGCTAGAGCAGAACTCACCCCCCCCCCCCCCCCCCCCCCCAAATAAATAGTAACAAATAGCAAATGGTTATACAAAAAAGAACAGAAAAAAAAAGAACGGAATGAACCCACCGCTGCAAAATCGAGCCCCCCTCCCCCCAAATTTCATCCTCTCCAACTTAATGAACCAGGCCATGTCGTTGACCCAGGTCTCTGGACTAGGGGGCCGCGCATCTCTCCACTGCAACAGAATCCTACGCCGGGCTACTAGAGACGCAAAGGCCAGAATGCCGGCCTCTCTCGCCTCCTGCACCCCCGGCTCCGAAGCTACCCCAAAGATCGCCAGCCCGGCCTGACCCTAGACCCAACCACTTCCGACAAAATCCCTGCCACCCCCCCCTCCAAAACCCCTCCAGGGCTGGACATGCCCAAAACATATTGGTGTGGTTTGCTGGGCCGCCCAAGCACCTTCCACACGTGTCCTCCCCTCTGAAAAAACGGCTCGTCATATGAGCCCTGTGCAGCACCTTGAGCTGGATTAGGCTGAGCCGCGCGCAAGAGGAGGAAGAATTCACCCTTTCCAGGGCGTCCGACCACATCCCATCCTCAATCTCTTCCCCTAGCTCTTCCTCCCATTTCACTTTGAGCTCATCTACTGAGGCCTCCTCTTCCTCCTGCATCAGCTGGTAGATAGCCGAGATCTTCCCTTCCCCGACTCACGTCCCCTAAAGCACCCTATCCTGCACCCCCCTCGGCGGCTGCTGCAGGAACTCCGCTACCTGCTTCTTAACAAAGTCCCTGACCTGCAAGTACCTAAATGCGTTCCCATGGGGGAGGTTCCACTTCCCCACCAGCTCCTCCAGAGTCGTGAACTTTCCATCCAGGAAGAGGTCCCCAAACTCCCAAATCCCCCATGCATTCTCCCTGGCGCAAAACAATGATTGCCTCGTATCGGGGCCCAAACTGAGGCCTTCACTTCCCCCCTATGCCGCCTCCACTGTCCCCAAATTTTAAGGGACACAACCACCACCGGACTCGAAGAGTACTTGCCGGGGGGAGCGGGAGTGGGGCCGTCACCAAAGCCTCCAGATTAGTACCCGCACAGGACGCCGCCTCCACTCTTTTCCATGCGTCACCCTCCCCTTCTGTCACCCACCTGCAAATCATCGCCACGTTCGCTGCCCAATAATATCCACATAGGCTGGGCAGCGCCAGGCCCCTGACCTCCCTCCTTCGCTCCAAAAATACCCTCCTTACTCTCGGGGCCTTCCGCGCCCACACAGACCCCAAAATCGACTTGTTGACCCTTCTGAAGAAAGCCTTCGGGATCAGCATGGGGAGGCACTGGAAAAGGAACAAAAACCTCGGGAGCACCGTCATTTTAACCGACTAGACCCTGCCCGCCAGTGAGAGTGGCAGCGCAACCCACCTCCTGAACTCCTCCTCCAATTGCTAACGCGAAAAGCAGGGGAGACAGGGGGCACCCCTGCCTTGTCCCTCTGAAGAGCCAAAAGTCCTCTGACCGCCTCCTGTTCGTCACTACACTCGCCACCGGGGAGCTGTACAGTAGCCTCACCCAGCTGATGAACCCTTCGCCAAATCCAAACCTCTGCAACACCTCCCACAGGTAGCTCCACTCCACCCTATCTAAAGCTTTCTCCGCATCCATAGACGCCACTATTTCTGACTCCCCAGTCACCGGTGCCATCATCATGACATTCAGGAGCCTCCGCACGTTGGCGTTCAATTGTCTCCCCTTTACAAACCCCGTTTGATCCTCATGAATCACCGTCGGGGCTACAGCCTCCACCCTCCTGGACAGCACCTTTGCCAACAACTTGACATCTACATTGAGGAGCGAGATCGGGCGATAGGAACCGCACTGAAGGGGGTCCTTGTCCCGCTTCAGGAGCAAAGAAATAATCGCCCTGGACATCGGTGAGGGCAGAGCCCCCCCCCAAGCCTCATTCAGGGTTCTCACCAGCAGCAGGCCCAGCAGATCTATAAATTTCTTGTAAAATTCCACCGGGAACCCGTCAGGCCCCGGCGCTTTCCCTGTCTGCATGCTTCCCAAAGCCTCCACCAGCTACTCCAGCTCAATTGGGGCCCCCAAACCCTCCACCCGCTCGTCCCCTACTCTTGGGAACTCCAGCTTATCCAAAAAGCGATCCATCCCGCCTGCTTCCCCGGGAGGAACTGCCCGGTACAGCCCCTCGTACAAGGATCTGAACACCCCGTTGATGTCTTTTCCACCCCACACTAGGTTCCCATCTACATCCGTGGCTCCCCCAGTTTCCCTAGCCGCCTCCCGCTTCCGGAGCTGGTGGGCCAACATCCGACTCACCTTCTCCCCGTGTTCGTACGCCGCCCCCTGTGCCCTCCTCCACTGCGCCTCCGCCTTACGGGTGGTCAAAACATCAAATTCCGCCTGGAGACTGCGCCGCTTCCTCAAAAGCCCCTCCTCCGGGTTGTCTGCATAACTCCTATCCACCCTGACCATCTCTGTCACCAGTCTCTCCCTCTCGACCCTCTCTCTCCTCTCCCTGTGCGCCTGGACGGATATCAACTCCCCTCTGACTACTGCCTTTAGTGCTTCCCAAACCATCCCAACCTGTACCTCCCCGTTATCATTAGTTTCCAAATACCTCTCTAAACCCTTATGGATCCATTCACACACTTCCTCTTCTGCCAGCAGCCCCACATCCAACCTCCACATTGGTCGCTGATCCTTCCCCTCACCCAGCTCCAAGTCTACCGAATGTGGGGAATGATCAGAGATAGCTATCGCCGGATACTCCGCCCCCCCCACTCGGGATCAACGCCCTGCTAAGTTCGAAGAAGTCAATCCGGGAGTATGCCTTATGAACATGGGAGAAAAAGGAGAACCCCCCCCCCCCCCACCAATCTGGTCCATAAACCCCCTCAGCACCGAGGCCGCTGCCGGCCTCCTGCCCGTCCTGGACTACGAACGATCCAGAGCCGGATCCAGCACCGTGTTAAAGTCCCCACCCATAATCAATCCTCCTGTTTCCAGGTCCGGGATCATGCCCAGCATACACCGCATGAAGCCCGCATCGTCCCAGTTGGGGGCGTAGACATTGACCAAGACCACTTGCTCCCCCTGAAGTCTCCCACTCACCATCACATATCGCCCTGCAGAGTCTGCCACCACTTTGGATGCGACGAACGATAGGCTCTTGCCCACCAAGATTGCCACCCCACGGTTCTTTGCATCAAGCCCCGAGTGGAACAACTGGCCCACCCAACTTTTTCGTAACCTCACCTGATCCGTAACCCTGAGGTGTGTCTCTTGGAGCATAGCCTCATCCGCTCCCAGCCCCCTCAAGTGAGCCAACACCCGAGACCACTTCACTGGACCATTCAGCCCCCTCACATTCCATGTAACCAACCGAACCCGGCGGGCCGTCCCCTTCCCTCTGTGCCTGTCAGCCATACCCCTTCCTCAACCCACCTCGTGCCCAGGGAAACCCCCAGGCCAGCTTCCCATGGTGGCAGACCCCCCACCCAATCCCCCTCTCGCCATCCCTTCCCTCACAGTCTCTGCAGCAACAACCCGCCCCCCCCCCCCCCCCCCCCCCCCCCCCCCCCCAAAAAGCTAGGGCCTCCCCTAGCTGCGTTACCCCCAACATTTTGCTTCCGTGAGTCAGCTGACTTCTGCTGACCCTGGCCTCTCCCGCCGTAGCCATAACCCTCCCCCCGGTGAAACACCGCCACCCATCCCTCCCTATCAGTGCCGGCCCCGCCCCCAATTTCTCCAGCGCGGGAAGAAAGCCCGTGCTTCCAACCCGAGCTCAGCCCGCCCCGCGGGAAAGAGGTGTGCACATGACCCATCGGGGCCCCAGCCTACTCCCCAACCCACCAGTGGAAAAAACAAAGAAAAGCACCCCGATAAAGCAAAAGGATACCCAGGAAGGCAAAGCCTTCAATCAAAGTACATTTCTCTTCGGCCCCCCCAATCCTCAGTTTGAGTCCAAGTTCTCAGCCTGAACAAAAGTCCAGGCCTCCTCCGGAGAGTCAAATTAGAGCTGGCGGTCCTTGTACGTGACCCAGAGGCGAGCCGGCTGTAGAAGGCCAAACTTTACCCCCTTCCTATGGAGCACTCCTTTCGCTCGGTTGAAGCCAGCTCTTCTCTTCGCCACCTCCGCGCTCCAGTCCTGAAAGATCCGAACGTCCGTGTTCTCCCACCTGCTACTCCTCTCATTCGCCCACCTCAACACGCTCTCCCGGTCAACCATGCGGAGAACACGGACCAGCACCACCCTGGGCGGCTTGTTCGGTTTAGGTTTCCGCTGTGACACTCTTATGCACCATTTCTTATGCAGTCCCTCGTGTGTCTTCCCTTTCACTGCCAGGCCCAGAAGCTCATCCTCATTCTCTGAGACCTTGTGCTGCAGCTTCCGAACCTCTACGGCCTGAGCTGTCTGAGTTGCTGCCAGCTTGTCCAACGAGGCCTTGAATGGCTCCAAAATCTCAGCTTTGAGCTCCCTGAAGGAGCGCTGAAGCAGCTCCTGCTGCTCCCGCGCCCACTGCTGCCACGCTGCTTCCCCGCCTGCCGGCATGTTGTTTTTCCTGCCTCTCGCCTTTCTCTGTGGAAGAATCGACCTTTGGACCACTCCACTGCGAGTCCAGTCCATCCACCGGCTGCTGGGCACACTGGCTGTGTTTCCCCCCCTGGGGGAAAGTTGAAAAAACGCCATTGTGGGCTCTTAAAAGAGCCAAAAAGTCCTAAATTAGCGGGATCTGCCGAACGTGCTGCTTAACTCCGCATTGCCGCCACCGGAAGTCCCAATTCTGGCATCTTGTACATTCCCTCTTCACTTTGTCCTGTTAGTGGCCGTGTCTTCAGCTGTCCTGGCATAAAGCTCTGCATTTCTCTCCCTGAATTTCTCGTCCGTTAAGAAATCTCAGAAAACCTACTTTTGACATTATCAAGTTTTATCTGTACCCCTGTGAAGAGCCGTGCCAAAGTATGCTATATAAATGCAAGCTTTTGTTGCTTTGAACTGTCCAGCAGGAGTTGCCAACTGATGATTGTTCCTTTTATTTACATTTCTTTTCTCACATGGGAATACCTGGTGTTTGCTTTGTTTTTGATCTCCATGGCCATGGCAAACCACAATGAACCACACTGCTTTGTATTTTAAATAGATGTCATGCTGGGTCTGCAGAAGAGCTTTCCAATATTATTTTCCCTGAAAATAATGAAAAAATAAATTAAAATTTTATAAAACTGCAGCTCATCATTTATGAAGAAAATCCAAGAAATGACTGTGCGGTTACTCTTCTGTACACTGGTTGACAATCAATCTGATTCTCAAAATGCCCATTTGACATCGTCAGTGCACCATGTAGCTAAAATTTTAAGAAATGTTTTGACAAAGGTTAACTGACAAAAATCCATGTAAAGTTTGGCATGTTGATGATGACCATGTGAGCTATTATTCACAGTTCAGTAATGAAAAGCAGCAACGTTGGAAATGCTAGTTCATAAATATTTTGGTACTCTATAACAGAAAATTAACTAAAGTTGTAGAGTTTGTATAATTTAAAATAATTAATTGCAGTCTCTCTAATCTCTAATTTTATTAATGCTGCATTATTGCCTTGAATTCTGTTCAAGATGGAAACTCCTGATTGCAAATCAAAAGATCATACATTTTCATGCACAATGTGACTGATTATACCACTTTCTTTTAAATGATTATGGATGTGGAATTTAAGGAGAGTGATGCTCAAATACAGGGTAGTTACGTAAAGTATTATGCTTAAACTCTATGGTATTCAGCGCTGACCAATTGGTGAGGGTTCAGAAGAAAGTAGTATTATTGTCATGGGACTTCAGACTCCAAGATGCAAAGAGATTCTCAATAGATGTGTTTTCATGAGAGCAAAGAGGATATAAATGACAAGTCATCCAAATATTTGAAATCCTAATGGGATTAAGAAGCGTAAATACAATCAGTTTTGTAATCTAAACTGCGAGTGTAGACATGTGGATTATGAAAATAACAAATCTTTGCTAAATTTGTTACATGTCTATTTTAAGTGGGCTTTCAGACAAAGTGGTTGCCAATATGTCAATTAACACTGCACAAGCTGGGTGAATGTCTGATTTGAAGTAAGATTAAAGCTTGTAATAAAATATTTTGGATTTTAACTTGACTTTGGGAGTTGAGGGAAAATGGATGTCACAGAGCAGTTGTACCTGGTGGGTGTACAAACCGAAAGTACCAAGTAGCTTTTCCCTTTTTGTATGTTTGTAATTATATTAACATTGAAAAGATTGTGGTTGACTCTGTCATTGACATGAACACAAACGGCATATCAATTTGTACCATATTCAGGCGTTTCTGTTTTCTACTTGAAAATATTTTGATGGACTTTTACACAAACAATGGAAAATCTATTAATATTTACTTTTACTTTCTCCATCTCCTGAAAGCACCAACAGTCACTAGGGTACACATTCACTTTGTCCAAGAAATCATTCATTGCCCATTCCTCTGGATAGTGTTGTCACATTATTATACTATAGAAAACATCACAGTTGAGCCTGAATCTTTAGTCATCAAATGTCTCCATATTTCAGCTTTTGAGGAGGGATAATTGGACAACGATCTGAGTAGGAACTTTAGCTGATTTTTAATTTATTGACTCTTTCCCAGCCAGATGATCCAAGCCAACTTTTAACTGAATTGCTTAGGTTAACAATTCAGCTATTATATTTCTTTGTACTTTTTAACCATAATGTACTTGTAACTTTTGTTTACAATTTGAGGCAGTGTTTTTCATATAACTGGCTCCATATTATAAATGTGAAGAAATTAAATGCATTTAAAAAAAAACTAATTCTCCTCCCAGCCCACACCCCACCTGCCCCCTTCACAAACCACCCCCCTTTTCCTGGAGATGGTGATGCATGCCAAGATGTAATTCTTGGGCAATGGCATTCCTCTGGTCCCCTTGGCTACCCGGTATCCATTATTCATCTGTGTGTTTGATTTTGTGTGTCAGCACATCACAAACAAAACAAATCCTCTTGGCACATCACCCATGTTTCACTGCACAGAGATAAAGATTGAGGGTCCTATCTGACTTTTCACACTCTAATTCAGGTATTCAGTGTCAAATTGATGTACCTTCACTACTACCCCAGCTGATATTATCTAGTATCACAGGTAAATAATTGAGTTTGGTACTTTGCTGGCCTGTATGGCTGTTTATCAGATTACATGATTCCGGTTCCCCCACAACCAGTGGAAGAATTATTGATCTACATTTGACTTCAAAATGGAGAGAGTTATATTTGTCATAACTAAATATGCAGGAGTTGTATTTGTACCTTAAAATTGTTAACAAGACCACTGAGTAATAGTATTGCAATAATTTACTTAAATATATTACATATGGGATAAAATGATCTCTAATGACAAATTAAATGTATTTAATTGTAAAGAAATATGGAAATATGTCAGTATATTTCACATTGTTATATTTATATTTCCTTTGGGGGTAAATGTACTTCAGGTGGCCACAGTATCTGAGAAGTCTCGGATTATGGAGTTAGAAAGGGATCTTCTGTCCAGCACGAAGGAGGTCTCCGAGCTTCGACATAGACTCATGAGTACTGAAGGCTCTGGTAATGTGGACAATACTTCACCTCTATTGGACGAAATCAACTGCATGCGAGATAAACTTACAACTATAAGTAAAGAACATCAAATTGAACTCAATACATTGAAAGAAAAACTCGAAACCTCAGAAGCAGCCCACCAAAAGGTAGTTCAACAACTGCAAGTCGCCAGTGAAAAAATATCCAAGGAGAATGAGACTCTTCGGTCCAAATTGGATCAAACCAATATTGAAAATTCAGAGGTTATTAATCTGTGGAAATGCAAGTTGGAGTCTGCAATTGAATCTCATCAGCAAGCCATGGACGAACTCAAGTTTTCTTTCAGTAAAGGAGCCAGTGGCCAAACTACAGAACTTCTAGAGTTGAAGAGTACCGTAGAAAAGCTTAAATCTGAGCATCAAATGGAACTTGAGAATATTAAAATTAAGCAAGATTTTGAAAAGTCTAACCACCTAAAAGAGACTGAAGAACTAAAATCCCAACTTTTAGCACTCTCTACAGAGACGGAGAAAGATACAGAAATTCTGAAGTCTCGGTTGGAATCTGCTACAAATCAACATCTGGAAGAGATGGAAGAAACCTTGGCAAAGCTACAAGAGACTCAACTGAAGGTAAAGGAACTGCAAGTATTGCAGGTTAAGTGCACTGAACAGGCACAAATTGTAGAAGTCCTAACAGCTAAGGTGACAACAGCTGAAGAGAAGGTGATGGCATATGATTTACTGCAAGAAGCTGAGTCACAAGGTAAAGAGAAAATCAAAAGACTTGAAGAGAAGCTTATGGTAGTTGAGTCACAAATGAAAACCAGTGACGCTTTAAAACTTTCTGAAGGTAGCAAGGTTTGTATCTATTTTTCCATCATTTTGTTTTACCCTGATTTTTATTCCTTTTTCAAATTTTGTTTGTTTTACCATTTAAGCATCCAAAAATAATTAGCAGGCAGAATAGAAATCTGTGGTAAGTTTCCGGTTAAATTTTCAGAATTGATTTTGTGGAAAAAAAAAAATTTACATAAAAAAAAAACCTGGAACCGTTCATTACTTTTAAAAGTAATACAAATACTGACTTATTATTCAGTTTACTTAATTAACATTTGATTCTAAACCATTCAAAGGCCATGCAATTTTGGAACTCGCATCCTTCATTCTCAAATAATCTTGATTATATTTTCCTTTTCTGTGGGTGTGCGATGCTCACTTTGGGGGAACAGATTTTCTTTTAAACAAATAGCACCTCTAGTTTGACATTAAATTGCAAGAGGTGACATTATTAAATTGATAAATTTCTGTGAAAAAATAAAACAATAGATTTGCAATATTTTTGATCAAAATATTGTCCACCTTTTTCTACTGCCTTTAATTACCATGTGTAACAAGTACAGTTGGCAATGAAATTGAGAGTCTTAATCATTTCTCGTGATTTATGGTATGTCGTTTGCATAGAATAGTCCTATTTGTCCAGAATAAATATAGGGTTGGATTCTCCCGCCCCGCCTGCTGCCGTAAGAACGCCACGGTCGAGCCGCGGAACTCCATTGACCTCGGGCAGGATTCACCGGTCGGACGCAGCTGGAGAATCCCGCCCATAGTGTAGGAGTAGCACGGCATCACTGAGAGTTCACAAAGTCTTTATTCAAAATATGCTTAAATGTAGGCTGTGCTCCCTACTTATTACAAATAAATACTATATTAAACATTGACATTTTCATGCAATATTTCAGAATGGGAAACTTATCTGCTCAACCAGTGCAGGTTTAAGATTTCTGGTCAGTTGTCAGACTGAGTTGGTAGAGCTGATATTAAAGGGGATCTTAGTTCAGACTAGCTTCAGACATGCTGGGTATAAGTATGTTTTCAGAAGCTTCCCAGATAATAAGCCAATTACAATAAGTACAAATGAAATGTTTAACAAAGGCAGTCTTATACAGTCTGTTCACTCTGGAACGCTCAAATTCATAATCTTCCGGTTGACTGTGACGCTGCCTCTATCTGCCGCCTTTGACCATAGTCTATCTTCTCTCTGCTAACGGTCTTCGAACTGCGCCCCAAAAGATTCCAAGAGTTTGCTCTTTATACGCTTTTGGACCAAACCCATGTAAATGATCAGTGGTGGTTCTGCGTTCTCATCGGTTTCGGCAGCGCATGATCTGTCTTATTGATTTCTTAAGGGTGGCGGTCATCTTCTGTTGTGTCCTGACTGTTTCCCTGAAGTGTCTGTTAACTGTGGGATGTCCCTCTCATTATAGCTTTTTCTGTTTTTTCATTAAGTTCTCTGGTTTTCTTCATAGGTAATGGGGTGATTAAAAGTATTCTTGGTATGTGTTTCTTTGAGATAAGAAAGCATGTGGTGCCAATGTATCAATGAATAATATCTGGGCCCATCATCCCAAATATCTAACTGGTGCATTGGTACCTTGTAGATTTTCCATTTATCAGAATGTTGCTTGTGCATGCTATTACAGTTGCTACTAGTTCTTGGAACAAAACTAATTTAAACGGTATAATGTGACACACAATCTTGACCGGATTCCGAGATTACAAAGTCACTTCATACCTAAAATCTATAGATATATTAGTGCATAAGGACGATATGTTAAGGTAACAAGAGTACTTAAATTTGTTTAACATTTTGAAACGAAGTAATTATTTATTTAAGGCTATACATCAAATCAAAAGTATAGCTTTGTGGCAAAGTGGTTAGCACTGCTGCCTCACAGCTCCCTGGTCCAGGTTCAATTCCAGCCTTGGGTGACTGTGGAGTTTACACTTTCTCCCCGTGTCTGCGTGAGTTTCCTCCGGGTGCTCCGGTTTCTTCCCACAGTCCAAAGATGTGCAGGTTAGGTGGATTGGCCATGCTAAATTTGCCCCTTGGTGTCCAAAAGGTTAGGTGGGATAACGGGGATAGGTGGAAGCGTGGGCTTCGGTGGGGTGCTCTTTCCAAAGGCCGGTTTAGACTTGATGGTCGAATGGCCTCCTTCTACACTGTAAATTCTATGTAACCTAGGGTCATGGGTATACTTCCACCTGTCAGATAAGAATGCCTCAATAGTCAACGGCTTCTAAAATGTAATAGTGTCCTACATTGACTGCAATTACACAGAATAGATTCAGGTACCCTGAGCACCTAATTATAAAATGTGGCTAAACTACAAGCTAATTATTCAGCATGGCCTTTCTTGTAATAATTTTATTGTCCATCCATGAGCTCTTAGTAAGGTTGTACACGCCTAAAATTCTAGATGGAGGAGACTCTTGGTTTTACCGCCTTTCTCAGGAATCTCGAAGGTCATATTTTTAACTAATATTGCTTACTTCTCTCTGCTTCTGCCAGATCCATGGCATCTCATTTCTCCTTTTCTCCGGTCAGCGTGTGCCAAACATTTCTTTCCAAGTTTGACCAGATAAAGGTTAGCAGCTCTCCTAACCTCAATATTATATTTGCCGTTATATATTCCAGCAGAGCTTGTGCATTTAGCAAGACTCTTACATTGACCAAATTAACCACCATGCCCTGCTTCTTGGATTTATGTGGATCATAAGTATGTCAAGAAACACAAATTACACAAACCTACATGCACTCAGCTATAGGTTTGATACTAGTGTTAAAATTTAAATAAAAAATTGAACTTGGCTATGTTCTCGTGCCTGTCGCAACAAATTTAAAACTGCATTATTTCATTCCATTTAAATGACTGCTTATTTAGATAATTGAGGGTTGTACAGCTATAGATGCATAGATATGATAAATTTAAACAATTCCAAAATTCTCAGCAATGACATTACTGTAATATGGCCAGCTGCTATTATACATGTTTGAAGATTTTTTCTTTTGGTTATGGCAACTTTTAAATATATGCTTTGTCGTTATCTGGAAAAGCCTTATATCCATATTAACAACAGCCGAATAATAGTTGCTTATCTATGAGTAACGTTCAATTTCTCTTATCACAGCATTATATAGTTCATTATAATATAGGTAGCTAAATATTTCATTTGGTCTAAAGAGTTCTAAATTGGGAGAGATTAGATGTTTTCAGGTTTGCATCCATTATATTTTACCCCATTAATGAATATTTGTGCTGTGTGTTAAACTCTGAGTCTCTTTCTTCATTGCCAAATTGTTTTGTTCCATATGTTTGCCTGTGATTTATTGATTTATCATGTTTTGTTAATTTTGATTAAACTTAAGATACACATTTCTGCTTACATTTGAGTTTATTCTGCTAAATTAAAGCTGCAATATTCAAGAAAGAATATTTAAGTACAGCAATTTTCAGGTAAAACAATTATCCAGCAAATCTTACTTTCCTTATGTTGACAAGCGTATACCATTCTCAAATTCTTTCATAGAAGCTAACTAACCTACCTCAGTTGTTACTGATACTGCTGAACCTCAAACTGAAATTTACAATAAACGATGAAACAGTTAAATAATAAATGACCACACAAAAGTTTAATTCATGGATTGTGTTTTTCTCTTGTTGAAGTAACTTAAATTGGACTCTGCGCTAAAATTTCATACAATGGTTTTGTATATTGTAGCTTTAAATTTTGTATTCGATCTGTTTTGATTTTATTCTTGATTTCCGCTGCTTCAGCACGTTCATCCCTTTTACTTTTATTTTTGCAATGACTGCATGCTTGTTATCAGGTTACTGATTTGGCCAAACAGCTAGAAGAACGAGATCAGTCAGTTACTAAGCTGGAGCAAAACTTGGCTGTGGTGAGCCAGGATAAGCAGAATTTGGAACAGCAACTACAGTCCATGGTAAGTGATTCATTGCACTTCACCTTCTATATGAGAAAAGCCTGTTTGAGATAAGAATGAGACACTTTATAAAAGGTAGGTCCCAGTTTGTCTGTCAGCCCTGTGAAATGTGGAAATTGATCAGCTGAAAAATTTCAACTGTTAGTTTCTTGCCAAATAATTAAGAGAATAATTAGTTACTAGTTGTGGTCATGCTTGTTGAGGACACACAGAATAAACAAGACAATGCCTTTGGTTTAATAGTTTTGCATTATTCTTCAGCAGTGTTTGAGAATCCATTTTTACAACGATAGATTTCTTGAGAATAAAATGTAAGCACAAATCTCAAAAAATCTTACACCTACTTTAAAAAAAGAAAAATTCTGATTCTGTCCCTTCAAACTTAATAGCTGTGGTAAGTGAAAACTAGTAACAATATTTCAATTTGACCAGTAACGTACTGTCAAGATAGATGAAAATAATGCCACCTGGATATTGAGGTATTTTGTAGTGCCCAAATAGAAAGTAGAATATCACGCCCTTATTTCAAGTATTACGGTCTGAAATAATTTTTATCTATTAGTAATTTCCATTTTTAAAAGTCCTCTGATAAACTTTAGCAATGAGGGAGTGTCTTTACTTTATTGACCTGGGATAAAATGAATTGAAACCTTTCTTTTAATCTGTGCTTACTTTCAGAAAGGAAAACTTGACAACACAATGGAGACACAACATAAATTGCAGCAGACAATGCAAGGTAAACAAAATTTGTTTAAAATATGATTATAAAAGGCTTCCTTGTTGGAAATCATCTATTGTATAAGTAGTTTGTGCCAAAGGTATTGGTGCGTGGATTTAAAGACAATGTGGTCAGATGGATAAAGAGATGATTGAAGGGTAGAAAGTGAATAGTTGGGTTAAATTAAAGTCTCTCAGCTGCAAAGATGGAGAAAGTGATGTTATACAGAGGCCTCTGTTGTGACTATTACATGATATTTGGACTTGGGGAGTTAAGGGAACACTATCAAAATTTGCTGACAACATTGGAATTTAGGTCACGGTAATGTATGCCAGCAGGATCAACAGGATGGTGATAAATTAAGTTCATGGATGAAAATGTGAAATACATTTTGGAAGTAAGAAAAAGGTAAGGATATGTACCAAATTTGGTACGATTTTCATAGGTGTGCAGTGTGACCTTGATATGTATTAGAAAAACAACAACTTTTTAAAATGTTCTTTGTACATGGGACGTTTACCTTTGTTCTATTTGTTCATGGGACATGGGTGTCGCTGGCTGGACCAGCATTTATTGTACATCCCTAATTGCCCTTGAGGGGGCAGTTAAGAATCAACCACATGAGGGCAGCATGGTGGCGCAGTGGTTAGCCTGCTGCCTTACGGTGGCAAGGTCCCAGGTTCGATCCCGGCTCTGGGTAACTGTCCGTGTGGAGTTTGCACATTCTCCCCATGTTTGCGTGGGTTTCACCCCCACAACCCAAAGATGTGCAGGGTAGGTGGATTGAACATGCTAAATTGCCCCTTTATTGGAAAAAAATGAATTGGGCACTCTAGATTTATATATAAAAAAAAACAACCACATTGCTGTGGGTCTGGAGTCACATGTAGGCCAGACCAGGTAAAGACGGCAGATTTCCTTCCCTAAAGAACCAGATGGGTTTTTACAACAATCGACACTGGTTTCATCGTCAACGTTTGACTTTTAATTCAAGATTTTTAAAAATGTAATTCAAATTTCACCAGCTGCAGTGTCGAGATTCAAACCTGGGTCCCCAGAGCATTATCTTGGGTTTCTAGTTTGCCAGCCCAGTGACAATACCACTTGCCACTGCCTCCTATTGGATGAGGCAGCTAATTGGATCGTCTCGATCTTGGTGACAAAGAAATCCATGGAATTTCACCTGCTTATTGTTGGTCAGGATGGAAGAGACAGAGGAGAAGAGTTTTAAGATGATAATCGAGAAAAGCCAGGGGTTATCTTTACGTTCCAGGATGATCCTGAGGAGCTGAACAGTTTTGGCAAAAATCGGCAGGACCTGATCATGCTTTGTGATCCAGCCAGATCCATTCAGGTCTGTGCCTCTTGGACTTAAAGGAACATAAGTGAAGACTATCTGTGAGCAATGGCCATGGTGAGAGAGTAATAGTTATAATGGGGACAGGGGCATCAAAGATGGAGCTAATGATGTAGTTGAGCAGATAGGTAGCTGCTGAAATGTTATGGTGAATGAAAGGCCAAAGGCATTTGGAATTTCAAAGTGCAGTTGTAAGTGTTGTAAATGTATTAGAATAGAGTTTTGTTCCAAGGGTTGGACCCCAGTCCAACGCCAGCATCTCCACATGTGTTGGATAATGTGGGTCATAACACCATGATTGGCTGTTTCTTGCACCTGACTAATAGTTGGTTGTATCGGCTCACATGAAGATGAAGTGAGGTGCTCGCATGAGCAACCTGCATGAGTAACCAGTATGTTTGGTGGAAATCTGGTATGGTTAGAGTGTACACATACCATTAGATGGTTTTAAAAGGGTATTGGCTATTCTTCAACTCTTTGGGCAAAACTAATATTTAACAATGTGATCTGCCAGTTTTGGGGATATTAAAATATGTTCTTCATGTTCCATTTTCATAATTAGAAACACTTGCAGAACTGAATGTGAAAGAGGAGCGGAACACTTCACTTTCATCTGAATTAGTGGAGCTAAAATCTCAACTTTCTGGTAAACAATTTGTGAAGTTCACTCAAGCTAAGTTTAATTCTTGTGTAAAGTGCACATCTCTGTTGTGAATTTAGCTAATCAATTACTTAGGTGGGATTATCAATCACTTCCTTCAATTCCATTAGTTTTTCAAGTATAGAATTGTTCAGCAGTTTTTTAAAAAAGTGTATGTATTACACACACACACATTACATATACCTTTTATGCTAGGGGTGATGAAAATTATTCACCACCATTAGTCATTTTAACTGGCTGAATCTTTTGGATGTCCAGCTAGCTTTCCAGTTTTCCAGATCCAATTTGCAGCTGTTTTGAGTGATCCATTCAGCATCCTAATTGTGAATCTTGCACATATGTCTAAATGATTGCATGCTCTTGATATTCAATGTAGGAGTAATCACCCAACCTTGCTGTTGGCTGATGCTGAGATTTCAATGAGAAACCACTGTACAGTCCACCATGGCACAAGTGGGTACTGTTAGCAATCTGACAATGGTCTCACCTTGAAGTTATTTGTCTCCTTTCATCTTTGGTTTTGGTTCCTTTGATAAATAGTGCGAGGAGACCTCTAAGCACTTTACAAGGCAGAAACCAAAATAAACTCTGAAAAGGAAGGAGAAATGAAATGGAAGGATTCAGAAAAGCGGTATTTTTAGGCTATCTTTTGAAAACGGGGCAGGAGATTGTACGGTCAAGGGAGGTCCAGAGGGTAGGAACATATTGACTTACATTAGTCAGCACCAGGGAATAAAGTAGAAGAGTCAATGAGTGCATAGTTTGAGGGCTGGAGGAGATCACAAATTTATTGATCCAAAGGACATAAATAACCAGAACAGTGTAGCCAAGAGCTGAGTAATTTGGGACTTAGTTGGCTTAGTGGGTTGTAGCATTTTGTGTGAACTTCAGAAGGCAGTGGGACTATTGAAAACTTAGCAGAAGTTGAGCCTTTCCAAGGAGACATTGTCAAAGCTTTCTGAAAGTCAAAATAAACTGTACCATATAGAGTTCAATTATATATTTAATCTATAACATCCTCGAAGATGTATGGGAATTTATTTTTGACTTCCAAGTCTGATTGATACTAAATCCTGAATTTAAGAAACTTGCATTAAACTAAAGGGACAGACTTTCAAATTGAATGACCTATTGATAAAATTAGTGTATAACTGTTTACACCACCTCCTACATACTAAGAGTTTGCACAATACCAGTATGACTCAGAAGTTTAATAATGGTGTAAACAGGACATGTACGTATGGTTAGCAGGTTGGCTGGATGGCTGGTTCATGATGTGGAGCGACTCTCAATACCGTGGATTCAATTTCCATAACAGCTGAGGGTACTCATGGAGGCCTCACCTTCTCGACCTTTCACCTCGCCTGAGGTGTGGCGACCCTCGGGTTAAATCACTATCAATCAGTTCTCTCCCTCAAAGGGGAGAGCAGCCAATGGCCCTCTGGGACTGTGGTGGCATTTACATTTACTAACATGGTAGCTTTCTGAACAAGTGTGACATTTTTAGAAAACTTTTTTCCAGAAATAATTGAGCATTTGAACCTTCCTTCAGGGTATTTTGAATCTTGAAAGAATTTCATAACGTTGCAACATTTTTTTGCGTTTTGTACTTTTTGCTGCTTTGTTATTGTATGTGATGGATTCTTCTTTCATCAGCTGTGGAGAGAAAAGTAAAAGTTGAAGAGGAAAAAGCTGAACAACTAACTCAGGATAAATCCAAACTTGAGAATACCATTTCTGACATGATGAAGTCTTCAGGGGATAACTCTGCTCAGCTCACAAAGATGAATGAAGAGCTGAAAGAAAAAGAAAGGTACCTTATTAAAATTTGTGAGAGATTATTGTGAATGGTTATTGATCTTGAACAAATTATTTGTTCTCAATTTGTAAAGGCTGTAAAACTGATTTCTTGTGTCTTAATAATAAAATATTTGGGAAAGTATTTAGAAGCCAGATCATAATCAGTAAGATTTTATTAGCCTATATTCTAACCTCCATAAGAGAAAACTGTAAAGTCAACCCTGTTACATGATGGGTTGCAGTGAACAAAAGTTGTAACCAGGGTTTTATGTAACAAGACCAACAAAGTGAGGGACAAACCTGAAAAATTAGAACACTTTTGTTGACAATAGGGTTGCATTTTCTGTTTGTTTTTTTTCTTGGTTTTCTGCATTTTGACATTTCTCTTGCTGCTCAATATTATCATTTGGAGGATAATCAAATAACAACCTTTTCTTTTCTCTTTAGGAAGCAGGATGAACTTCAAGCTGTGTATCATCAATCCAATGAAAAGATTGCTCGTTTACAGGAAACTTTGGAGCAACTCGCACGTAAAGCAGAACAGACTCAGCAAGAGGGAGTACAGAAACATCAACTTGAGCTCAAAGCAACACTGGAGAAAATGACAGACCTGGTACGAGCAACCATTCTACTGTTTTAGAACCGACTATGAATAAACTTCTAATGACAAAAATTTATAACGCCTTCCAGAAAAGAAAGTACATTCTGTGCAGTATTTGGACTCTTAAATCATCTTATCCTTTAATGGTTTTTCAACTAATATTTCATGCGGTTATTGTATAATGTTTAAAATTTGTGCAGTAGATTTATCAAGTGTTCATAAAGGATGTCTCTATACTTTGCGAATTAGTGATTAATTGGAATGAGACATTTTTCTGCTGGAGAATATTGCACCTCAAATGTGCAGCATTATAAATTATTTCAGATGTGAATAATCAGACAATTGCATGAAAGAACACAGCATACTGACGAACCGTTTCCAACATCTTTGATTTTCTAAGCATTTGCAGGAGTGGCATCTTAATTCCTTCTGTACTGCCTATTCACTTCAATTCATCTCTTTACTCAGCAAGTTGATATTTTTATAAACTCATTCCCATATATATTAAGAAAGGTTACAAACACATTTTTACGATTCGGAGAAGCTTGTACTGTTTTCTTTTGCTACATTTGCGACATGATCGGATGGATGTTGCAAGGGCTACATTCAATTGTTTGTTGATTCCCACAGCAAAAGCAGGTGGAGATGCACAGTGCACAAAACAAGGAGCTGCAAATCACTCATGAGAAAGTTCTTTCAGAAATGAATGCCAGCAATGGTGCTTTAATTAAAGTGCTCAAGAAGGACCTAGAGGAAACCAAACAAGCACTGAAGAGCACTCTGGAGGAGAACAATGAAAGGGAAAAACGAGTGGAAGACCTGACACACCAAGTGGAAGAAGCCCAGGTATTTGTGCAACTGTTAAATTTGGTTTTTCACTTAAACCTGCATATTTTCCAGTGAGAGTAGTTTAACTATTTATTTTGGAATGTGGAAAACTCCGAGATTGGTGAAAAGCTCTGATGTGATTTATCGTCTTTTTATCCACATGCAAGGTATTGCTGGGCTCTTAATTTAAACAAAAAGCTGATTTTAAAAAAATAAAATAAATTGAGGTGACTTGTTTTCTAATTTGAGGCCATCTTATAGAAAATGTTTTACTTTTCGTGTCTTAACTATGGTGTTCTTTGTGTTGCTTATTTCAGGATGGTTGGCATAGTGTTCACACAGACCACAAAATAGCTTGAACTTAAACAAAGCTATAAATTTATTAACACTAATTTGGATTCAACACATACTCCTAAAGAATACACAGTTGATTAATGACATTTAACTACAACCATCTACAGCTAATCCTAATGCTGATATAAACTAGATCTTTTCTCACGTACACTATTTGTACTTCTGACCCTCTCTAGCTAACCCCTGAACACACACACTACCCACAAGGCTTAGCAACACTGCCTTATAGACACTTCACTAACCCTTGTAGTTCTTACAGTTATGATAATACTTCATCCCCCTTTGTGAAAGAAAATGATTATAAATTTGGTTGTGGCATTTTCTTTAACCATTGCATTTCAGGTGTGAATCTGACTTAGCTAGTATTCATCATAAACTCGTTAGAATCCTGTACATTAAGCATTCCTAAGCTCAGGTTGCGCTTTATGCTTTATACGTAGCAGTGCTCGTCTGCTTCTCCTGAACAGGCAATCCCTGTCCTGTTTTGACTAAGTATGACCTTGGTGCTACTTGTTTCAGAACTTTTGCAACGTGGCACCATCCTCCTTCTGGATTCTGAATCCCTACGAAGTCACCTTCCCTAAGTTCAGACAGAGGTTTGGTTCGTTTATCATAGTCCTCTTTTTGCTTCTTTTTCTTTGATGGGATACGTTCTTGTATCTCTCTATTATTCATAACCGGAATGGTGATCTCAGGTAATGTAGTGTGAAGTCATCTACCCATTAGCATCTGACCAGGTGATAATCCAGTTGACAGTGGTGTCACTCTGTACGCTAACAATGCTAATGATAGATCTTGATTATCATCAATCACTTTGCGGAACAATTTATTATTCCCACTCCTTTCTCTGCTTTTCCATTTGATTGAGGATAACATGGGCTTGAAGTAATGTGATTGACGTTGTATTGCTCAAGTGGACAAGTTGTGTCCACTCCCAATTTGAGAAACACGGACCATTGTCAGAGACAACGTTGAGAGGCATCCCATGGCGTGCAAAAATTTATATTATTGCCTTTATCTGGCAGTCGAATCATTCAGCATCATCACCTCTGGAAAGTTGGAGTAATAGTTTATGACCACTAGATAGTCATGACCCTGGAAATAAAACAAATCCATGCCCACTTTGCTCCATAGACTTAGAATGATTTCCAAGACTTTCATGCTTTCTCTGCTCTGTACTGGCTGATGCATCTGGCAGATTGTGCGTTCTTGTACAAACTGATCAATATCTGTTGATTCCCGGCCAATACATCAACTGTCTGGTTCTTCTACAACACTTTTCTTTACCTTGATGACCTTCATGAATCTGCTGCAGAATCCCTAAACATAAACTGGCAGGAATCACAATCCTATCTCCCTTGAGCAGGAAACCATCTATTGCAGAAACATCATCTCGTATATCTCGAAAGATAGATCGACATCCAGTAGACCATCCTTCTTTTAGATATTGCTTCACCTTCTGGAGCGTCAAATCCTTTTCAGTTTCAGTTTTGATTATGCGTAGTTTGCAGTCAGACACTGGTAGCATCTCGGTAAAGAAACAGGCTTGCGATTCCACTATTTGGACTATCTCGGGTCCTGATGTTTCAGCATCAGTGGTTATCTTAGATTCTGATGTGTCAGCATCAGGTAGTTTTGGAGAGGTTGTCCACAACACCCAAGTCTTCTGTTAACTCTTCATTACGGTCAGCTGAAGTACTGGTTGAGTATATCCTTTGAACTAGCTGCAGTTTTTAACAAGCATCCACTCCAATTAATGATGATTTCTCACCCTCTACCACCTCGAAGTCAATGGGTATTTCGATGTTCCCATTCCTAACAAGACGGCAGAATCCTCTTGTGACTATTGTGTTATCATTGCAATCTGGGAGCCTACAAGTGGATTGCTTTATCAGTGGTATATTATAAGCATGTCTTAAATATTGTTCCATGATGATACTTGTGTGCTCCTGTCAATTTTAAATGGTATTTGTTTGCAATTTGTTTCTAATGAGAGAGTCCACTCCTTAATTATCTTCGAGAGTTCTTGTACTGGTCTGTCATTGCGATCCAGTAAATGAATCCTAGTGACTAGCTCAATCATGAAAGTATCCGTAAGTATACGGTGAGCAATCCTCTCTATCCGCTACGATGTTGGATTTTTTTCTCTTCACTCTTAACACTTTGGATCCGTCTGAAAGCATTATAGGTCTTTTTTAAATTCGGGTACTGGAGTAGTTGCTGATAAACAACACTGTGCTGCAAAGTGGTCCAACTTGCAACAATTGGAACAATGTTTGCCTTTTGCCAGACAACTGTTTTTACTGTGGGCGTGGCCACAGCATGTGCCTGTCATCACATTCGTGACGTCACTCTCAAAATGTCCGCCAGCCATTGTACGCAGTTTTCTTTGCTGCGACACAGCTTGATTTGCGTCAGCCAAGTTTCCTGATTTTGTGCTCTTTTCTTTTGCCACGAACGTTGCATATTCAGTCGATGCCTGTTCACTGGCCTTGCACTATTAATCGCATCTACAGCGGTAAAACTGGTCGCCTTAGCATTTTCTCGTGCAAATGTTGATCATTTATCCCGAACACCACTTGATCAGGCAACATTGAATCTGATCCCGAGGAAAAATTACAAGACTGCGCTCTTAGTTCTAAAGCTGTTATGAAAGAATCTACTGAATCCCCTCTTAACTGCAGCCATTTTCTGAACATGTAGCGCTCATGGGTCTCATTTACCTGCTGCTTACAGTGTATATCAAACTTTTGTAGCACTATGTTGTATTTAGTTTTATCCTCATCAGCATAAGTCAAACAAATTCAAAAGTTCTAATGCTTGCGGTCCAGCCAAATTAATAGGAGTGCTATTTTCCTTTGCTCTGAGGCATTTTCAAGCAGAAAGGAAAACTTCAAGCTACTGTTTAAAGAATGCCCAGTTAAGTTTTGGCATAGGTTATCATGTGTCCTTAAGTGGTCAGGCATCTTGAGACCCTCGTCTTCCGATTAGTCTTCGTCGTAGATTTTGAGTTTTGTTTTCAGTCTCATTTCCAACATAATTCAACAACACTACTTGCTGATTGTTTCTACTATACTAATGTGTACAGTTCAATAATTACGTTAAAAAAATTATTTTAACTACATTATTAGAATGTAGTCAATAAATGTTCACCAGTTGAGAATCATGGACAAGATTAATTCTTAGAATTGGAATAAAGGTCCTGAAACATAATGAATAAAGACTGTGTTGCCAAGTATGTAATTTGCTCAGCCTTGCCTTAACCAAATATACATATTATCTAACACAAATTTGGTATGCTAGGAAATATGGTAAATGTTTTATTTAGCTTAATAATATTAGATACTAGTTAAGCTTGTAACCATTTGTTGAATATGCTAATAATTTACATTTCTATTTTCGAGAAGCTTGCATTTGTAGTAGTGATAGAACATTACAGCGCCGTACAGGCCCTTCGGTCCGCGATGTTGCACCGTCCTGTGAAACCCTTCTAAAGTCCCTCTACACTATTCCCTTATCGCCACATGCCTATCCAATGACCATTTGAATGCGTTTAGTGTTGGCGAGTCCACTACTGTTGCAGGCAGGGTGTTCCACGCCCTTACTACTCTCTGAGTAAAGAATCTACCTCTGACATCTGTCCTATATCTATCTCCCCTCAGTTTAAAGCTATGTCCCCTTGTGCTGGACATCACCATCCGAGGAAAAAGGCTCTTGATGTCCACCCTATCTAATCCTTTGATCATCTTGTATGCCTCAATTAAGTCACCTCTTAACCTTCTTCTCTCTTACGAAAACAGCCTCAAGTCCTTCAGCCTTTCCTCATATGATCGTCCCTCCATACCAGGCAACATTCTTGTAAATCTCCTCTGTACCCTTTCCAATGCTTCCACATCCTTCCTATAATGTGGCGACCAGAACTGCACACAATACTCCAAATGCGGCCGCACCAGAGTTTTGTAGAACTGCAACATGACCTCATGGCTCCGAAACTCAATTCCTCTACCGATAAAAGCTAACACACCGTACGCCTTCTTAACAACCCTCTCAACCTGGGTGGCAACTTTCAGGGATCTATGGACATGGACACCGAGATCTCTCTGCTCGTCCACACTACCAAGAATCTTACCATTAGCCCAGTACTCTGCCTTCCTGTTATTCCTTCCAAAATGAATCACCTCACACTTTTCTGCATTAAACTCCATTTGCCACCTCTCAGCCCAGCTCTGCAGCTTATCTATGTCCCTCTGTAACTTGTAACATCCTTCTGCACTGTCCACAACTCCACCGACTTTAGTGTCATCTGCAAATTTACTCACCCATCCTTCTACGCCCTCCTCCAGGTCATTTATAAAAATGACAAACAGCAACGGCCCCAAAACAGTTCCTTGTGGCACACCACTAGTAACTGGACACCAGTCAGAGCATTTCCCATCAACCTCCACTCTTTGTCTTCTATCAGCTAGCCAATTTCTGATCCAAACTGCTAAATCACCCTGAATCCCATGCCTCTGTATTTTCTGCAATAGCCTACCGCGGGGAACCTTATCAAACGCTTTACTGGAATCCATATACACCACATCAACTGCTTTACCCTCATCCACCTGTTTGGTCACTTTCTCGAAGAACTCAATGAGGTTTGTGAGGCACGACCTACCCTTCACAAAACCATGTTGACTGTCTCTGATCAAATTATTCCTTTCCAGATGATTATACATCCTATCTCTTATAAACCCTTCCAAGACTTTTCCCACAACAGAAGTAAGGCTCACTGGTCTATAGTTACCGGGGTTATCTCTACTCCCCTTCTTGTACAAGGGGACAACATTTGCTATCCTCCAGTCCTCTGGCACTATTCCTGTAGACAAAGATGACTTAAAGATCAAAGCCAAAGGCTCAGCAATCTCCTCCCTAGCTTCCCAGAGAATCCTAGGATAAATCCCATCAGGCCCAGGGGACTTATCTATTTTCACACTTTTTCCAGAATCGCTAACGCCTCCTCCTTATGAACCTCAAGCCCTTCTAGTCTAGTAGCCTGTATCTCAGTATTCTCCTTGACAACTTTGTCTTTTTCCTGTGTGAATACTGACGAAAAATACTCATTTAGCACCTCTCCTATCTCCTCGGACTCTACGCACAACTTCCCACTACTGTCCTTGACTGGCCCTACTCTTGCCTTAGTCATTCTTTTATTCCTGACATACCTATAGAAAGCTTTAGGGTTATCCTTGATCCTACCTGCCAAAGACTTCTCATGTCCTCGCTTGGCTCTTCTTAGCTCTCTCTTTAGAGCCTTCCTAGCTAACTTGTAACTCTCAAGCGACCCAACTGAACCATCATGTCTCATCTTCACATAAGCCTCCTTCTTCCTCTTGACAAGTGTTTCAACTGCTTTAGTAACCCATGGTTCCCTCACTCGACCACTTCCTCCCTGCCTAACAGGTACATACTGATCAAGGACACGCAGTAGCTGTTCCTTGAACATGCTCCACATTTCCATTGTGTCCATCCCCTGCAGTTTTCCTCTCCAGGCGATGCATCCTAAGTCTTGCCTCATCGCATCATAATTGCCTTTCCCCCAGCAATAACTCTTGCTCTGCAGTTTATACCTATCCCTTTCCATCACTAAAGTAAACTTAATCGAATTGTGGTCACTATCACCAAAATGCTCACCTACCTCCAAATCTAACACCTGTCCTGATTCATTTCCCAGTACCAAATCCAATACGGCCTCGCCTCTTGTTGGCCTATCTACATACTGCATCAGGAAACCCTCCTGCACACATTGGACAAAAATGGATCCATCTGAAGTACTCGAACTATAGTGTTTCCAGTCAATATTTGGAAAGTTAAAGTCCCCCATAACAACTACCCTGTTATTTTCGCTCCTATCCAGTATAGTATAAGAATTCTTATTTATTGACTGTTCATTTGCACCCTGTGGTTTTTTTTATTGCTTTTTGTCTTCCATTCATCACATTCCATAATAATACTTTGTGTTTGTTATGCTCTTGCAAAAAATAAGAAACATTGCCATTGACATGAGAATTTGACATGCCTCCAGGTTCCTCAGCTGATTATCAGGAACAAATTCACGTTCCTTTTTTTTTTGTTTGCAGAGTTGCCAATCTCCAGGGTTTTGGTAGTTCTGTAACTTGAAGCGACACAAATCTAGATGGGGTTTTAACATCTAAAATACCTGCTTTGGAAAACTGTGATCACCAAGTTAACAAAGTCCTCTAATTCAATCCTTTGACCAGAATCAAATCCACTCTCCATTTTAAATGCACTTTCGTCTCTGGTAATTCCATGCTCTCTGATTTGCTTGAATGTGGATACAGTCCTCACCCCTACATTTGATGGTTAACCCTAAAGCAGCCCTTTACTTCTGCTTGACATAGCAGGACCTGTTGTGGGTCTACTTAGAATCATAGAATAGATTCCCTACAGTACAGAAGGAGGCTATTCAGCCCATCGAGTCGACACCGACCATTGGAAAGAGTACCCTACCTAGACCATATCCCCATAACCCAATAGCCCCACCTAACCTTTTTGAACACTAAGGGTCAATTTAGCCTGGCCAATCCACAACCTGCACATCTTTGGACTGTGGGAGGAAACCGAAGAACCCGGAGGAAATCCGGGTAGACACTAGGAGAAAATACAAATTCCACACAGTCACCCGAAGTCGGTATTGAACCCGGGTCCTTGGTGCTGTGAGGCAGCAGTGCTAGCCACCGTGCCACCCCAAATCCTTCCCCTAAATCCTTCCCCCAAATCCTTCAGTCTCTCTCTCTCTCTTTGTCTGTAAACTGACCCTTTGTGTCCAGGTGTTAAAGTTCACTCCTGACTTTGAACAAGTTTTCACCTGGGCCCCTGGCAACCAGGCCATATGGGCTTATCACTGGGCAGAATTCAGCATAATCAATCCCCCATTCCAGGACATTCTGTTTGACTTTAAATTAAAAGATGCAGTTCAAAACATCACTGTCTTACAAAATCTAGCAGTCATAAGAAGTTAATGAAATGTGCCAGAATGCTAGACAGGTGGAAATGGAGTATAATCAGAAAAATAATTCTTCACTAATTTAGTTAGGCCAGTTTGCATGTTCCCATCTTCCTGGGCAAGCCATCTTTAAGCTTTCAACGCCTGTGCTAAAATAAGCAGAAAGTTATTGTGAAAGAAATGTTGGATAAGAAAGATATCTGTTAATCTCACTGTAGTAAAGACTTGAAGTACAATTTTAAATAAAATAAATTATACGGCAGAGCAATTTCTTTTTGTAAGACAGTATAGGCATACAAATATGTTGAGGTAATGCTCTTTTTCATTTATACTCCACTTCTCCAGGTTAAAAATGTCCTTTAAAGGGCAATCAAAATTTGATTAAAGCCCGACTCATTGTCTCTGGTGTACACAATGCAGTGGAATGTTTAACACACTTCCCACCTTTTTTGAATTCGGAACACATCACAGAGCTGTAAAATTGCTGTAAATTCTAATATTGCTTATCTGGGGGCGTTGCCACATCTTTTTCATGTCTTGTGAAAAACATTGCTGACAATACAAATTAATTTATGCTTTGAGATGTTTCTGAGAGAAGTGACAAGAGTAGTGAAATTTGTCACCATTACTCCCCAGTGTTTCAATTATATAACTTTGTTTTGCCTCCAAATTGATTACAACGGCACCCACAAACTTTTCTAGTGCTAGACTCATCAGACGCCAGTTTGCTGAGTGTTTAGCATGTATGGAGGGTGCATCCACCAGAGATATGCAGAGTAGGCACATAGTGTTGTCAGTCAGGACGTCACATTGATTTCATGCCAGTGCTGCCACCTTGGAGCTCAATGTTCCAACTATTGCCCTTTGTTAACCTTGCACAGCTGACCATGTATTCAACAGCAGGAACAACCCCACTCGCTGGGTAATCTCGGTTGGTTCATCTTTTTCTTCCTGCATAAATCTGCTGAGAAATCCCAAGGTCATGTTGGTTATTGTGTTTTTTATTTTGTGCTTGAGCAGCACACTTTACTTTTGCATTGTCTTTAATCCATGCTGTTTTCATTTGTCTGCTTGACTCTGTCTTTATTTTCCTTTCTCCCCCATTTAAAATCTCAAGTCTTTATCCAATGAGCTAGCATCAGCTAAAACTCAGTGTGAGCAAATAACAGAGGAGTTAAGAACTTTGAAGGGGGAGAAAGAAAAGATGATCCAGCAAGCAGATGCACTGAAATCCAAGAAAGAGTTCATATTCTCTGAACTTTCAGAGCTGAAGTTACAGTGTATTTCCATGCAGAAAGAGCAGCAAGTGATAGATTCAAAGAATGAGGATCTCCAGTTGGAAAAAACAACATTTTTAAAAGAAAGGCAGGATTTTGAATGTAAACTGCAACAACTTGGCTTAGAAAAGGAAGCTATGAAGATTGAAAAAGATCAGTTGCTCGTGGAAATCAAACATTTGCAGCAGCTACTTGATAAGTTAACAAAAGAAAAAGAAGACCTCCAAGACTCGCAATCCAATCTAAATAAATTACTGGCAGAAGTTCAGATTAACAGAGAAGTGACAGAATGTGAACGAACGCAACTGCTTCAAGACAAGGAAGAATTGTTCCTGGCCCACAAGAAAGTGATTGCAGAAAAAGAGGAACTTGTAAAATTAAAAGACAGGATTACAGACAGTTTCCACCAGTCATTTGCAGAGACTGCCATTGCTCTTGAGCGGTTGACAAAAGAAAGCGAGAGTCTGATGCTGGAAAAGGAATCCCTTTCGCAGAAATACTTGAAGCTTGAAGCTCAGTATGAATCTTTATCGAAGGAGAAAAGTCTGCTGCAATCAGCAGGTGAGGAACTTGCATCAGAAAACAAAACGCTTGAGAACGAGAAGCAACATCTTAGTTTAAGTTTGCAAGAGACTATCCTTGAAAAACAAACCTTTGTTGAAGAAAGGGATCAACTGCAGAATAATGAACATCTTTTGAAAGAAGAACTAAGGAAATATGTGAAGGAAAATGCAGAACTTAAGGCCTCAACATCCAGCCAATCAAAACTCTTGGATGAGATTAAAAATAGCAGGGAGGTAACAGACTCTGAACGTGTCCAGCTGCTTCAAGAGAAGGAAATGCTAACCACATCTCAGAGAAAACTTACTGTAGAAATGGATGAACTTACTGAGGAAAAAATGAAGTTGATGACAAAGCTGCAGGAATCAATTGAGGAGATAGCCATCATTGAGAAGAAGCTGAATGAAGAGAAAGGTGTTCTGAAAACTGAGAAAGATGTGCTTCAGCTGAAGCACTTACAACTCGAAACTCAATGTGAATCTTTACAAAAGGAGATGGAGACCTTGAAATCAAAAATTAATGTGCAATTGTCAGATAATGAATCACTCTTGGGCGAGATAGCCAAAATCAAATCACAGCAACAGCAGGTAGTCTCTGAAAATTCAGCCAGAGCTACAGAACGGGATCAGCTCCTGAGCAACATTGAGCTTTTAAAGAAGGAATTTGACAAATTGACCACAGAAAATGGAGAGCTCCAGGTCTCAAAATCAGATTTGTCCATTCTTTTGGAGGAGATTCAGAACAGCAAAAAGCTCGTGGAATCAGAGAGTTTCTGTCTGTTGCAGGAGAAGCAGAGACTGGCAGTTGAACTTCAGGAACAGTGCTCTAAAAGCGAAAATCTTGCTGCACAAAGGAAAGAATTAGAAGAAAAATATAATAAATTAAAGGAACACGTGAGAGTATTTGAGAACCAACTAATGCAAGACAGGGATGCAGCGAAAATTGAAAAAGAGAGTATCATTCTGGCTCATTCAAAACTTGAAAATGACTTCCAGCTATTGCAGAAAGAAATGGATGTTCTTAAAACTAAAAATGACAAACTACTTTCAGAAAAAGACTTGCTATTAAAAGAAAAAGAGGTAATTGATGCTGAAGGAAAGACGGCTGCTCGTGAGAAAGAAGACCTCACGGTTGAGAAAAATTGGCTGCTGTCCAATGTTGAACAGCTGAAGAAGGAGCTTTGTATATTAAAGAAAGAGAAAGTAGAGATTGAAGATGCAAAATCTAATCTTTTGCAACTCTTGGATGAATTTCGCAGCAGCCAGGAATTGTGTGACTTGGATCAGTTAAAGCTATGGGAAGAGAAAGATCATTTACTGGCCAAAGTACAAAAGTTACATACCGAAAAAGAAGAGCTTTCTCAAGTGAAGGAGGAGCTAGCTGAATCCCTCCGCAACGTCCGTGAAGAGGCTGCTCTTTCTGCTCGAGAAAACGGGGAAGCTGTTGCCAAACTCGAACAGCTGGTTTTTGAAAAAGAGGTTTTGCTGAAACATGAAGAGGACCTTGTTTCCAAAATAGAAGATCTTCAGGTTCATCAGAATATTACTTTATCAGAGAAAATTGAGGTACCAAATATAAACATTCCGACAACTGCAGAAAGTTGTGGGTACTTTTGTTTACTAATGAGTCCACTAATAGGTTTGGTGTTGTATTTTTTGATCACTATTAACAGTGTTTGTAAATTCTGTTTTAAATTGCATTAATTCTGGGAAATGATTCTTTTGTGAATTGTCTCTCCAATAAATGGTGTGGGGTACTTCACACGGGTGATGATATAAATGATAAAAATCCAGAAAATTATTTCTCCTGAATTAATTTGCATTATACACTGTTATCTTGTTCAAGACTGGATGCCATGAAGCTTTAAGCTTGAATGCACATCAACATGGAAAGAATGAGGGCTTTTCTGTTCATAAACTTGAACGCAACTAAAATTATTTAAATTCTGTTAGCCAAAGGAACTTTATATATGTTCCCAAATTTAATTGACTGATTACCCTCATCAAATCGATTTTCCTGGTTAATTTACAAAAAATAATCCTGTTCTTGACAAGATCTTGGTGTTTTAAGCAGAATACAGTCATTTCCAAAATCTTAGAACTTCACGCGTATCCACAGTGAAACCAGTGTTTACTGCCAACAGCTAATTTTAACAGAAGCATAAGCAGCTTGAAGTCATCAGGCAGAACTGTACAAGTATAAAATTATTGTATGAATACATATGTTTATGGAGTTTAGTTCTATCGTGGTTATCTACTGGATTAGTAATTCTGAGGCCTGGATTGTTGATTGGAGACACGGTCCCGCCGTAGCGGTTGGAAAATGTCAACTTAATTGAATAAAATCTGAAATAAAAAGCTAGTATCAGTAATAATGGCCATGAAATTACCAGATTGTCATCAAAACAGATCCGGTTTGGTAATGTCCTTTAGGCCAGACATCTGCCTTTGTCCAGTCTGATTTATGTGATTCTAGACACATTGAAATGTGCCTGATTTTTAGTGGCTTGCTAGGCCATTTTTGCAATTGGGTTTTATTGAAGAAGATGGCTCATCTCCACCGCCTCAATTTGGCAATTGCTGATGGGCAAGAAATTTCAGCTTGACTATCTTTTTAAAAAATAAAAATAAAATTTAGAATACCCAATTCTATTCCCCCCCCCCCCCCCCCCAATAAAAGCAGCGATTTAGCGTCACCAATTCACCTACCCTGCATTTCTTTGAGGTGTGGGAGTGAAACCCACGCAGACATGGGGAGAATGTGCAAACTCCACATTGGCTGGGATCAAACCCGGGTCCTTGGTACAGTGAGACAGCAGTGCTAACCACTGTGCCACCACGCTGCCCTTCAACTTTACTATCAACACCTACATCCTGTCAATTAATTTTTTTAAAGTTGCACAGAACCATACAGTCCAGGAAGCGCCCAGGTTTGATTATAATCCGTGCTGAGTTTGCTGATTGTAGTTGGGGTGGCAATAGTGCTGCTACAACTGTCCTAAGTGGCCCTAAATCGGGGAGGGGGAAAAGACTTGCATTTATCTTTTTTTTTTAATTTAGAGTACCCAATTATTTTTCCCAATTAAGGGGTAATTTAGCGTGGCCAATCCACCTACCCGGCACATCTTTGGGTTGTGGGGGGTGAAACCCACGCATACACGGGGATAACGTGCAAACTCCACACGGACAGTGATCCAGGGCCGGGATTCAAACCCGGGTCCTCAGCAGTGCCTTAGGCAGCAATGCTAACCACTGTGCCACCTTGCTGCCCTCAGACTTGCATTTATCAACTACCAAAAGAAATGTCTCAAGTTTCACTCGCAAAAAAACACATCTATTCCTCTGTGAAACACCTCGGGATATTTTTCTTTCTCTCAGGTGCTTTGTAATTGTAAATTGTTATAGCAGGAGAGTTAGAGAAGCATTAATTCGCAAGAGTTTCCACTCCTGTTCACTACTTGGTGACCCCTGGTGGACTGTAGATGCTTGTGAGAAAGATGTGCGGAAAGGATTATGATCTGCCGTATGCCCGTGATTCAATTGGTGTGGATGCTCATTATCTCAGTTCAGGCATGAAGAATGACCACTTAAAACACCAGAGGGGAGCTAGTGCTCATTGGAATCATAGTCCAGCATGGGTCCCTTTGTTCTGGTGGTTGTGGGCTGCGAGTTTGTGCATTTAAACTAATCCATTAAAATTTTGATAGCAATATCCAAATAATAATTCCAAACTCCTGCTTTAAATTTAAAGCAAGCTAAATCAATATTAGACTTGGCAACAAAGTAATATGTGGCGCATAATTTTTGTAGCTTCAAAACAAATACCAACTTCTTAAAAAAATAAAAATAAAAAAAATTTAATTTAGAAAGTGAATTGGCTTGTTGGCAGTTTCTAATTCCTGAGAATTTTAGCCTTGCTTTTCTGTTAACAGCACGTTTGGCATGAAACTGGATCTGACATTGGAATATTAGATTTTGTTGCATATACTTTCTGCAATCTTTTAAGAATATTTAATATAATAATAACAACAAACGGGCAACTTGATTCGATGGAATATAATGTTCAGGAGAAAAATAAATGTATAGTTACAATATCTAAAAATTTGCATAAATTATTTTTCAAGTCAGAATTATATTATACGTGAGAAATAATTAACTTGATCCATTACATGCAAGAGGTGTTAACTTTTGGAATTTTCCTGTAACCTGTTTTGGTGAAATTCTAAACCATTATATGAAATGTTATCCTTATTTTTAGGCTTCAAAAAAAGTTGAAGAGTCTGGGAAGTTATTAGAGAAGGTTATGAAGGAGAAGAATATACTAGACCAACAGAAGACTGAAACATTGGTAGAATTGGAAGAATCCAGGCTGAAAAACAAGAAGCTACAAAATGAGGTAAGAGCTGACCTATGTAGGCTTCAAAGTTAGTTTATATCTCAATACAACAATGTTGCGTGTGTATGTATAATAGTCACAGACAAGGCCAGCATTGATTGCCCTACGGAAGATGCTGGTGAGCACTGCCTTCTTGAACTCCTTCAGTCCATGTGGTGTAATACACCCTCAGTGATGTCAGAGAGGGAGTTCCAGGAATTTGGCCCAGTGAAAATGAAGGAATAGCAGAAGAGCTCAAGTTGGGATGGTGTGTGACTTGGAGGGAAACTTGCAGGCAATGGTATTCCCATGCATCTGCTGTTGTTGCGTGGTGTGTGACTTGTAGGGGAACTTGCAGGTGAGGGTGTTCCTATGCATCTGCTGCCCTTGTCCTTTTCAGGCGGTAGCAGTTGCGGATTTGGAAGATGCTGTTGAAAGAGCCTTGGTGAGTCGCTGAGTGCATCTTGTAGTTTTGGACTGTGCATTGGTGGTGGGGGATGAATGTTAAAGGTGGTGGGTGGGGTGCCAATCGAGCCGGCTGGTTTGTCCTGGATGGTGGGCAAGCTTCTTGAGTGCTGTGGAACTGTACTCATCCAGGCAAGTGGAGAGTATTTCATCGCTGTCTTGACTTTTATGTCGTGTAGTAGATGGTGGACATGGACATGGTGGATTGGGAAGTCAGAAAGTGAGTTACTTTGCACAAAATTCCCAACCTTGATGTGTTGGGTAAGCTGGGTCTGCGAGGACAGCGTTTATTGCAGTAGTGAGAGAGACAGGCTTCTAACACTTGAAGATATGCAACTCTATTTTATTGAACTCTTAACTATCATACATACTTTAACTGTGGGTTGACACTATGCTAACTTGACTGGAGACCTGAGGCTAACCTGCCCAGACTATCTTACTGCCATATGGTGAATGTTCTAGTTGCTGCTCATGAGCTCTGACTGTCTCAGAGGCTGGATCCCGAGAGAGCGGGAAAACTCGTGCCCTCTGGCTTTACATAGATGATTTGGAGTTGGGGGACCAAGGACAATGTGTCCAAGTTTGCAGATGACACTAAGATGAGTGGTAAAGTGAAAAGTGCAGAGGATACTGGAAGTCTGCAGAGGGATTTGGATAGGTTAAGTGAATGGGCTAGGGTCTGGCAGATGGAATACAATGTTGACAAATGTGAGGTTATCCATTTTGGTAGGAATAACAGCAAACGGGATTATTATTTAAACGATAAAATATTAAAGCATGCCGCTGTGCAGAGAGACTTGGGTGTGCTAGTGCACGAGTCACAGAAGGTTGGTTTACAAGTGCAACAGGTGATTAAGAAGGCAAATGGAATTTTGTCCTTCATTGCTAGAGGGATGGAGTTTAAGACCAGGGAGGTTATGTTGCAATTGTATAAGGTGTTAGTGAGGCCACACCTGGAGTATTGTTCAGTTTTGGTCTCCTTACTTGAGAAAGGACGTACTGGCACTGGAGGGTATGCAGAGGAGATTCACTAGGTTAATCCCAGAGCTGAAGGGGTTAGATTATGAGGAGAGGTTGAGTAGACTGGGACTGTACTCATTGGAATTTAGAAGGATGAGGGGGGATCTTATAGAAACATTTAAAATTATGACGGGTGAAAGCAGAACTAGGGGACATAGCCTCAAAATAAGGGGAAGTAGATTTAGGACTGAGTTTAGGAGGAACTTCTTCACCCAAAGGGTTGTGAATCTATGGAATTCCTTGCCCAGTGAAGCAGTTGAGGCTCCTTCATTACATGTTTTTAAGGTAAAGATAGATAGTTTTTTGAAGAATAAAGGGATTGAGGGTTATGGTGTTTGGGCCGGAAAGTGGAGCTGAGTCCACAAAAGATCAACCATGATCTCATTGAATGGCGGAGCAGGCTCGAGGGGCCAGATGGCCTACTCCTGCTCCTAGTTCTTATGTTATTATGTTTACAGTGCTCGTGTCCTATCTGGTGATTGGCTGCTGTGTGTTCTGTGTGTTCACTGGTCACCCTGTGTGTCAGTTACTGCCTGTCTGTGCACCATCATTTACCTGTGTGTATATTATGACAAGCCTCTTTGTTCTTGTCCCTACAATATTTATGTGATTGGTCCAGTTCAGTTTCTAGTCGATGACAACTCCCAGAATATCAATAGTGAGCAATTCAGGGATGGTAATGCCATATACTGTCAACGGGAGATGATTGGATTCTTTCTTGTTGGAGACCTTGTTTCCCGACACCTGTGTTGGCTGAATGTTCCTTGCACTTATCATTACAAGCCTGAACGCTTCAGTATCTGAGTCATAAATGATGCTGTTACCAGCAAACATCCCTATTTCTGACCACCTGATGGTGGGGAGTCCTTTTAGTGAGCAGCTGATGATGGTTGGGCCTACGACACTACCCTGAGGAATTCCTGCAGTGATGTCCTGAGACTGAGAATATTGACCTCCAACAACCACAACCATGTTCTATTGTGCTCACTATGACTCCAACCGGTGCAGTTTTCCCTGATTCCCATTGACTCTTATTTTGCTAGGACTACATAGTGCCACACGCGATCCAATATTGCTTTGATGTCAAGGGCAGCCACTCTCTCCTTGCGTCTTGAGTTCATCTGTTTTTGTCCATGTTAGAACCAAGGCTATAATGAAGTCAGGAGTTGGGTGGCCCTGATGGAACCTATGCTGAGAGTCAATGGGCAGGTTGTTGTTGAGTCTCAAGTGCCACTTGTTAGCACTTTCTGTGGCACCTTCATCACTTTGCTGATGATCGAGAGTAGTTAGACTGGTGGTAATCGGCTGGGTTGGTTTGTCCTTTTTCTGGACAAGACATACCTGGGCAATTTTCCATATTGCCGGGTAGATGCCAGTTTTGCAGTTATACTTGGAACAGCTCGGCTCGGGGTGCAGTTAGTTCTGAAGCACAAGTCTTCACCATTATTGCCAGAATGCTGTCAATAGTCTTTGCAGTCCATTCAGCCGTTTCTAAATATCACATGAAGTGAATCAAATTGGCAGAAGACTGGCATTTGTGATGCTGGGAACGTCGAGAGGAGGCTGAAATGGATCATCCAATCAGAACGTCTGGCTGAAGATGGTTGCAAATGCTTCAGCTTGTCTTTTGCACTGATTTTCTGGGCTACCGCATCATTGAATGGGATATATATGGTACATCCTCCTCCAGTTAGTTGACTAATTGTCCACCACCAGTCACGATTGACTGTGGCAGGACTGCAGATCTTAGATCTAATCCGTTGGTTGTGCAATTTATTTTCTCTATCAGTCATATGCTGCTTACCCTGCTTGGCATGCAAGTAGTTCTGTGTTGTGGCTTCACCAGGTAGACATCTCTTTAGGTGGTGCAACTCTTGGCATGCTCTCCTACAGTCTTCATTGAACCAAGGTTGATCCCCATATTTGATGGTAGTAGTATGCTGGGAGATATGCTGGACCATGAGGTTACATTTGTGGCCAAATTCAGTACTACTGTTGCTGATGGCACTCAGAGCATCATGGATGCCCAGTTTTGCATTGTAAGATCTGTTTAAAATCTACCCCATTTGCCACGGAGGTAGTGCCACATGGCACGATGGAGAGTATTCTCGATGTGAAACAGGACTATCCCCACAAGGGACTGTACAATGGTCACTGCTACCAATGATATCATGGACAGATACATCTGCAATGGCTGGATTGATGAGGACAAGATCAAGTAGAATTTTCCGCTTGGTTCCCTCACCTGCTGAAAGCCCAGTCTAGCAGCTATGTCCTTTCGGACCTGACCAGCCCAGTCAGTAATGGTGCTACCGAGCCACTCTTGGTGATGTACACTGAAGTCTCCATCACGCCTTCCCCTAGAGTACATTCTGTGCTCTTACCATGCTCCTTCCTCCAGGTTCTGTTCAACACAGAAGAGGACCAATTCATCAGCTGAGGAGGTGGAGCATGGCAAGTGGTAACCGGCAAGAGGTTTCCTTGTCTATGTTTGACCTACTGCCATCAGGCTTTGAGGTCTGAAGTAAATGTTGAGGAGACTCAGCACAACTCGCTCCTGACTGGATACCACTGTGCTGCCACCTCTGGTACATCTATTCTGTCAGTGGAACAGGGCATACTCGGGAGTAGTGATTGAGGAGTCTGGAACATTGTCTTTAAGCATGATTTGATGAGTATGACTGTCAGGCTGTTGCTTGACTAGTTTGTGCAGCAGTTCTCTCAACTTTTGCACAAGCCCCAAGATATTGGTAAGGAGGACTTTACAGGGTTGACAATGCTGGGTGCGTATGCTGTTCTTGATACTATGTGGTCCATCCAGTTTAATTCCTTTTAAGTTTTGTAGCAGTTTGATACAACTGACTAGCTTGCTGGGTCATTTCAGAGGACTTGAATCAACCACATTACAATAGGTCTGGAATTATGTAGGCCAGACCAGGTAAGGGTAAAAGATTTCCTTCCCTAAAGGGCATTAATTAAGCAAGTAGGCTTTTATGACAATCAACAAAAGGTTATTTTTTCATCATTCATTCATGGGATGTGGGCTTTACTGGCTAGGCCAGCATTCATTTCCCATCCCTTTTTGTTAATAAATTATTTTCTTTTTCTTACAAAATTTAGTACCCGATTATTTTTTTTCCAATTAAGGGGCAATTTAGCGTAGCCAATCCACCAACCATGCACATCTTTGGATTATGGGGATAAAGCCCATGCAGTTACAGGAAGAATATGCAAACTCCACATGGACAGTGACCTGGGGTCGGGATCGAACCTGGACCCTCAGCGCCATGAGGCAACAGTGCTAACCACTGCTCTCATTTCCCATCCCTAATTTCCCCTAAGAAGGTGTTGGAAAGCTGCTTTCTTAAACCGCTGTAATCCATATGGTGTAGATCCACCCACAGTGCTGTTAGGGATGGAGTTCCAAATGACAATGAAGGAGCCATAATGTATTTCCAAGTGAGGATGGTGAGTGGCCTGGAGGGGAATCTCCAGGTTCTGGTGTTCCCATGTATCTGCTGCCTTCTGGTAATGGTTGTGGGTTTGGAAGGTGCAGGTCAGTGAGCCTTGGTGAGTTCTTGTTGTGCATCTTGTAGATGGTACACACTGCTGCTAGTCTTGGTAGTGGAAGGAGTTAAAGTTTGTGGATGGGATGCTTTGTCGTAGATGGTGTCAAACCTCTTGAGTGTTGTTCATGCGGATAAGTGGAGAGTATTCCATCACACTCCTGACTTGTACATCGTGGACAGACTTTGGGGAGCCGAGAGGTGAGTTACTTGCCACAGGTTTCCTAGCCTGTGACCTGTGCTTTAGCCACAGCATTTAAATGGTTACTCCAGTTCAGGGTTCAGTGAAGGTTTTAGCGATGGTAATTCCATTGAACGTCAAGGGGCGATGGTTAAATTCTCTCTTGTTCGCGATGGTCATAGCCTGGCACATGTGGTGTGAATGTTATTTGTCAATCCAAGCCTGGATATTGTTCAGGAATTTGGAAATGGAATGCTTCAATATCTGAGGATCATGGTCACTGTTAATGAGATTAGCTTTTAATTCCAGATTTAGTAATTGAATTTAAATTCCACCAGCTACTGCGGTGGGATTTGAAACCATGTCCACCGACCATTAGCCTGGGCCCCTGGATTGCAAGTTCATTGACATTGCTACGACACCACTGCCCCCCCCACCAAGAGGCAAGAGTGGGTCTGTTTTCTCTAATTCACGTTCATTTTAGTTTAAATGTCTGTTCTGAGTATTCTCATGTCTTTATGATTTTAACTAAAGTAATGAAAATGACGTGCTTTTAGTGTCACTCACCTTAAACTTCGGCATCACAATTACTTTAAGACGGTGTCTTTCTAACTTTTTTTCCTGGGACCCACTTTTTCCAACTGGCTGACCGTCACAACCCCTGCCTGTTGTGATACGTGCCACGTTTGCTTACCTTTAATGCTAAAGGGAAGCCTGCTTGATCCTCACGATTTCACTCCAATCAGATTCAAAGGAGATGGGGTAATATACATATCAGTGCAGACTTCAGCCAGTTCCTTTGTGCAGTCTTCATCTTTGTGAAAATGGAAAATCCAACCTCACACGTGTAGGTCAGCAAGGGCAATAGCAAGAAATTGCTAGTTTTACTCAGCACTGGATACTCCTTGGAGATGCTACTCAAGAATGCTGACAGCCTCATGGGCTTTTGGCATATTTTTAATGTGGTATCACAGGTCAGGTACAACAGCGTGTCTTTTAATTTTGAGTCGTTTGTAACTTAAAAATTGACTCTGGTCTCAACCTCAAAAGGATTTTTTCACCTACCACTTGTCTTTCAAAATCATGAAACCTCCTCTTATTTGCTAATGCTTCTCTGCATAAATCAAACATACCTCAAGAAATCAACTTTATACTGCTTTGTTCCCGAGTTACTTTTCATCTTTATAGATTAATAACGTGAAGCCCTAGAGCTCTGTACAGAGCTAGCACTAACACTGCTTTGTCCTGCCCTAGTCTCTTCTGAGCAGCACTCTCCAGCAGATTCTGTTGTCAGATCATGTCCCGTAGGTACACTGCCTATTTGTGTCTCTGGCCATCTCTTTCTTGTAAGACAATGATTCATCTTCACAGGCCTCTTGTCTTGCTTGGCAGCAGCTAGAAAACGGAAGAAGCTCTCCTCGATGATTTGGTGCCAAAAGCACCAGGGTGCTTGACGTCAAGTGTACTTGCAGGTTGCGTGACTTTCTCACTGCTGCCCCTTCTGGCCAGAAGACTGCACATAGTCTCATTTCTTTTCATTTAAAAGGTGGCAGCAGCCACCATTCTCAATTTAGAAACCGGTAGCTTCTCCCGTGATCGGGACCACTGCAGCAACAACGTGACCGCTTCCTGACCCTCCCGACACCTGTCTGCACCCCACCCGGGGTCACGACCGCACTTTGAAAAACCCTGCTTTAAGATGCTTGCAAGATAATTTAATGCTGCTCAGCCACAACAATTTTCATTTTAATAAGCATGTTGCAAGGAGTGTCAAGGGCAGTAGCCTGACCAATATTGACATAGACAAAGGAGGCCTGAGAACCAGTAACTAAAAAGCTTTGTCGAAGAGCTAGGATTTAGAGAGGATCTTAAAGGAGGAGAGGGCGGCAGACATACAGAGGTGTTTAGGGAAGAAATTCCAGAGCTTAGCTGTAGACAGCTGACAATGTGATCATCAGTGGCCAGACAAGAGAATGAGAGATGCTCAAGAGGTTGTAGTTGGAGGAATGCGTAGCTCTGTGCTGTAGATTTTGGCTTTTATTTAATTGGAGGAAATTCCTGCTCTCCCAGGACTGAATTTCAGATAAGTAATCTGACAACAAAAGGAGATATTGATGAGGAAAAGTTTGTTGACGTCAGCATGCATGTACAATCTGGTAGTCTTGTAATTATGGGCACCACCACAATCTCTGCTGTCCCCTTTGTCAGGGTGTTCTCTATATTTCTCTTACCTCCCTCTCCAACAGTTGTTATTGCCAGGTTTTCTTGGTGTTTTCTTTCCTTGCGATTCTTCATTTGAATCCTTCTGTGGGTGTGGCTTCCTGAGCTGCTACTCTTGCTTGATCATTGCACCTGCTTTTATGACAATAGCAGAGCTTAATATCAGCTGCAGAGGAGCTTGGGTGTTGGGCAGGAGTGACACCAAAAACCCTGGTGGGGTGGAGAACCAATTGACATAGTGGATATAGTGCTACTTTACAGTCCTGGCAGTGACAACATGGTCAGTAATAAAACTTTAACTTTGATATATTATATGTATCCATATACACCCAGTTCAAGCAAAAGTGGGATGGTGCATTTGGAATAAAAAGGTTTTCAGTTAAAAGCAATTCTTTGTTGGATACAGATTACTTTAAAATAAACCTATTAAGTTTAATACAGGGAAGTGAATTTGTTTAATTGGCAAGTTACACAATAATAATAATTAACAGATGATTTCATTGGTTACTTGGTTGCTTCAGGATTGTCATTGTGTAGAAATTGTACATTCCAAAAATATAAACTTGGCTTTTAAGGCGAGAAAGATTGTATACTGTTTTAAGAACCCAATTGCACTTCATTTAACAAGATGTAACTTTCTCAAGTGTTGTTGCAGCGAGATGAATAGCATGAAAGATTATGTTCTCATCAGTTCAATTATTTCTGATTAATTGCAGTAGGGGGCACTTTAGAGCGCGCTATTGACAGTAGCTTCTACATTTTTGCAGGTAACAGTGTACAGCAGGGGTGGGCAAACTACGGCCCGGGGACCGCATGCGGCCCGCCAAAGGTATTTCTGCGGCCCACCAAGTCATTAAAAAAAAAAAATTAAATTTTTTTTAAAGGTTAATGGGGGGGCTGTTGGGTTACTTACTGGTATAGGGTGGATACGTTGACTTGAGTAGGGTGATCATTGCTCGGCACAACGTCGAGGGCCGAAGGGCCTGTTCTGTGCTGTACTGTTCTATGTTCTATATGAGGCGCCCAGAATCATAACCGGGTGAAGTAATTATTTTACTTAATATACTATGCGGCCCTTTGTGAATTGTGAATTTCTGAATGTGGCCCTTGCACGGAAAAGTTTGCTCACCCCTGGTGTACAGACTCCAGAAGTTGCAGTTAGTTTCTGAGAAGAGAGGACAAATGAGCATTGACAGTTTGTGCTATCATAAAATCTGGGCCAATATTTTATTAGTCAAAATTCCATGCAAGCCAAATTAGAGACTACATTAATGAACAGTTAACAACTCTATCAAACCTTTTAAAAAAAATTTAGTGTACCTAATTATTTTTTTCCAATTCGGGGGCAATTTAGCGTGGCCAATCCACCTACCTTGCACATCTTTTGGGTTGTGGGGGTGAAACCCACGTAGACATGGGGAGAATGTGCGAACTCCGCACAGACAGTGACCCAGGGCCGGGATTCGAACCCACGTCCTCAGCGCCATAGTCAGCAATGCTAGCCACTGTGCTGCCCCTACTCTATATAACCTAATCTAACACAAGCCATAATTAAGCAGTTGACTGCATACTTTGAACTGCGTTTGGATGCGGTCTCTTTTCATGGAGTGAAGTAGCAAGTATTTTTAAAATTCTTTATTGTCATTCCATTGCCCTTGTAGGGCCACATTTGGGACTTCACCATATTTGCGACTTTCACAATTTACACAAATCATCAAATTTTAGCATGCAACCCAAAGGTCAATTAAATAATTTCATTAACCATCCTATACCCCTTTGGCCTTTGAACGGAATGCTGAACACAATGATAAGAGCCTTAAACTTGTTAGAACTTATGCCCTTTGCCATTGTCAAAATTGATCATCCTTTCAGACATAGAACATAGAACAGTACAGCACAGAACAGGCCCTTCGGCCCTCAATGTTGTGCCTAGCCATGATCACCCTACTCAAACCCACGTATCCACCCTATACCCGTAACCCAACACCCCCCTTAACCTTACTTTTATTAGGACACTACGGGCAATTTAGCATGGCCAATCCACCTAACCCGCACATCTTTGGACTGTGGGAGGAAACCGGAGCACCCGGAGGAAACCCACGCACACAGTGGGAGGACGTGCAGACTCCACACAGACAGTGACCCAGCCGGGAATCGAACCTGGGACCCTGGAGCTGTGAAGCATTTATGTGGTCAACTATCTTGTATTACACATGCAACTGAAATACTTTCCTGCCCAGCTGTAAATTCTGCTTCCTGTATGGTTTGCCCACTGTATTTTCTCTACCTTGGCTTCATAGAAAAAAACTGAGAAACCAAATGTATTTTGGATTAATCTGCAATGGAATCGCCTAAGGATATCTAGGCTGCTATGTTTAAAAATTATAATAGTAAGCTTTTATCAGCAAAATTAAGTTTAAAATAAGTTTTCATGTTTTAAGTTTTAGAACTGATAAATTACGTAAAAAGTGAAATGAGAGAAAAATAACTGGATTTGCATTTTTAATGATTGATCATGTTTTAATGTTAGTTATTACTTTTTTTAGAAGCAATCAAGATGTCTGTTGCTTGCTGAAATTTATCATTCCTAACCCGGTTAAAGTTGCCCGTTAGGCAATTTTCTAGGGCAGGATGATGAGGTGTATTAGATGTCTATTGCTTGTTTATGTTGTAATCTGGTTTGCTAGGAGTTTGAGATTTAAACTTGATAATCCTGTAAATTGTGTATCATCCCTGATTAGAGATCAGTAACAGATTCAGTTGTTTGATGCTGCAATTTATCATTTCTAACCTGATTAAAGTTACCTTTCAGGCAATTTTCTAGTGCAGGACGATGAGCAGTGTGCAGAATGCAACGCAAGAAAGGTGGATTTCTTGTTTACTGGATTTATTGTCCCTGCCTTGCCTAATGCCAGAAAGGTTAATTTTTTGTAAGGTGAATGGAGAAGAGATTTGTTGGAAGAGAGATGTTATTTTATAAATCGTTTAAGTACCTTTTTTGTGACATTTTCAGAAATTTCTGTTATTTTAATGAGTACTTGGAAATGAAGATGAGAAACTGACACCACAGACCTTTAGATGATGTCACTTGTGCATAAAAGCTGATTTGTTGGTAGTGCTATGGTTAAAGATTCAGGAGCCTGTATTTGTAGGACAGCTGGTTGGAGGCTGTACACGAGATTCTCGTGTTATGCAACTCGGCACTGGTGCATATGACAGATTATGGCACTGAGAATTCAGGATCATTATTTAACGCACATCATTGGATCATACCTTCAGAATTTTTAAGGAAGAACATTTCTTCAGATCAGTAATGGATATCAGAGCTTTAAAAGATAATTATTCTCATTATTTCTCTGTGCAGTTTAAGGTATGATTTTCTTTTAGGAACAGGTGGCGTTCCGTTTTCTTTATAAATAGCCTGGTGATCAGTAATGGTATATTCTGCTAATCGGTACTCTGTTGTACAGTGGATGCTTTTGTAGCAACTAAGATAAATTGTGTGGCCTTGTGTGTTGGGTTTCTTCTATCTGAAGGAGTCACATCCTTTACTCAGGTAGGCAGCAGTTGTAATTTGATTCTGAGGTGGGGGAACATCTGGAAAGCTGCATTGTGTGGTTTTGGTAGTAAATCACAAAGAAGTAATGGAGCATGCCTTTAAAAGAAGGTTTTAATGTTTTACATAATGAATGGTGGTAAGGGCAGTCCTGTTTTTCTTTACTGATAGGCAAGCCTTTGAAATGCTCAATGCACAGCATGATGGATTCACGTTTTATAGCCATTTTCTTTTTACTTATGTGGTGAAACAAAAACTGTCTTTTAAATTAGAGTACACTCGGATGTCAGTTTTGTTTATTTTCTGCAAGTGTGGAAGATTCTGGAGATATTTTGTGTGGCTGTGGAAACGAAAGACATTTTTGTTTCCCTTTTGTCAGCTGGAAGCTCTCGAGGAACAAAACAGTAAATGCCAAGAGGATTTGAACCATTCGAAACAGCAGCTCAGCTCTGAAAATAAGAGAATAGGCAGCCTTTGCAAAGAAATGTGAGTAACTACATTTAATGATCAAAATAATGATATTCCTCGGTAGGTAGATTCTTTATTTAACAATGTTGCCATTTTTAAAACTCGACTATATGGCTTAATTTCACTAATGTTCTTTAACTTTTCTATCTTCACCCTTTGCAATAGTGGAGAACTGTAGAATTTATTTTATTCTGAACACTGATCAATGAAAGGCTTCTTGTAACCTTAATGATATTAAAATACAGCAATTTCGGATTGCCACCAGAAGGTGTACGCTCTGTGTTCACATTTGTTTTCTCCATGTGGGGAGGTGCTTGACTTCTGGATGGAACCTTTCTTTGCAGGTTAAAATTGGAAACACATTGGTGTTATTTAATTGTGCTGAAATTACTAGACAATAATCATATAAAGCAGTGTTGTCACATTTGCCATGCCAGCCAGTCTGAAGCTGACTGGTTAACTTAACCCTCCCCGCACAATTTTCTACCCTCTTCCCTTGAAGGCATTAATTACTTCATGGGATAATTGTTCCTTGCCTTGCCAATAATCTGGAAGGTTTTCGTTTAACGCATTTGGTGTACCCAATTATTTTTTTCCAATTAAGGGGCAATTTAGTGTGGCCAATCCAACTAACCTGAACATCTTTTGGGTTGTGGGGGTAAAACCCACTCCGACACGGGGATAATGTGCAAACTCCACATGGACAGTGACCTGGCGCCGGGATTGAACCCGGATCCTCAGCGCCGTGGGCAGCAGTGCCACTGTGCCACCCTGGAAGTTTTAAAAACAAGATGCTACATAGACATTTTATAGTTCAGGTATTCACCTCACCAAAGATATTCTCAATTTTCAGCAGTTCAGATCTCTGGAAATGTTTTTCCTGAGTTTATATCATTCCTAAATCCATAGCATTCCTTTTTGCATACAAAAGGAATTAGTGAGTGACCTTGTTTAAGTTCTATTTTCATAGTAACTTCATTGCAGTGTTAATGACGCTAATAACGATTATTATATTATACAAATCTATTTTACACTAGATTACAATCTTTATTTCTAAGTTCTCCTTGTATACAGAACATTATTGTAAATAAATGTAATAATGTCAGAAATTACAAGAATTTGCATTTATATAGTGCCTTCAACATTCTGAAATTGTTCCAAAATATTTAGTGAGTATTTAGCAATTTTTAAAAATCTTGACACTGAACCACAGAAGGAGGTATCCAGACAGGCTTTGACAAGGCTTGGTCAAAGAGGCAGATCTTAAAGAACATCTTAAAGTCGGATTGATTGATATTTATTGTCACATATACCGAAGTACAGTGAGAAGTATTTTTCTGCAGCAAAGGGAGCGTACACAGTACGTACATAGCAGACAAAAGAATAATCAACAGATTACATTGACAAATGGTACATCAACAAATGGTGATTGGTAACAGTACGGAACAATGGCCAAACAAGAGCAAGTTTAGAACCAAGGCAGCTGAAACCAAGACAGCTACTGGTGGAGCAATTAAAATTAGGAATGAGTGTGATGCCAGAATTAGAGGTGTGCAGAGATCTCCATGATTTGTAGGGCGAGAAGAAGTTGCAGAGAAAGGAAGCTAATAAAACATCTCTTATTGAATAATTTAAATACTAAAGAAGCACATTGTAGGAAATAAATTGAGCAGTGTTTGGCATTTCACCTCTGGGATTAGGATCCCTAGCTCCGGATGTGGCAGAAGTATCTGCAAATCTTTTGTGAAAGGGGTACGTGCATCGCTGGCAGATTTATGCTGGTAAAATTGTCAATATGGGTTGCCATGGCAGCATAATATGGACCTGCCTAGCGGTAGTTAATATGAGGTGGAGAAAATGCAGGCTGGTGCAGTGGAGACAGAGGCCACCTATTTTCACCTTTAATATTGCCCAACTCAACCCTGTCTCGGTTCGTCTGCTTCTGAAACCCTCATCCTTCCCTTACATGAGCCCCTAGTTTTAAAACCCCTTCATGTCTTGTCCGTTCCACATCTCTGTAATAGCCTCCTTCAAGGTATCTGTACTCCTCCAGTCCTGATCTCATGACCATTTCTGATTTTAATTGCTTCATCATTGTACATCTGCCCTAATATCTCCTCCGTTTCAAATGTTGCTTGTTAATCCTCCTGTGAAGTGTCCTGGAGCATTTTATTCTTTGCTCAAAGACTCTCCTCTGAACCACAAGGTTCTAGGTCCAAGTCCCAATCCAAATTAAGCGTCGGGCACAAAAATCAAAGCTGAAACTCCAGTGTAATACTGAGGGAGTTTCTTCTTCGGCGATCACGCACTATTGAGTATTATTATCCACTAAAGAAACCTCATATCATTGGAAATTGATTGATATCATTGTGTGGCTAATGAGCCTGAGCCTGGAGCCACATCTCTGACTGCACACTTGGCAGGTGTTCCGGGAGTTAGAATTGGTCCTTGGACTCCAGATCTCTAGCATTCATTGCTCAGGCGCCTTTTCTGGACCACCTCATTGCTGTCGGATGTTCTCAAAAAATTCAAACAGGAGATTCCTCCAAGTAGATTTACACAATTCTACTTAGAGGTGCTTGGAACTAGGGCAGCACGGTGGCGCAGTGGGTTAGCACTGCTGCCTCACAGCGCCGAGGTCCTCGGTTCGATTCAGGCTCTGGGTCACTGTTCGTGTGGAGTTTGCACATTCTCCCCGTGTTTGTGTGGGTTTTGTCCCCACAGCCCAAAGATGTGCAGGATAGGTGGATTGAACACACTAAATTGCCCCTTAATTGGGAAAAAATGAATTGGGTACACTAAATTTATATTTTAAAAAAATTATAGAAATGAAAAAAAGAGGTGCCTGGAACTCGCTGCCAGAGGATGTCGTGGAAGCAGGTACAATAGTGACCTTTTTTAATGGGGGGGTCTTTATAAATACATGAATAGGATGTTGAATAGTGTGATACGCACCCCGGAAGTGTAGAAGGTTTCTGATTCGACGGGCAGCATGGTTGGCAACCTAAGCATTTGGCCAGCCGAACAGAATTGGTTTCAGATGATCAGGGCCTTCATGCTGGTGCTCTTGGCTCCTTCAAAGACACTGAAGGAGCATGCCGTCCAAGCTGAAGCGGAGAATCTGTCTTATAGCATTGATGGTACCTCTCCAGGGCCTTGTGTTGGCATCTATACATAATCCAAGTTTCTGAGCCATATAGAAGAGTTGTGAGGACGACTATCATGTTCACGAGGATCGTGGTGTCGGCAAGGATGATGCAGTCGTCAAAGGCTCTCGTCCTTAGGCATCCAAAGGCAGCAGAAGCAGTTTGGATACGATGTTGGATCTCCGCATCGATGACGGCCTTAGATGAGAGGTGGCTCCCCAGATAGGGGAAATGTTCCATGTTGAGAAAGTTTCTCCATTGATGTTGATGGAGGGAGAGACTGGAACCTGCGGGTTAGTAAAGGACTTCGGTCTTCTTAAGGGTGAGGCTGAGACCGATGCTTTGCTATGCTTCTGCAAAGGCATCAAGCGTGGCTTGGAGATTATTTTCTGAGACCAGAGATGGCATTGTCATCGTATATTGAAGTTCCATGAACAATGCATTGTCATTTTCTTCTTGGATTTTGACCAGTTGAGGTTGAAAGGTTTTCCGTCCGTCCTGTAGACTGTCCACTCCACTGTTCGTGACGAGGTGAAGGATGTTGATGATGAAGATGGAGAAAAGGGTGGGGGTGATGACACATCCCTGCTTGACATCTTGAACACAATGGTTTCTGTCATCTTTCCGTCTGTGAGGACTGTCGTCGGCATTTTGTTGTGGAGGAGTCAAAGGATGTTGATGAATTTGTCTGGACAGCCAGCCTTTGACAGAGTTATCCATAGCACTTCCCAATTGACTGAGTCAGAAGGCTTGGTCAGATCGATGAAGACCATGTAAAGTGATTGCTGTTGCTCTTGGCATTTCTCTTGAAGTTATCACACAGTGAAATTCATGTCCATTGTTCCACGGTGTGATTGGAATCTACACTGGCTTTCTAGAAGGATTTCTTCAGAGACTGAAAGAAGGCAGCTAGTAAGGATTCGGATGATGGTCTTCCCAGCGATGGAGAATAGGGAGATGTTCGGTAGTTCCCATGATCCACTTTGTCTCCTTTCTTCAAGATGGTGGCGATGGGGGTCGACAGGGATTTCTTCTCTCTCCCAAATTTGCAGGAACAGCTGATGGAGTTGAAAAATGATCTTTGTTTCTCCAAGTTTGAAAATCTACACTGAACTCCTGCCCACTCCTGTGGCTTTTCCATTCTTCATGTTCAATGGCAGCTTCGATTTCATCCATGCTTGGTGGGAGTCCAAGATCATCTTTGGAGAGTTGGCGAGTTATCTTCTAGGGTGGCAATCTCCAGAAGGATAATGGCTGAGGGGGTGGGGTGTGTGGTTCTTCCCTGTGTCTGTGTGGGTTTCCTCCGAATGTTCCAATTTCCTCCCACAGTTCAAAGATGTGCAGGTTAGATGGATTGGCCAAGCTAAATTGCCCCTTAGTGCCCAAAAAAGGTTAGGCAGGGATAGGGTGGAGGTGTAGGCTTAAGTAAGGTGCTCTTCCCAAAACAGGTGCAGACTTGATGGCCCGAATGGCCTCTTTCTGAACTTTAGGGATTCAATGATTCTATGAAAGCCGATGTGGTGCTGTTGTAGGAGAGCCAGTTGCAAGTGAAGGGCCTGGTACGACTCCGTAAAGGGTGGGTAAGTCAGGTATTCAGGCTTTGATAGCAAGGCACAGGGACTGGTAAACAGAAGATGCCAGTTCCAGATGGATAAGGTGGTGAAATATCGGTGGGAGGGGGAATGAGGTTGGCGACGACAAAGGTATTGGCGGCATTTATGACCGAGATGGCGATGGCGGACTCATGGCAATTCTTACGCTGCAAATTACGAAGCTGCGGTCGAGATACTGAAGAACTGCTTTGTGAAGCCGATTAATGAGGTACACGCCAGACATTTGCTCGCAACCTGCAGCTAGCGTTCCGGGGAAACTCTGGACGAGTACGTGGAGAGACTCACTGCGCTCGCGAGGAACTGCAACCATAAAGCAGTGATGGCAGAAGCCCACATGAACTTGCATATTCGCGATGCCTTTGTGTCTGGTATCAGGTCCTCGTACATCCGGTAGCGGCTCGTAGAAGACGGGGCAAAGGATCTCCAAGGCACGGTAACGCTCGCCTCTTCTCTAGAAATGGCCCACCGTAACCTCCGTACATACTCCGTGGACCTTGCAAACCCCTCTCGATCCCCTCCAAACTCGGCCACGCTACAGGCCTGCGCCGCACGGCAATCCGCTCACTCCAGGGGTTCCCCGTGCTATTTCTGTGGGCAAGGTCAGCACCCACGGCAACGTTGCCAGGCCCGCTCTGTGATCTGCAGCGACTGTGGGAAGAAAGGGCACTTCGCTAAAGTCTGCCTGGCTGGCCCCAAAGGCCACAAACAAAATCCTCACCGGGCCCAGAAATCAAGTTCCCGGTCTCACAGGCCCCGCATCGTGGCCGGACACGCCCACTTCCAATGCATCATCGACCTCGTGCGAGTCATGGGAGCAGGCGGCGGCCATCTTCGAACCCCGACATGTGCGACCGACGGCGGTGGCCATTTTGTGACTTCAAGTGGCCATTTTGTGAGTCCGACTTAACCGAGGACTCTGACTACCCGCAACTAGGAGCAATCACGCTCGATCAATCATGGCCGAAACACCTGCGGAACTCCATGATGCAGGTGCGAATCAACGGCCACGACACTCCCTGCCTTTTCGACTCTGGGAGCACAGAGCTTTATCCATCCAGATACAGTAAGGCGCTACTTTCTGTGCACCCACCCCGCCTCCCAAACTATCGCCCTTGCCTCTAGGTCCCATTCGGTACAAATCACGGGGTATTGTGTCGCTGGCCGTGCAATTCAAGGCGCTGAATACACCCGTTTTAAACTTTACATCTTCCCTCAACTCTGTGCGCCCCCTGCTGCTCGGTCTGGACTTTCAGTGCAGCCACCGGAGCCTGACACTGCAGTTCGGCGGACCCCTGCCCCCACTCATGGTATGCAGCCTGGCGACACTCAAAGTTGCGCCACCCCCCCTCTTCGCGAACCTCACTCCCGACTGTAAGCCCGTCGCCGGTACAGTACCCAAGACATGACTTTTATCAAGTCAGAGGTTCAGCAGCTACTAAAAGAGGGGGTCATGGAGGCCAGCAACAGCCCTTGGAGGGCTCAAGTATTGGTAGTCCGCTCCGGGGAAAAGCAACGAATGGTAGTGGATTATAGCCAGACCATAAACCGCTTTACGCAACTCAATGCTTACCCACTTTACCGCATAGCAGAAATGGTGACTCACATCGCCCAGTATCGGGTATTCTCCACGGTCGACCTAAAATCGGCCTATCATCAACTCCCTATCCACCCAGAGGACCACCCCTATACGGCTTTTGAAGCAGCCGGTCGGCTGTTTCACTTCCTCAGAGTCCTTTTTGTGTCACAAACGGAGTCTCCGTTTTCCAGAGGGCGATGACTCAAATGGTGGACCAGTACGGCTTACGGACTACCTTCCCGTACTTAGACAACGTCACCATCTGCGGCTATGACCCGCAGGACCACGACGCAAACCTGAGGAGGTTCCTCCAGACTGCCCGGGCCCTCAACCTCACGTACAAAAAAGAGAAATGCGTGTTCCACACAACCCGGCTAGCCATCCTCGGCTACGTCGTGGAGAACGGGGTCCTAGGCCCGGACCCCGACCGCATGCGTCCCCTTAAGGAACTCCCCCTCCCCTGTAGCCTCAAGGCACTCAAACGGTGCTTGGGGCTTTTCTCCTATTACGCCCAGTGGGTCCCCAGATATGGGGACAAAGCCCGGCCACTCATCAAGACCACGGTTTTCCCCTGACGGCTGAGGCCCAGTCGGTTTTCAGCCGTATCAAGGCCGGCATCATCAAGGCCGCCATGCACGCGGTGGACAAAGCTATTCCCTTCCAAGTAGAAAACGACGCATCAGACGTCGCCCTGGCTGTTACCCTCAACCAGGCGGGGGCAGACCAGTAGCGTTCTTCTCCCGAACCCTCACCGCCTCGGAAATTCGGCACTCTGCAGTCGAGAAGGAGGCACAAGCCATAGTGGAGGCCGTGCGGCACTGGAGGCACTACCTAGCCGGTAGGAGGTTCACCCTCGTCACCGACCAACAGTCGGTCGCCTTTATGTTCGATAACGCACAACGGGGCAAAATAAAGAATGACAAAATCCTGAGGTGGAGGATAGAGCTCTCCACCTATACGTACGATATTAAATATCGCCCGGGGAAGCTCAACGAGCCCCCAGATGCCCTGTCCCGCGGTACGTGCGCCAACGCGCAAAAAGGCCGCCTGAGAGCCATCCACGATGACCTTTGCCACCCGGGGATCACCCGGCTTGCCCACTTCATCAAGTCCTGCAACCTACCCTACTCCACACAGGAGGTCAAGGCCATGACTAAGGCATGCCAGATCTGTGCGGAATGCAAACCACAATTCTATCGACCAGACAGGGCGCGTCTGATAAAGGCCTCTGGACCCTTTGAGCGACTAAGTGTGGACTTCAAAGGGCCCCTCCCATCCACCAACCGCAACATCTATTTCCTCACCATGATCGGTGAGTTCTCCCGCTTCCCTTTTGCTGTCCCCTGCCCCGATATGACCCCGGCCTCCGTGGTCAAGGCACTGCACAGCATCTTCACACGGTTTGATTTCCCTGCTTATATCCAGAGCAACCGGGATACATCGTTCATGAGCGATGAGCTGCGTCAATATCGGCTCAGCAAGGGCATCGCCTCGAGCAGAACGACGAGCTATAACCCGCGGGGAAAAGGGCAAGTGGAGAGGGAGAACGTGACAGTTTGGGAGGCTGTCCTTCTAGCCCTACGGTTAAGGAGTCTCCCAATCGCCCGCTGGCAGGAGGTCCTACCCGATGCCCTGCATTCCATTAGGTCGCTCCTCTGTACGGCCACGAACAAGACCCCTCACAATTGTTTGTTTGTCTGCCCCAGGAAGTCCACCTCTGGGGTCTTGCTTCCACATTGGCTGATGGCTCCGGGACCAGTCCTACTCCGGAGACACGTGAGGAGCCATAAAACGGATCCCATAGTCGAGAGGGTCCAACTGCTACACGTGAACCCTCCAATACGCCTACGTTGAGCACCCTGACGGCAGGCAAGATACCGTCTCCCTGCGAGATCTGGCACCCGCTGGCTCGCCCACCGACCCCGGTGCTATCCCCACCGACCGACCCCCGACCCCCCCCCAAACCGACGCTCCCCTCCCCGCACTGACCACGACAACGCCCCCCCCCCCCCCCCCAATAGCGCCCCCTGCCCGGCGCTGGCACCGATCACCCTAGTCACCCCGGATACCCCCACCCCGCGCTCAAAGGCGGGCAAAGGCTCAGTCAACCGTGCTTCCGGATAAACCACCATCAAAACCGACCGTATCCACGGCACCACCACCGGAGCGGAGAAAGTCAGCACGGACGGTCAAACCACCCACAAGACTGAACTTTTCACTCCACTTCACCCCCAACGGACTATGTGTTTTTTTTAAACAGATGGTGAATGTGATGAATGGTATCAGTAGCTGCTGTAACGGTACCTTACCTTTTAATACATTGGCCCTTTAACACCGGGCTTGGAACCCTGGGGACTCTGCCTCTGGCTCCGCCCCCAGGAAACGGTATACAAGATGAGGCTCACTCGGCAGCATGTTATGAGCACACTTCTCGGCTGCTGTTCAGTTCTCAGATGATTAAAGCATTTGAATTACCTATCTTCTCTCCTGTGTCGTAATTGAGGGCATCTCACTACTTAAGCCCACAGCTCCACCCCATCCCCATAACCCAACAACCCCACCCAACCTTTCTGGACACACAGGGCAATTTATCATGGCCAATCGACCTAACCTGCAAATCTTTGGACTGTGGGAGGAAACCGGCGCACCCGGAGGAGGTTCCGCCGCCTTGAATGATTCTCCACCATTGACTTGGGTCCTTACCCCTCTTTCTCATCAGCTACCATGGCTGTCTCAGTCTCCAATGAGCCATTTACACCATGCCTCGGCAGAGCCTTCTCAACACACTCTTTAACACCTCGCCATGTACTTCATGGTAGCACTGTTGCTTCACAGCTCCAGGGTCGTAGGTTCGATTCCCGGCTTGGGTCACTGTCTGTGTGGAGTCTGCACGTTCTCCCCGTATCTGCGTGGGTTTCTTCTGGGTGCTCTGGTTTCCTCCCACAAGTCCCGAAAGGCGTGTTGTTAGGTAGTTTGGACATTCTGAATTTTCCCTCCGTGTACCTGAGCAGGTGCTGGAATGTGGTGACGAGGGGCTTTTCACAGTAACCTCATTGCAGTGTTAATGTAAGCCTACTTGTGACAATAAAGATTGTTTATTTTCACCATCTCGGCAGCCTTCTCCAGTCTCGAATGGATTGGAGAGCCTCCCCCAGCGACTTAAACAAACATAAAAGCTGCATTTTGAGCGTAATTTTGCAGCATTGACAAGTCTCTAACAACAAAAAATTATAGTGTTGCTCGCACATCTGGTGAAAAAGAATGCTTATGGTTTACACTTAAATGTATTATTTTGGGAAAAATTAAATCTGGGTTTACTTTCAGTATTTAAACTAATACTGTCATATTTTTAACAAGATTTAAAGGAAATGTAACTCCAGGGGTAAAATGCTTTGAATATTAGTTATTTGCCCCAATTATTCCTGTTTGCCTCGTAAATATTTATTTCGATAAAATCCAGTTCCTCTGCTGCACAGGCCCTTTGTGGAGCTCAAGACATAGCCTGTGAAAGAAAGCTGGAGGAGTGAGCAGAGATTTGAGTTAAGGAAAGCTCAGTTAGGTCGGAAATCAAACTAGAAAATGGACAACTTCCAAGGGCTGATGGGGATTCTCGTATTACTGCAACTATACTATATGCCCGTCTTTTTGACAGACACAAAGTGTTTTTCCTGGGGCCCTCTGAAAGATCATTTAAGAAATGTTTCCTTTGAATTTTTGAAGAACTGAAATATGCATTGGATGGATCTAGAGATGAAGCAATTGAACAATGTAAATAGAATGACAATTTAGCTACTTATTTCATTGTTGCAATTGCTCATATCCAGTGTATCTCAACTTTTTACGTACTTGTTTATAAATAATTAGAGGTTGCAAATAATTTATTCTGAATGTGCAAAATATCTTCATGTCCCATTAACTTGAAGAACCACAATTCTCCGTAATGATAGTCTAACATAACCCTAAATGTTTTGTATGATCTCCATGATGTAATCTGCCATTGCCACAGTTACGTCCTACAAAATGTTGTTCATTTCCTGAAAGAAATGCATTTTTTGGCAGTTATTTTAATTCATTGAAATGCCGATAATACATTGGTGGAGAAATTATGATGGGCAGAAAATACTGTGCTGATGTCTTCAGTACATTATTAGTCTTTTGCACAGCTGAAGATGTTTTAATTAGTGACTAGAGGATGATCTTGTCATGTATGTAACGTCTTGTTAGATCACCACTGAAGGCAGCTAGTGTTACAGCTAGGCTTTAATTCAAAAGCTTCATGATGGCACAGTGGTTAGCGCTATTGCTTCACAATACCAGGACCCTGGGCTCAATTCCCGGCTTAGGTCATTGTCCGTGTGGAGTCTGCACGTTCTCCCCATGTCTGCATGGATTTTCTCCGGGTGTTCCGGTTTCCTCCCACAAAAGTCCCGAAAGATTTTCTTGTTAGGTGAATCGGACATTCTGAATTCTCCCTCAGTGTACCCGAACAGGTGCCGTAGTGTGCTGACTAGGGGCTTTTTCACAGTAACTGCAGTGTTACTGTAAGCCGACTTGTGAAACTACTAAAGATTATTATGATTGATAATGTTGCTCTTTGGTCAAAGGCTTTCCAGATGTGCAAAAATAAGTGTAATTAAAATATTAACATGGCAACAGCACAGTGACACTATGATTAGATGGGTGGGATTTTCATGTGGGACTGATTTTCTTTTAGTTTTCCGCGCACTGTTTTCAGTCAATTACTTGTTCTAAATTCAGCAGAGCCTAGGTTATTGATTTACTTGGAAGAAGAAAAGAAAGGAAATAGGAGAATCATCTCCGGCCACATTCACATCCATAAGTTTGGTTAGAAAGTGACCCTGAAGAATGGCATGGTGGCGCAGTGGTTAGCATTGCTGCCTACAGCGCTGAGGACCTCGTTAGATCCCGGTCCCGGGTCACTGTCTGTGTGGTGTTTGCACATTCTCCCTGTGCCTGCGTGGGTGTCACCCCTACAACCCAAAGATGTGGCGGTTGGGTGGATTGGCCATGCTAAATTGCCCCTTAATTGGGAAAAAATAATTGGGTATTCTAAACTTGTATTAAAAAAAAATAGTGACCCTAAGTAAGTCAGTGCAATCACTTGCATGCTTTTTTAATAACAGAATAATGCAATACAACACACGGGCAGACTAAAAGGTAAAGGGGAAAAAATACATGATTATAAAACGCCTTGTGTAATTCGTGAATCAAGTCATTATCAATAATGAAATATGAAGTGATATTGCACAATCTCTCCATCCCGCATTCTTTTTTCGTGAATGATGAAACCAAAGTCAAATGTATTGAATTATTTGTTAAAACTGGTGAAGATACTGTGGTTTTAGATAAAAGACTGGTTTTCTTGATTCAAATTGAGTACAGGACATATTATTTTACAACCATTTGCTAAGTACCTTAGCATAGTATAAACAGAGATTTGATCAGAATTGGATGTCACTTATTGTAGCTGACGACGCTTTTTAATTCTTCCCCACGCTGCAGAAGCGGGGTGCTGCATGGTATGATACAGTCTGCTCGCCATCTGTGGACAATTTCTGCTTATTAGAATAAATAAAACGCTTCATGCTTCATTAGGTTATAACTACACTTCATGGGCGATGACTTTGCAGTGAGTCGCTCGAGTTTCTTTCAACAATGAGCATGCTGGCACCTATATGTGCATGTGCACGTGCACGCACGTTTGTGTCCATGAACACTGATGTAGCACTTCAGTTTTTAAAATAGAGTTTTGTAAGTAGTCTCAAACATCAGGCACTAAGGGCAAGACTTTAACTCACTCAATACCCATTCACTTCACAGAGTTAAAATTGAGTCTGAAGTCTTTACAAAGAGATGTGCCAAGAGGATGTGTGTGCATGTATGTTCATACATCTATAAATTGTAACCTACCACTGACTGTATATTGGAGATATTCCATTAGATTGTAACCAAAATTTCTCAATTTATCAGGCACTGAGGTGCTTCCACAATGTAATCATCATGTGCTATTTGAAGTATTGAGCAGTGTTATTCGGTGAAATGCGTAGTGTGCTTAAGGGAAGTTTTTGCATTCCCCATTGAGTTTATTCATGGCAGTTAATTGAAATGAAAGTTGTATTAATATGTATACAAAATCCGAGTTCAACTAGTTTCTCAATGATGAATTTGAATGCTTTTCCCAAAATTATGTTGTAGTTTGTGATGTGAAAAGATATTGTCTTAATCTATTACAAATGCAAAATATTTGTAATCGTTACAAATTGCAAACTTCATTTTACTCTATTCTGCAACAAAATCCAATGACATTACCATACATAGTATGTTACTGTAGTATTTCTGTTCATAAATGGTCACATCATCAGACTACATTTTTCACACTTTTTAAAACATACTCTAAATTTACAATTTAGTTTTCTGATTCAGTTGCGTTTAGTTGCTGAATGGCTTTAACATCAGCCGAAGGCTGAAATAGTTTCAGCTGCTTAATGTTGTTTAAACTTTATTCTCACAGATCCTGTTGCTGTACATTAAATATAAGCATTTATTCCTATGTTTATAATGTTCTGTGAACAAAATTACATGTATATTACAGGTAATTAACCAAATTTGTTGCTTTAAGCCTGAGTATCTATTTGGGAAATGTAATTGTATTAGGATTTCTGCATTTTTTTACCTAACTAGATCATGTTTGATGTATAGTTTTTGCCTATTGTTGTTAGTATTCGGTCATCTCAACCTGCCTACAGTGCTTGACACGGTGGCCACACTATCTTCCTCCAATACCTCTCTCCACTTTTGTCCAGCTGGTTGGGAGAGCTCTCATGCCCCATTTTTAGCTATTTAATTGTTTCCAGAGTATTGCTTGCAGTGACTTCCCTAACTGCTCCTGTGCCATTACCTCTGGCGTCCCCTTAGATCTATCCTTATCCCCTTTCTAATGATATACAGCTTTAACTCACTACTACCCCTCTCAGCTCCTGCGTTGTTGCAAGTTAACATTGTTAATCCAACATCTAATACTAAATTAACAGAAATTTCCTCCGACTAAATGTACGGAAGACTGAAGCTATTGTATTCGCCCCTTGCTCTGATCTCTATTCCCTAGCTGCTGACTCCATCCCCCTCTCTGGCAATATCTGTGACTAAACCAGTCTGTTCGCAAGTTTTGTCATATTTGACCTCTGAGGTTCCAATCTTGTATTCACCTCATCACTACTACCTACTGCCACTTCAGTAACATTGCCTGACTTCACCTCTGCATCAGCTCGTCTTCTGAAACTGCCATTCATGCCTTCATTACCACTTGACTTGACTATTCTAAAGCATTCCTAGTTGATCTCCACGTTCTGTCCTTCTAAACGTGAGATCATTCAAAGGTTTGCTTTCTGTGTTTTAACTCGCATCAAATACCATTTACATATTGCCCCTGTGCTCGATAACCTACGCTGGCTCCGGCTCAAGTAGCATCTTGATTTTTACATTCTCATCTGCATTTTTAATTTCCTCCATAGCCTCACCTTTCCCAATCTCTGTAATCTCAGCCAGCCCCACAATCCTCCAAGATATCTGCGCTCGTCTAATTCTGTCCTCCCTGAACACTTATGCTTTTTAATTTCTTCATCACTTGAGTTGACTGGATGCACCTCTGTACCTCACTTACCCCCATAAGATGCCCCTTAAAAACACCTGAAACAACCTGACTATTTTGTTCTTAACCTTCTGTGAAGCCACTTGGTGCACTTTATTATGTTAAAAGCACCATATAAATATGTTATTGAATGCATTTAGTGTATCAAATTGAATCACCGGGATATATTCGGAAGTAAATGAATCAAAGGAGATAATTAATGGGGTCCAAAATATTAATGACGGAGATTTTAAGGATGGTCTTAAAGGAGAGATGAGTTAGAAGGACTTCAATTGGAAATTTAAAAGCATGGGGTCAAGGCTGGTGATTGCAATCTTATCATCGGTACAATAAATGTGTTTGTAGGGAGGAAGTCAGTCAGAGGAACATAACATCAGGGAGGTGGATGAGGCCATCAAGGCATTTTAGCACGTGGAAGAAAATTTTAAATTGGAAGCATTTTTGGGTGGGAGAGTTAACATGAATCAGTAACGCAGGTGATAAGAGAGAATATGGGCAAAGAGTTTTTAGTGAGCTGCAATTTATTGAGGATGGTAGGCCATCTATTGAAAGTTTGCAGATGTCAAGACTTTAATGAGGATTTCAGCATTTGTTTATAACTAGGCTTTCTTCCCAATTTTCCAAAAATTGTAAACGGAAGGCATTTCATAGCAATTGTCAAACCTTGGACTGCATATAATGTTATCACAGTTATGCATGTATAGTGCTTTGAAACTAATTTTAATTACTCCTGTTCATTAACTATGGGCATGATGTAATGACCGCGTTGCGCTTAAGCGAGAGCGCAATGTTAAATCACAGGAGAGGCCAAAAACGAGAACCGTGCTCGATGCCTGTTTGAGATCTAACCGGCCTGCTCCCGTTGCCGAAATTGGGATCCCGCTGTAGCATGGCGAGAAACCAATAATCACCAGGCTTCGGTGTAGGGAGGGGGAAATGGATGTCTCAATGCCTGCGGGTCCACTATCCCAACCCTTGCACCATGTGGTCCTGTTCCGGGCGCAACCCCAGCCTGCCTGCCCCACCGAGCACCCATAACTCCCACTGACTGTGGGTGCCTCTGGCTGCATGGCTGAAGCTATTGCTCATTTGGAATTGGCAATTGTAGTTTAAGTAGGCATTTCATAAATCCCGTGGATTCCCACGGGTAGGCGTGATATGTAGCATTTTGGTGTTATTACCGTGTATCCCAATCAGACCCTGATGTCTGGACACTACCTGTACATTGCGGGAGGCAATGGCTAACATCAGAACACCCAGGGGGTGTGCCCCATCACCAAAGACATTTCCGTGACCAGAGGATGGGCGTGTGTACTGAGATGTGGACCAGGGCTCGGTCCAGGGTAACGTTATGTGTGGGTGTCCCGGGGTACAGGTCCGGTGACCAATGGCTGGGGGTGTTTGGGCAGGGCATGTCGGATGGGATGGGGCAGTGTGGTACAAACAATGAGGGGCATGGTGGAGGGACTTGGGGTGGAATACACCACTGGTTGTCAGCCTCGCACCCTCCCCAATACCTTACAGATATTGCATGGGATTGACGATATCTTGGAGCCCGCGGAACTTTCCCTAGTGCTGCTGGCAGACTGAGGGGCCAGACGGTGGAGAAGGCGGCAGCAGTAATGTCGACAGAGGCACGAGGCATTGGCCCATATGCAGGGCCCAGAAGAGGAGACCAGTGATGGGCCACGGTGAACAGACTTCGCTGGTCTTTCGAACTGATGATGGACACCTTGTGCTGCAGGAGGCTCCATGTCAACAAAGGGTCGGTGCAGCACTTGTGCCTTGTTCTTGCGGATCTGGCACCACATGGAGGAGGAGGGTACCCGCTCCCGGTGGCCATCAAGTTCAATGCAGCCCTGAACTTTTACATCTCTGGATCATTCTAAGGCTCGATCAGTGACTTCTGTGGCATCTCACAAGCTACAGTCCGCAAGTGCATCCGTTAAGTCACCAATGCCCTGTTTGCCCAGGCAGAAAACTATATAAACTTTGACGGAGACTAGGCCCAACAACACGCCCAGGCAACAGGATTCTCTGCCATCACTGGGATGCCCCAGGTCCAGGGGGTAATGCAAAGAACAGAGAAAATTACAGCACAGGAACAGCCCTTCGGCCCTCTCAGCCCGTGCCGATCCAGATCCTTTATCTGAAAATGAAATGAAATGAAAATCGCTTATTGTCACAAGTAGGCTTCAATGAAGTTACTGTGAAAAGCCCCATGTCGCCACATTCCGGCGCCTGTCCGGGGAGGCTGGTACGGGAATCGAACCGTGCGGCTGGCCTGTTTGGTCTGCTTTAAAAGCCAGCGATTTAGCCCAGTGAGCTAAACCAGCCCCTATCTAAACCTGTCGCCTATTTTCCAAGGACCTACTTCCCACTGTTCGCCGCCCGTTCATATATCTGTCTAGATGCATCTTAAATGATGCTATCGTGCCCACCTCTACCACCTCCGCTGGCAAAGCGTTCCAGGCACCCACCACCCTCTGCGTAAAAAAACTTCCCACGCACATCTCCCTTAAACTTTCCCCCCTCTCACCTTGAAATCATGACCCCTTGTAATTGACACCGCCACTCTTGGAAAAAGCTTGTTGCTATCCACCCCCTCATAATTTTGTAGACCTCAATCAGGTTCCACCCTCAACCTTCGTCTTTCCAACGCAAACAATCCTAATCTACTCAACCTTTCTTCATAGCTAGCACCCTCCATACCAGGCAACATCCTGGTGAACCTACTCTACACCCTCGCTAAAGCATCCACATCCTGCTGGTAATGTGGTGACCAGAACTGCACGCAGTATTCCAAATGTGGCCGAACCAAAGTCATATACAACTGTAACATGACCTGCCAACTCTTGTACTCAATACCCCATCCGATGAAGGCAAGCATGCTGTATGCCTTCTTGACCACTCTATCAACCTGCGTTGCCACCTTCAGGGTACAATGGACCTGAACTCCCAGATCTCTCTGTATATCAATTTTCCCCAGGACTCTTCCATTGACCTTATAGTCCTCTTGAATTAGATCTTCCAAAATGCATCATCTTGCATTTGCCTGGATTGAACTCCATCTGCCATTTCTCTGGCCAACTCTCCAATCTATCTATATTTTGCTGTATTCTCTGACAATCTGCCTCGCTATCTGCAACTCCACCAATCTTAGTATCATCTGCAAACTTGCTAATCAGACCACCTATACCTTCCTCCAGATCATTTATGTATATCACAAACAACAGTGGACCGAGCACAGATCCGTGTGGAACACCACTAGTCACATTTCTCCAATTTAAGACACTCTCTTCCACCACTACTCTGTCTCCTGTTGCCCAGCCAGTTCTTTATCCATCTAGCTAGTACACCCTGAACCCCATACAACTTCATTAATAGGTAGGACGCACGTTACCTTGCACTCATCGGGCTGTCTTGGAGTGCCCTACATCAACAGGAAGAGGTTCCACTCTCGGAACATCCAGCTCGTGTACGACCACCATCGGGTAGCTTACAGCAGTTCCTGCCCCCTACCACACTTTGAAACGGTTTGGTTACATCGCGCCCTACATAATCGAGATGTGGCTTTAAGCAAGGTTTACTTATATGAGATAGATTTTTTTTAAAAAACATGGTGCTATGTTGACTTTTATAATCTAGATTACCAACAGGGAAAAAGGTTTGTGTAAGCTATATACCTCAAATGTTTTGTACTATCTCATTTCTTCATACTTTTCCATTTCATTTTGCTTTCCCATTTCAACTACCGAAAAACTGAATTTTTATGTATTAAGCCCAACATTTTGAACTTTGGGACCTAATAATTATTTGCTACCAATCTTTTGGAATTTATTAACTTGATTTCATACATTTCCGCAGTGTTTTTTGAGGAGGATTTGTTATTGATATTCAATAGCCTTACCATTGCTGAATCCCCCACTATCAGCATCCCAGGGGATACCATTGACCAGAATCTGAATTGAATCAACCATCTAATACTGTGGTACAGGAGCAGCCTGGAAATTTTGTGGCTGGTAACTCACCTCGTGACTCCAGAACTCCCTTCCTAACAGCACTATGGATATCTGCGCCACATGGACCACAGCAGTCCGCAAAGGCGGCTTAACAGCACTTTTCCGAGGGCAATTAGGGACGGGCAATTTATTTTTGTTCCCATGAAAACCTTTTTTTTTTAAGAGAGAAAACTAGTTGGTTAAAATTACGTGACTGAAAAATCTCATCTGTTATATATTGATTCCTAATAAAAGGTGACCACTGTAGCCGTTACTCATTATTCCCTGATCATTCGGCATTTAAACAAACTCTTTATTTTTAAGCATATATAGTGTTATTGTTTCCATTCTTTTTAGAATTGTCCAAGTGCTCCATGAGTAAAACCACAAGAAACCAGCTACTGCAAAACAAACCAGTTATTTTTTGATTGTTTTCAACCTTTTCAGTGTTGACAGTATTGCATTTAGTGCCCATTTCTTGTTGCCCTGAGCCAGTAAGTCATTTCTTTGAAGCAGTGCACTTTGGTATAGCACAGACGATGGTGTTAGAGTTTCAGACGTTGATGATGGAAACTCTGCTGTAGTGGTACAATTTGAAGTCATGGGGAGAGAGAGGGCTGAAGTTGGTCTAGTTCAAATTGGTCAATATCCAGCACTGTGACTTGTCAGTCCAATCCTTTTATGCTGTCCCAGTCCTGCAGTAGACTGCCATGGGCAGCTTCATTGGCAGGATTGTTGTGAATTGAGATTTACACCACTGAATCATCAGGTTTCAGCAATATCACCAACCCGGGTTGAAAACCCTACAAACTTCTCCTTTGTCGTTTAAGCTAATTTTTTTTAAAAGACCCACGTCATCTCCCCTCATGCCTCATCATTTGGCTCAGTGTAAATGGTTTTCTCATAGCTTCATGAAATGCTGTGGAACCTTTCTCTGCACTTGCAAGATGATAAGTGCAAGTTGAATACAAATTGGAGTTTTGTGGAATAATTTTGCGCTTTTAAAAACTTAATTAAATCTTGAAACCTAATGATTCATACCGACCAATGCATCCTAAGTATCCTCCTCTTGTGTTTCCCATGTATCAAATTATTGGGGTGAATCGACGGCTGGTTCGGGATGTGGAGCGACCCCAACAGCGGCGATTCATTTCCCGTGCTAGCTAAAGTTCTACATGAAGACACCCCCCCCCCCCCCCTTTCACAACCTTGCCCCTTGCCTGAGGTGACCATCAGGTTAAATCATTGACTCTATCTACACCTCCTGCTGCCTTGGGAAAGCAGACAGCATAGTCAAAGACCCTTCCCACCCGGGGTATTCACTCTTCCAATTTCTTACATTGGGCAAGAGATACAATAGTCTGAGAACGCACACTAGGAGATTCAAAAGCAGCTTCTTCCCCGCTGTTACCAGATTCCTGAATGACCCTTTGTATGGACTGATCTGATCTCTTCAAACGCCTTCTCTACTGAGTAGTGCTTCACTCGATGTCTGTGTCTATGTATTTACACTATATTTTTTGCATGTATGGAATGATCTGTCTGGACTGTACGCAGAACAATACTTTTCACTGTACCTTGGTACACATGACAAAACAAATCCGATCCAATTATCAGACGGCTCTCTCTCAAAAAGGCGAGAGCAAGCCTTGGGGATTATGGCAACTTTCATTTTTCCGGTACGGTGGGTAGGGGCACCTCCTATTGAAGCTCCTAAATGGCAAATTAATGGGTGCTTCAGAATCGCATTTCACTTTTGCCGCAATAATATATAGCTGGGTAACGCAGAAGAAAGCAACCAGCCTGGCAGATTCATTGCACTGGTTGAAAGTCAACAGGAATATGGGGTTAACCTCCTTTGGAGAGTCTTGTGTACCAATCAGGGGCAACCCAAAGATCGTGACCCCCCCCCAACCACCACCCACACACACACTTCGTGCCCCCTCCTGGCCTCTCAAACCCCACCCCCCTACTGGGATCATGAAAATGTGCCCAACTAAAATACGCAAATTTACCTTAAACATGGGAGACATCCACTGTTCTTTCATAGAATTTACAGTGCAGAAGGAGGCCATTCGGCCTATCGAGTCTGCACCAGCTCTTTGAAAGAGCACCCTATCCAAGCCCACACCTCCACCCTATCCCCATAACCTAGTAACTCCACCCAACACTAAGGGCAATTTTGGCATGGCCAATCCAGCTAACCTGCATATCTTTGGACTGTGGGAGGAAACCGGAGCACCCGGAGGAAACCCACGCACACACTGGGAGAACGTGCAGACTCCACACAGACAGTGACCCAAGCCGGGAATCGAACCTGGGACCCTGGTGCTGTGAAGCAATTGTGCTAACCACCATGCTACCGTGCTGCCCCTTGAGGGCAGCACTTCCTGTCTCTGAGGAGCAGAAGTCCCACTCTTGCCCCCCCCAAACATACTGTAGTGCAACTGTATTTAAAGTCAATGAGGTGCTGACCGACTTTTCAACAAGGGATGTGTGTTCTCCCCCTGTCTGCCCCCATAAAAAAACATGCATGATATTTTTTAAGTTATTGCTGTCCTGTACGGATGCCCCACACACTTCCTCGGGAAATTCCCAGGCATGCGTTCATGCTGCCGTCTACTTCGCTCAGAGGTGTAGTCAGGCATTCAGGGCAGACTGGCCTGTTTGATTTTTTTTATCCTTTTTCCCCTCATGGCACATCACATACACATACACATGATGCCTCCTCTTGACAAGCCACACGCAATCTGGAGCTCCCCTTTTTGGAGAATCATGAAGATACAAAGTGCAAATGATTGCATAAATCTGCAAGATTTCATAAAATGCCAGTTCCCACACTATTGCATCCTAAGCTGTATTGTTCTGCCATTGCAAAATATTAAATTGAAGAGACCAAAAATGCAAATAATTTCAGTTTAGTAATTAAACTATTAAATGTTTCCATTCTTTCAAAACTAATATCTTTCTAATTTCTTGTTAATTGTAATTCTTTTAATTCCGTTATGTTTAAAATGCAACCGCATATTTTGTTTACGATTTGTTCTGATTTTCACCCACCTCTTGTCCTTCACATCCATTTCATCGCTTTCAAGCCCTTCTTGGACTTTCCACCGATTGAGCTTCCCACAGACACCTATTAACTAATTACCTTGACTCTACCTCTTTACACCACTCTCCTTGTTGAAGGACAACATTTTTTTCTCCTTGTTTCTCCGAGTTCTGTTTTACGTCCTTTGACTCAACTTTCCCCACTAAAGCATTTAAAATTTCTTCAACTGAGATTTGAGTTGGAGACTCCTAGTCACAAAGGTTTTTGGCAGGAATTTGGATTTAAGGTCATGGAAGTGATCTGCATGAACTTTGTGTTTTAATTTCAGATTTGCATATGCAGCTTGTTTTTTTTTCTTTTCCGTTTTTTATTCATGCAAATAGATTCTGCTATTTGTCTCCAATCATAGTCACAGTGCAGAAGGGGGCCATTCGGCCCATCGAATCTGTGTTGTCCCTTGGAAAGAGCACCCCACCCAAACCCATGCCTCCACCCTATCCCCGTAACCCAGTAACCCCACTTAACCTTTTTTGTGAACATTAAGGGCAGTTTAGCATAGCCAATCCACCTAACCTGCACATCATTGGACTGTGGGAGGAAACCGGCGCACCCGGAGGAAACCCCGGCAGACACTGGGAGAACGAGCAGACTCCGCACAGACAGTGACCCAAGCCGGGAATCGAACCTGGGACCCTGGAGCTGTGAAGCAAATGTGCTAACATTTGTGCTACCGCGCCGTCCCCAAATGCTTTTTGTTTCTTTTGTGTTTTAATATCTCTGCTCTATTTCACTGATCCTTTTATATCATACTAGATTTATGTTGAGCAAATTGCAGGATATTTACATTAACAACCTCACTGTGATTCTCTTCCCTACATCACGTACCTGATGCACGTTTTGTTTTTCGTTACAGGTACCGATAGACCTGTTGGCTATTTTTATTTCCAATTTCAGATTGAGTTTTTTCCTTTTAATGATTTTGCATCTTGTTCACTGCCTCAACATAGGAAATTTGACACGCCCCCTGCTGTGTTATGTTCATGTATTGCTCTTCAGCTTGTACCAATAACGATTGCTGAATATTTCCAGGTTTTCTGCTAGTGCTGTCCTCAGCCACGTGATGCGTGACCTGAGCTGACTTGTCCTCTTATTGTTCCATTTCCCCCTCATTTCCACCTATCCCCTACAAGAATCATTTTCTTCACTCCTCCTACCTTTTCATGTAGTTCTGTCTGCCATCAAGAATTTGCCATGTGAGGAACTTTGGGTCAGTGCACATTATCCCTGAGTTATAGTGATTCAGTATAAAATCTACTTGCTTCATTGAGATTTTTTTTCAATGGTTTAGGTCACCTAAGTAGCCCATTTTAAATATAGATTTTGTACATTAGGTCATTAAAAGGGAAAGCAACTGAGTTTAGCAATGTTGCCTTTCAATGAGATTCATTATTGTAATGTAAATGTGGAGCATAATAAAAATGTGGAGCATAATAAATGTGTACATTTTGCTACTGTGAACAGTCAATTAAATTGATGCCAATTAAGCTATGGTTTTAGCTGCAGCCGTGTAATAGATTGATCTGTTTGTTAGTAGCAATGAACGTGGGAAAGCTTACTAAATAATTCTAAAAATATTTCTCCTGCTATTGTTTAAGACCTCGTGATAGGTCCCTGGGCAGAGGTTTTGCAGCTCTGAAGCCTGTGGAGTATTTTTGAAGTGCAAGGTTTATATTTGTAACCATAAAACTTATATTGCACATTTCACATCAGATTAGCATTCGTGACCTAGAAACATTTTAAAGATATGATGCTGATTCTCTCCCACTGCTTCACTTGACTCTCATCAGTGGTTACTATAGTAACTGTGCACTCACTTTGCCTTTGCAGAGAGGAGCTGAAGCTGGCAGCAGCCCAGAAGTCCCAGCAGCTGGCAGCACTAAATGAGGAAAACGGCAAACTTGCAAGCGAGCTGGGCAGAAGCAAGGACGAAGTCACCAGTCATCAGAAGGTATGTGCTGAGAAAAGGTGTTTGGACCTTTCCACACCATAACTAATTCAATACTGGCACTTATAGAATTTCAAACTGAACAACACTAATGCATAAATTCATAATTTGAATAATCTAACATTTTTCTAAAACTTTAATTCATTTATCCAATATTATTTTCTATTCAGCCATTTTATTCTGCAAACCACATTTAATATGTACTCCAGTGGCATGTTTTTGTTAATGATGTAATGGCCAAGTTAGTTACATGGCTGAGCTCGTCAAAAGTCTTTGGCATTTTTTGTCTTTTGGTCATTTTGATTTGGGATATCTATAATCACAATCTGCTCAGCACCATACCCCTAGCAACATGCATTCAAAAATCTCTATTTACATTATTTAATTCTGCTTTTGTTTTGCTGTATGTTAGGCATCTGTTTACCATCAAACTTTGTGATAATAGTATTTCCATTGATGACTTAAATCTGCTTGTGATATTCCTAATTTTTTATAAGTTGTCAGGTTGAATTTTCTCTGGTTTTCATGTTTGTTCACATCAACCTACAGAGCTATGATTGGCAATGGGAAGCAATACTCTGCAAACACTAACTTGCAATTTCAAAATTCACCAACAAAAGTTTTACAGGATGAAAATAATTCATTAGTGTTGATTTGCAAAACTTAAATTAATTTCATTTAAAAATACCAAAGATTCCATTATGCAAAAAAAAACTTCCAGATCCTCAACTAAGTGAGTTATCATTGCCTTGGGTATTAGGGAAATAAAGCACAAGGTCTTTTTATGGTAATCCAAACTTATCAGGTCGTTACGGTTTTAACAATTTTCCTAAATATTTTATGGACTAGTTTATTGCACATATTTTTCTTGGACAAAATTAATTTATAACTGTTAGATCAGATGCTTATTTAAGATGGAGTTAACCTAGTTTGTAGCCATGACCCAAGAGTGGCCTTTACCTTGTGTCCGAAAGACCCTGCATCCCAAACAATGCCTTAAGCTTTGCAATGCTACTGATTTTAGACATTTAAATAATACACTGTAGTTTATTATTTAGAATTAGGCAGGCCATTGCCAGCAACAAACCAGTAAATCTGGGTGAACCAGCAAAAATCATGTTTCATTATCGAGCATCAAAAATGCTGGGTTAACAATCTTGGTGCAGAGACGGGCTTGTTTGTGGTGATTTTTTTTAAAGTTACAATTTTATAAATTAGACAGTGTATTTCTTAAATTTACATTTGATAATATCATTATTTGCCAGCCCTCAGCCCCCATTTCACAAGCAAGAATATTTTGATTTTTATTAAATTTTGTATCCTACTCATTTTATAGCCTGGCTATTGAGGCTGCCAATCAGTCTAATTATTTAGTCTTTAATCTTTGTGCAAATTCACCTATGGTTGCAATGAACTTGGATTAAAGCTATCCAAAAGTAACAAGTGAAGAAAGACGGGCAGCAAGGTGGTTCTGTAGTTAGCACTGCTGCCTCACGGCGCCGAGGACCTGGGTTCAATCCCAGCACCGGGTCACTGTCTGCTCCCTATGTCTGCGTGGATCTCATCCCCACAACCCAAAGAGATGTGCAGAGCAGGTGAATTGGCCATGCTAAATTGCCCCTTAATTGGAAAAAAAATAAGAATTAGGTACTCCAAATTTATTTTTTAAAAATAAGTGAAGAAAGAAGACTTGGTATCCTTGGACAAGGTGACAAGATTCCGAGAGATGAAAGGATCCATTGTGGCACCTTGTGTCCCGAACCTGATTGATTCTTTCTAGTTCCAGCTGAGACTTTCATTCCCTTTCACTTGTAGTAGGATTAACATTGGTAAATTATGAGTCTGTTTTTAAACAATGTATTATAACTACTTAAAACTTCATTTAACTTTATTATGCACTTGCTTTATTAATAACATTGATTGATTTACATTTTTTACAGTAGTTGTTTCAAGTAACAAATTTGCATTTTCCTGACTGTCAAACAAAAATCAACCTTCAGGGTCAATGGCATTTCAATTGACGAGAAGCCACGGCAATTTTAAGTCTGACAAGCTACCTTGTAAAGTCAGGTTAATTATATAAAGTAAAGGCAGACATTTACATAGCCCCTTTCACGTCTTCAGGATATCATCAAGTACTTTTCAGCCAATGCAGGTACTTCTGAATTCTTGCTGTTGTAGGAAATATGCAGCTTTTCTATCTTAAAATGTGTGGAATCTCTTGGCCAAGGTGCAGGTGCACGAGATGTGTTTAAGTTCATTTGTTTAAATCAGAACCAAAACTAAACTTCAAAACACAGGAAGGCCAAAGTTTGATACAAAGTAGATTTTAATTATGTAGAGTGATCAATTCAGATGGGAACTCTTGTGAAAATATATTGTCTGAATATTCTTCTCGATGAATGTGCAGTCTTGGAATCCCTACAGTGCAGGAGGAGGCCATTCGGCCCATTGAACCTGCACAGACCCTCTGAAGGAGCACCCTGCCTAACCTTATGGATACTAAGAGGCAATTTAGCATGACCAATCCACCTAACCTGCACATCTTTGGACTGTGGGAGGAAACCAGAGCACCCGGAAGAAACCCATATGGACGGGGGAGAATGTACAAACTCCACACAGACTGTCACCCGAGGTCAGAATTGAACCCAGGTCCCTAGCGCTGAGAGGCAGCAGAGCAAACCGCCACTCTTGTATTGTCACCAGATTTATTGGCGATGCAAAGTTAGGACAGCAGGTTGTGAGGAGCATGCATCAAGTATGCTAACAGGTATAGGTAGGTTACGTGAGTGAGCAATGATTTGGCAATCTCTCTCACTCCTGGTCGTTGAGCCAACCGCCCAATTCTGACCACAGTCCAAATATCCCAGCCCCATCACTCCCCGACGCAGCCCTCCTTTTCGTGGTTTACCTTTGCAACATTGCAGCTCAAAGCTGCTCTTGCTTGAAGGTGTTCTTCCTGCCCCTTGAAGATAGTAAGAAGTCTTACAACACCAGGTTAAAGTCCAACAGGTTTGTTTCAAACCTTTAACCTGGTGTTGTAAGACTTCTTACTGCGCTCACCCCAGTCCAACGCCGGCATCTCCACATCCTGCCTCATGAAGCTCATCTCTCAGGTCCCTGCTCACAGCAAGGTTTCAGGAACAAAAGGTGGCAAGCAGGGGAGTTGGAGAGTCGATATGTCAGCTAGCAGAAGGATCAATGTGTGAGAGAGGCAGCTAATTAGAAAGAGATAGCATGTTTCTCTTCTATTTTTAAATTTATTTTAAAAGTTAATTCATTTGTGAAAACAGAAATTTAGCAATACATAGTATTTCACCTTGTTGGGTATTTTTTTCCCTTGAGGAGAAAGATCCTACAGAAACTAACTTAATAGGATGATGATTCACTGTCACCTGAGATCGACTATATCTTCAGCAAGTGTAACCAATGGCAGCCCCCGACGATCGCGTGGTTCGGTTGGAGCAGCAGTTGGATGCACTTAGGAGCATGCAGAAAGCGTCATAGATAGCAGTTATAGAGATGTGGTCGCACCCAAGGTACAGGCAGACAGATGGGTGACCGCTAGAAAAGGCAGGCAGTCAGAGCAGGAATCCTCTGTGGCTGTCCCCCTTTCTAACAGGTATACTGTTTTGGATACTGTTGAGGGCGATAACCTATCCAGGGAAAACAACAGCAGCCAGAACAGTGGCACCACAACTGGCACTGTTGCTCAGCGGGGGTGGGCAAAGTGCAGGAGAGCGATAGTTATGGGGGACTCTATAGTAAGGGGCACAGATGGGCGCTTCTGTGGACGTGGACCCCAGGATGGTATGTTGCCTCCCTGGTGCCAGGGTCAAGGAGGTTCTGAACGAACATAGGACATCCTGAAGGGGGAGGTGAACAGCCAGAGGTCGTAGTACATATAGGTAATAACGACATAGGCAGGAAGAGTGATGAGGTCCTGCAGGAGAGTTCAGGGAGTTAGGTAGTAAGCTAAAAAGCAGGACCTTTAGGGCTGTATCATAGAATCGTAGAATTTACAGTGCAGAAGGAGGCCATTCGGCCCATCAAGTCCGCACCGGCCATTGGAACGAGCACCCTACTCAAACTCGTACAATCACTATTCCCTTAACCCAGTAACCCCACCTAACCTTTTTAGACACTAAGGGACAATTTAGCACAGCCAATCCACCTAACCTGCACATCTTTGGACTCTGGAATCTTTGGACTTTGGAATCTCAGGATTACTCCCTGTGCCATGTTTAAGTGAGGCTAGAACTAGGAGGATAGTGCAGCTAAACACATGACTAAACTGGTGGGTGTAGGAGGGAGGGTTTCAGATTTCCGGACCATCTTCCGGGGCAGGTTAGAAGAAGGATAGGTTACATCAAAACTGGAGGGGCACTGATATCCTGGCTGGGAGGTTTGCTAAATTCACTCGGGAGGATTTAAACCAGTATGGTGGGGGTGGGGTGGGGGGGGGGGGGGGGGGGGGGGAACCAGAATGTGAGCTTCGAAGGTGTAAGAACTGAAAGGGAAATAGAGACCCAAAATAACCCTGCGACAGAGTTTTTAAAAAGTGACAAGTGTGAAAAGGGAGGTGGTCAATGCAAGATTGAGGGTGCTTTACCTAGGGGCTGGTTTAGCTCACTGGACTAAATCGCTGGCTTTTAAAGCAGATCAAGCAGGCCAGAAGCACGGTTCAATTCCCATACCAGCCTCCCCGGACAGGCGCCGGAATGTGGCGACTAGGGGCTTTTCACAGTAACTTCATTGAAGCCTACTCGTGACAATAAGCGATTTTCATTTCATAAATGCGCGCAGTATACCGAACCAGATAAATGAGCTTGCTATGCACATTGAAATTGGCCGGTACGATATTGTGGACTTCACAGAGACGTGACTGCAAGGGGATCAGGGCTGGGATCTAAATGTCCAAGGATATGTGACCTATCGAAAGGACAGGCAGATGGGCAAAGAGGGCGGGGTTGCATTGTTAGTAAGGAATGAAGTTAAATCGATAGCAAGGAGCGATATAGAATCAGAAGGCATAGAATCTCTGTGAGTTGAAGAATCGCAAAGGTAAAAAGACCCTGATGGGAGTTATGTACAGGCCCCCGAGCAGTAGTCAGAAGGGGGGGCAGAAGATTGGATTGGATTGGATTGGATTTGTTTATTGCCACGTGTACTGAGGTACAATGAAAAGTATTTGGGAAGAAAAGGGAATAAAAGAAAATACATAATAGGGCAACATAAGATATACAATGTAACTACATAAGCACTGGCATCGGATGAAACATACAGGGTGTAGTGTTAATGAAGTAAGTCCATAAGAGGGTCATTTAGGAGTCTGGTGAAATCAGGAGATAGAATAGGCATGTAAAAAAGGCAATATTACAATAATCATGGGGGACTTCAATATGCAGGTGGACTTGGAAAATCAGGTTGGTAGTGGATCCCAAGAGAAGGAATTTCTGGATGTTTTTTTGGAGCAGCTTGTGACAGGGCCTACTAGGGAACAGAGAATTCTGGATTTGATGATTTGTAATGAGGCAGACTTGATTAGGGAACTTAAGGTGAAGGAATCCGTGGGGAGCAGTGACCACAATATGATAGCAGTTTGAGAGGGAGAAGCTGCAATCAGATGTAATGGTATTACAATTAAATAAGGGTAACTACAAAGGCATGAGGGAGGAGCTGGCCAGAGTTGATTGAAAAATGAGCCTAAACCGTGGAACAGCAATGGCAAGGGTTTTGGGGGTTATTCGGGAGGCACAACAGAAATTCATACCAAGGAGGAGGAAGCATGCTAAGGGCAGGACAAGGCACCCATGGCTGACGAGGGAAGTCAAGGACAGCATAAAGGCTGAAGAAAAAGCATACAAAGTGGCAAGGATTAGTGGGAAGCCAGAGGTTTGGGAAGCTCTTTAAAAGCAAGCAGAGGACCACTAAAAATGCAATAAGGGGGGAGAAGATGAAGTATGAGTGCAAGCTAGCTCGTAATATAAAGGACGATGGGAAGAGTTTTTTTTCAACATATAAAAAATAAGAGGCAAAAATAGACATTGGACCACTGGAAAATGTGGCTGGGGATGTAATAAAGAACAAAGAAAATTACAGCACAGGAACATGCCCTTCGGCCCTCCCAGCCTGCGCCGATCCAGATCCTTTATCTAAACCTGTCTCCTATTTTCCAAGGTCTACTTCCCTCTGTTCCCGCCCGTTCATATACCTGTCCAGATGCATCTTAAATGATGTTATCGTACCCGCCTCTACCACCTCCGCTGGTAAAGCGTTCCAGGCACCCACCACCCTCTGCGTAAAAAACTTTCCACGCACATCTCCCTTAAACTTTCCCCCTCTCACCTTGAAATCATGACCCCTTGTAATTGACACCGCCACTCTTGGAAAAAGCTTGTTGCTATCCACCCTGTCCATACCCCTCATAATTTTGTAGACCTCAATCAGGTCCCCCCCTCAACCTCCGTCTTTCCAACGAAAACAATCCTAATCTACTCAACCTTCCTTCATAGCTAGCACCCTCCATACCAGGCAACATCCTGGTGAACCTCCTCTGCACCCTCTCCGAAGCATCCACATCCTTCTGGTAATGTGGTGACCAGAACTGCACGCAGTATTCCAAATGTGGCCGAACCAAAGTCCTATACAACTGTAACATGACCTGCCAACTCTTGTACTCAATACCCCATCCGATGAAGGCAAGCATGCTGTATGCCTTCTTGACCACTCTATCCACCTGCGTTGCCACCTTCAGGGTACAATGGACCTGAACTCCCAGATCTCTCTCTACATCAATTTTCCCCAAGACCCTCCATTGACCATATAGTCCGCTCTTGAATTTGAACTTCCAAAATGCATCACCTCGCATTTGCCTGGATTGAACTCCATCTGCCATTTCTCTGCCCAACTCTCCAATCTGTCTATATTTTGTTGTATTCTCTGACAGTCCTCCTCGCTATCTGCAACTCCACCAATCTTAGTATCATCTGCAAACTTGGTAATCAGACCACCTATACCTTCCTCCAGGTTATTTATGTAGATCACAAACAACAGTGGTCTGAGCACGGATCCCTGTTGAACACCACTAGTCACCCTTCTCCATTTTGAGACACTCCCTTCCACCACTACTCTGTCTCCTGTTGCCCAGCCAATTCTTTATCCATCCATCTAGCTAGTACACCCTGAACCCCATACGACTTCACTTTTTCCATCAACATGCCATGGGAAACCTTATCAAACGCCTTACTGAAGTCCATGTATATGACATCTACAGCCCTTCCCTCATCAATTAACTTTGTCACTTCCTCAAACAATTCTATTAGGTTTGTAAGACATGACCTTCCCTGCACAAAACCATGCTGTCTATCACTGATAAGTCTATTTTCTTCCAGATGTGAATAGATCCTACCCCTCAGTATCTTCTCCAACAGTTTGCCTACCACTGACGTCAAGCTCACAGGTCTATAATTCCCTGGATTATCCCTGCTACCCTTCTTTAACAAAGGGACAACATTAGCAATTCTCCAGTCCTCCGTGACCTCACCCGTGCTCCAGGATGCTGCAAAGATATCTGTTCAGGCCCCAGCTATTTCGACCCTCTCTTCCCTCAGTAACCTGGGATGGATCCCATCCGGTCCTGGGGACTTGTCCACCTTAATGTCTTTTAGAATACCCAAAACTTCCCCCTTCCGTATGACAACTTGACCTAGAGTATTTAAACATCCATCCCTAGCCTCAACATCCGTCTTGTCCCTCTCCTTTGTGAATACCGATGCAAAGTACTCATCAAGAATCTCACCCATTTCCTCTGAGTCCAAGCATAAATTCCCTCTTTTGTCTTTGATTGGCCCAATCCTTCCTCTAGTTACCCTCTTGCTCCTTACATACGAATAAAAGGCTTTGGGATTTTCCTTCACCCTGTTACCCAAAGATATTTCATGGCCCCTTTTAGCCCTCTTTATTGCGCGTTTGAGATTCGTCCTACTTTCCTGATATTCCTCCAAAGCTTAATCAGTTTTGAGTTGCCTCGATCCTATGTATGCTTCCTTTTTCATCTTAGCTAGTCTCACAATTTCACCCGTCATCCAATAGGAATAATAGGAAACCAATAAATGGCTGACGAACTGAATAGTTACTTTTATCAATCTTCACGGTGGAAGACACCAGTGGGATGCCAGAACCATTACTAAGGAGAGGGTTCTGGGGAAACTGAAGGGTTTGAAGGTGGAAAAATCACCTCGACCGGATGGACTACACCCCAGGGTTCTAAAAGAAATAGCTCAAGAGATTTTGGAGGCATTGATGATTATCTTTCAGGAATTACTGGAGGCAGGACTGGGAATTGGCTAATGTAACACCACTGTTTAAGAAGGGAGGGAGGCAGAAGACGGGAAATTATAGGCCGGTTAGCTTGACTTCGGTCATTGGTAAGATTTTAGAGTCCATTATTAAAGGTGAGATAGCAGAAGATAGATAGATAGAACAGTACAGCACAGAACAGGCCCTTCGGCCCTCGATGTTGTGCCGAGCAATGATCACCCCACTTAAACCCACGTACCCGTAACCCAACAATCCCCCCATTAACCTTACACTACGGGCAATTTAGCATGGCCAATCCACCTAACCCGCACATCTTTGGACTGTGGGAGGAAACCGGAGCACCCGGAGGAAACCCACGCACACACGGGGAGGACGTGCAGACTCCACACAGACAGTGACCCAGCCGGGAATCGAACCTGGGACCCTGGAGCTGTGAAGCATTGATGCTAACCACCATGCTACCGTGAGGCCCCTAAAGTACTTGGAAATGCATGATAAAATAGGACTGAGTCAGAACGGCTTTGTCAAAGGGAGGTCATGTCTGACAAATCTGTTGGAGTTCTTTGAGGAAATAACAAGGAAGTTAGACAAAGGAGAACCAGTGGACGTAATTTATTTAAATTTCCAGAAGGCCTTTGACAAGGTGCCGCATAGAAGACTGTTAAATAAGTTAAGAGCTCATGGTGTTAAGGGTAAGATCCTGGCATGGATAGAGGATTGGCTGACTGGCAGAAGGCAGAGAGTGGGGATAAAGGGGTCTTTTTCAGGATGGTAGCCGGTGACTAGTGGTGTCTCTCAGGGGTCGGTGCTGGGACCACAACTTTTCACAATATACATTAATGATCTGGAGGAAGGAACTGAAGGCACTCTTGCTAAGTTGAGGAAGCAGGCAGGCTGCAGAAGGACTTGGCAGGTTAGGAGAGTCGGCAAAGAAGTGGCAGATGGAATACAATGTGGAAAAGAGTGAGGTTATGCACTTTGGAAGGAGAAATGGAGGCATAGCCTATTGTCTAAATGGGAAGATGCTTAGGAAATCAGCACAAAGGGGCTTTTAAAAATTTTTTTAAAATAATGATTTTTATTGAAATTTTTACAAAATATAAACATCTTAGCTCTATTAACATACAACCGCGGTAACACCCCATGAACAAAACCCCTCCAGCTTCAAGAGCAACTTCAAACAAAAAAAAGAACAACAACAAAGAAAAAGAACCAAAAAAGAGAGGGTTGCTGCTGCTGTCGGCCTCTTTTCCTACCGTTCCGCCAGGAAGTACAGAAAAGGCTGCCACCGCCTGAAAAACCCTTGCACTGATCCCCTCAGGCCAAGTTTCACCCGCTCCAATTTAATGAACCCCGCCATAGCCGAGATCCAGGCCTCCACGCTTGGGGGCCTCGCATCCTTCCACTGGAGCAAGATCCTCCGCCGGGCTACTAGGGACGCAAAGGCCAGGACCCCGGCCTCTATCGCCTCCTGCACTCCCGGCTCCACTGCAACCCCAAAAATTGCGAGTCCCCAGCCTGGCTCGACCCTGGATCCCACCACCCTCGACACCGTCTTTGCCATCCCCTTCCAAAACTCCCCCAACGCTGGGCACGCCCAAAACATATGGGCGTGGTTCGCTGGGCTCCCCGAGCACCCAGCACACCTGTCCTCGCCCCCGCAAAACCTACTCATCCTCGTCCCAGTCATGTGGGCCCTATGCAGCACCTTGAACTGTATGAGGCTAAGCCTCGCACAGGAAGAGGAGGAATTCACTCTCTCCAGGGCATCCGCCCACGTCCCCTCATCAATCTCCTCCCCCAGCTCCTCTTCCCACTTCCCCTTCAGTTCCTCCACCGAGGCCTCGTCTACCTCCTGCATTACCCGGTATATGTCCGAGATCCTCCCTCCTCCGACCCACACCCCCGAGAGCACCCTATCCCGCACCCCTCGCGGGGGCAGCAAGGGGAACCCCTCCACCTGCTGCCTGGCAAACGCCCTCACCTGGATGTACCTAAACATGTTCCCCGGGGGGAGGCCAAACTTCCCCTCCAACTCCCCCAAGCTCGCGAACCTCCCCTCCACAAACAGGTCCCTCAACCTCCTAACCCCTGCCCTGTGCCAGCCCAGAAATCCGCCATCAATCCTCCCTGGGACAAACCGATGGTTCCCCCGTATCGGGGCCTCCATTGAGCCCCCCATTTCTCCCCTGTGCCGTCTCCATTGCCCCCAAATTTTGAGGGTAGCCGCCACCACCGGGCTCATGGTATACCTCGTTGGAGGGAGCGGCAACGGCGCCGTTAATAGCGCTTCCAGGCTCGTGTGCCCACACAAGACGCCGCCTCCATCCTCTTCCACGCTGCCCCCTCCTCGTCCATTGCCCACTTACGCACCATCGCTGCGTTGGCCGCCCAGTAATACCCACAGAGGTTGGGCAACGCCAGCCCCCCCCCCCCCATCCCTGCCTCGCTCCAGGAACACTCTTCGAACCTTCGGAGTCCCATGCGCCCACACAATTCCTGTGATACTCCTGTTGACCCTCCTGAAAAAGGCCTTCGGGATAAGAATGGGGAGGCACTGGAACAAGAACAAAAACCTCGGGAGCACCGTCATCTTGATGGACTGCACCCTCCCCGCCAGTGACAGCGGTAACATATCCCATCCCTTAAACTCCTCCTCCATCTGCTCCACCAATCTTGTGAGGTTGAGCTTGTGCAGGGCCCCCCAGCTCCCCACCACCTGGACCCCTAGGTACCTAAAACTCTTCCCTGCCTGCTTCAATGGGAGCCTACCAATCCCCTCCTCCTTGATCCCCCGGATGCACCACAAACACCTCACTCTTGCCCAGGTTCAGCTTATACCCCGAGAAACCCCCGAATTCCCCAAGAATCCTCATCACCTCCGGCATCCCCCCCACCGGGTCCGCCACATATAGCAACAGGTCGTCCGCGTACAGCGACACTCGATGCTCCTCCCCACCCCGCACCAGGCCCCTCCAGTTCCCTGACTCCCTCAATGCCATGGCCAGGGGCTCAATCGCCAACGCGAAGAGCAAGGGGGACAGGGGGCACCCCTGTCTCGTCCCCCGACGCAGCCGAAAGTACTCCGACCTCCTCCTATTTGTGGCTACACTTGCCATCGGGGCCTCGTAGAGCAGCCTCACCCACCGGATAAACCCCTCCCCAAACCCAAACCTCTCCAACACCTCCCACAAGTACTCCCACTCAACCCTATCGAAGGCCTTCTCCGCGTCCAACACCACCACTATCTCCGCCTCCCCTTCCACCGCCGGCATCATAATGACATTGAGGAGTCTTCGCACATGTGTGTTCAGCTGCCTTCCCTTCGCACAAAGGGACTTGAGGAGTCCTTGTCTCTTAAGGTTAACATGCAGGTTCATTCGACAGTTAAGAAGGCAAATGCAATGTTATCATTCATGTCGAGAGGGTTAGAATACAAGACCGGAGATGAGGCTATATAAGGTTCTGGTCAGACCCCATTTGGAGTATTGTGAGCAGTTTTGGGCCCCGTATCTAAGGAAGGATGTACTGGCCTTGAAAGGGTCCAGAGGAGGTTCACAAGAATGATCCCTGGAATGAAGAGCTTGTCGTTTGAGGAACGGTTGAGGACTCTGGGTCTGTACTCGTTGGAGTTTAGACGGATGAGGGGATCTTATTGAAACTGACAGGATACTGCGTGGCCTGGATAGAGTGGACGTGGAGAGGATGTTTCCACTTGTAGGAAAAACTAGAAGCAGAGGACATCATCTCAGACTAAAGGGCCGATCCTGTAAAACAGAAATCAGGAGGAATCTCTTCAGCCAGAGACTGGTGAATCTGTGGAACTCTTTGCCGCAGGAGGCTGTGGAGGCCCAATCACTGAGTGTCTTTAAGACCGAGATAGATAGGTTTTTGATCAATCAGGGGTTACGGGGAGAAGGCAGGAGAATGGAGATGAGAAAAATATCAGCCATGATTGAATGGCAAAGGGCAGGACGGTGGTGCAGTGGTTAGCCCTGCTGCCTCATGGCGCTGAGGTCCCAGGTACGATCCTGGCTCTAGGTCACTGTCCATGTGGAGTTTGCACGTTCTGCCTGTGCCTGCGTTGGTTTCGCCCCCATAACCCAAAGATGTGCAGGATAGGTGGATTGACCACGCTTCTGGGTTTCTGTTGTGATAAAATGTGAGGTCACAGGTTCAAATACAGGACGAGCCCAGCAAAGGATTTATTTAGGGCAGCACGGTGGTGCAGTGGTTAGCACTGCTGCCTCACGACGCCAAGGACCTAGGTTCGTTCCTGGCCCCACGCCACTGTCTGTGTGGAGTTTGCACAATCTGCCAGTGTCTGCTTGGGTCTCACCCCACAACCCAAAGATGTGCAGGGAGGTGGATTGGCCATGATAAATTGCCCCTTAATTGGGGGGAAAAATGGAAATAGCAGCAAGAGTGCCTATCTCACCTGTGACCATATCTTGGGAGTAGGAAGGAATTTACTGGAGCTGCATGGCAGCGCAGTGGTTTAGGCAGCTGCCTCACAGCGCCAGGGATCTGGGTTCAATTCAGACCTTGGGGAACTGTCTGTGTTGTTTGCACATTCTCCTGGTCTGTGGCTTTCCTCCAGGTGCTCTGGTTTCCTCCCACAGTCGAGATGTGCAGGTTAGGTGGATTGGCCATGCTAAATTGCCCCTTCGTGTCCAGGGATGTGAAGGTTCGGTTAAGGGGTTATTAGGAAGTGGATTTGGGTGGAGTTCTCTTTGAGGATTGGTGCAGACTCAATGGGCCGAATGGCCTTCTGTACTGCAAGGATTCTAGTATCTGGTAAATGATTAGTTGTGTATGCTGGGTTGCACGGTGGCACAATGGTTAGCACTGCTGCTTCACAGCTCCAATGATCCAGATTCAATTCTGGCTTCGGGTGACTGTGTGGAGTTTGCACTTTCTCCCCGTGCCTGCATGGGTTTCCTCCGGGTGCTCTGGTTTCCTCCCACAGTCCAAAGATGTACAGATTAGGTGGATTGGCCATGTTAAATTGCCCCTTAGCGTCCAAAAGATTATGTAGGGTTACTGGGTTACAGGGATAAAGTGGATGGAAGCGTGGACTTAAGTAAGGTGCTGTTTCCAAGAGCTGGTGCAGATTCTATGAGCCGATGGTCTCCTGCACTGCAGGAGTTCTATGGATTCTGTGTTCCCCTTGTGGGTGAATCTAGAACTGGGGGAACACTTTCAAAATGAGGGATCTTCCGTTTAAGGCAAGGATGAGGGGAATTTGTTCTTGCAGGGTTGTTAAGTTACTGGAATTCCCTACCCCAGAGACCAATGGAGGCTGAATGTCTTCAAGGTTGAGGTTGACAGAATTTTGATCTGCAAAGCAGTTGAAAGTTTTGGGAGGCAGGCAAAAAAGTGATGCTAAGACCACAATAAAATCTGTCATGATCTTATTGAATGGCCTACTCTTTTTTTTTTTAATGCTCTTCTGTTCAGTTAGACATACATCCTGTGACATTGTTCAAAAAAGACTGATCCTAACTGATATTCTTCCCTTAATCAGAACCATCACAACAGATTAACTGGTTGTTCAAGCTATTGCTGTTTGAGGGATTCTCTACTTAATTTGCCTACAGCACAATGGTTACTACTTGTCAAAAAACTTTGATAGATCAGACAGGGTTCGTGAAAGGGAGGCAGCTGTTTTCAAATATTAGGAGGGTCTTGAGCGTTGTTATGGCACTGGCGGAAGGGAAGGAAACAGAGGTGGTGGTGGCAATGGACGCCGAGAAGGCGTTTGATCGGGTGGAATGGGGGTACCTGATGGCAGTGCTGGAACAGTTTGGGATTGGACCAAGATTTGTGAATTGGGTAAAGTCATTATATAAGGAGCTGACGGTGAGTGTCTGCACGAACAAGATCAGTTCGAGATACTTCTCTCTCCACCGTGGGAAGAGGCAGGGATGTCCTATGTCCCCTCTGCTGTTTGCGCTTGCGATTGAGCCGTTGGCCATCGCATTAAGAAGTTCGGGAGCATGGAAAGGAATAGTGAGAGGGGGGAATAGAGCCTAGGGTGTCCTTGTATGCTGTCGACTTGCTGCTGTATGTGTCGGAGCCGAGTACGTCGATAGGAGGAATATTTTCTTCTTTTTTTATAAATTTAGATTACCCAATTATTTTTTCCAATTAAGGGGCAATTTAGCGTGGCCAATCCACCTACTCTGCACATTTTTTTGGATTGTGGGAGCGAAACCCACGCAGACACGGGGAGAATGTGCAAACTCCACACGGACAGTGACCCAGAGTCGGGATCGAACCTGGGACCTCAGCGCCGTGAGGCGGTTGTGCTAACCACTAGGCCACCGTGCTGCCCCTATAGGAGGAATATTGGAGTTGCTGCAGGTATTTGGGTCTTTCTCTGGGTAGAAGCTGAACTTGGACAAGAGTGAGTATTTTGTGGTGTCTCAACCGGGGGTGGGGGCAGGGATGGTGGGGCAGCCATTCCGTAGGGCAGGGACTCACTTTAGGTATTTGGGGGTGCAGGTTGCCCGAGAGTGGGGAAGGCTTCGCAGATACAACATCACTAGTTTGGTGGGGAGAATGAAAGCCGACCTGGCGAGGCGGGATGGTCTCCCTCTGTCACTGGCGGGTAGGGTGCAGGCGGTTAAAATGAATGTGTTGCCGTGATTTCTGTTTATTTTTCAATGCCTACCGATTTTCCTGCCAAAGTCTTTTTTCAGGGAGATTGAGGGGAGGATTACCTCGTTTATATGGGGAGGGAAGGTGGCCAGAGTGAGGAAGGTGCTGCTACAGAGGGGAAGGCAGGCAGGGGGTTTGGGTCTCCCGAACCTGATGTACTACTACTGGGCGGCGAATGTGGAGAAGGTGCGGGGCTGGGTCAGAGGGGTTGATTCCCAGTGGGTCAGAATGGAGGGGAGTTTGTGCAAGGGGTCGGGGCTGAAGGCACTAGCAACGGCCCCGCTCCCGATAGCTCCGGGGAAATAATCAGGGAGTCCGGTAGTAATAGCTTCATTGAAAATCTGGATGCAGTTTCGCCAACACTTCAGGTTGGGGGCAGGGTCGAGGGAAATGCCGATCCGGGAGAACCACAGATTTGAGCCAGGGAGGTGGGACGGAAGCTTTCGGAAATGGGAAGAGAAGGGGATTAAGACTCTAAAATATTTGTTTCCTCGGGGTGGATTTGCAGGATTGAGGGAGCTGGAAGTGAAGTATGGGCTGGAGCAGGGAGAAGTGTTTAGGTATATGCAGGTTCGGGACTTTGCCAGGAAGGCGATACAGAGCTTCCAGGAGGAACCGGCCTCCACGTTGTTGGAGGAGGTGCTGGCCGCAAGTGGACTGGAGAAGGGGACAGCGTCAGCGGTATACGGAGCTATGTTGGAAAAGGATAAGGCACCATTGGAGGAGATCAAAGCAAAGTGGGAGGAAGAATTGGGAGAGGTTATAGAGGAGGGGGTCTGGTGTGAGGTGCTCCGGAGAGTGAATGCCTCCACCTCGTGTGCGAGGTTGGGGCTGATACAGCTGAAGGTGGTGTACAGGGCACACCTCACGAGGGCAAGGATGAGCCGATCCTTTGAAGGTGTAGAAGATGTGTGTGAACATTGCGGGGGGGGGGGGGGGGGAATCACGTTCACATGTTTTGGTCCTGTCCAAAGCTTGGGGAGTATTGGAAGGAGGTGTTTAGGGTAATTTCCAAGGTCGTGCATGTGAAGCTGGACCTGGGTCCCCGGGAGGCCATATTCGGGGTGTCGGACCAGCCAGGGTTGGAAACGGGTGCGGAGGCAGATATCATAGCCTTTGCCTTGTTGATCGCCCAAAGGCAGTTCCTGCTGGGATGGAGAGCGGCCTCTCCACCCTGTCCCCTGGCGTGGCGAGGGGACCTGTTGGAATACTTGACCCTTGAGAAGAAGGTTTGTACTGAGGGGAAGCTCGGAGGGGTTCTACAAGTCATGGGCACTATTTATTATGCACTTTCAAGAACTGGATAACATCGAACATTAGTTGGGGGGTGGGGGGAAGGGTGCTGTGTATGTTGAAGATGGCTATGGGTAATCCCTGATTCCTTTTTTTTTTCTTTGTCATTTGTTTATGTTAACATGCGGGCTGATGTCTGGCATGGTGGGAGGATGGGATCGTTGTTACTGTTATGGGGTTTGAGATATTTGTTGTTGGCTATTGATTGTTGTTGGGTGTAAATTTGGGAGAAAAATTGTGAAAAAGGAGAATAAAAATATTTTAAAATCTTTGATAGCCAAACAAATACTATGAAAAGTTTTGACTTGATGTTCTATATAAATAGAAATACTACATTAATTTTCTTTGATGCTGTTAACTTATTGTCACCTATTGCATAAAAATTGTTGAAAAAATTAAATAAATTGACATATTCATAGCTTCCTTGAATCACTGACTCCTATGGACATGCATTTATTCATTTTGTTCAATTCCCTGTGAAATACATTTATAAAATGTAACCGTATCATACCAGTGTTAAATCATTTTGATCAATTTTTTGTCGTAAAATTGAAAACATTACAGCACACGAGGCCTATCAGCACCAACTTGCTTGTCGTGGGACTCACTCTTCAAATTGACCTGTACATTCTAATCTACTCTAAATGTAAATTTGTAAAGTAATTTATAAGTAAGGGTGTGCACTTGATTTAAGGGCTTGATTTATATCCTTTATCTTCAATCTGCCATCCTGAGAATTGTGTAAATACACAAGCATCAAAATCATGACTCTCTTTCAGATTCGTGCCAAAAAATTGTCCACCAATTATGTCCCACAAATGACAATTTTAACTAAATTTGTTTGTTTTTTTTAGCAACATTGCTGAGTGTGATACTAGTTTTTTTTAAAACATGGGTCCTGTTCTCTGTACCATTTGTAATCTTGGCAACTACACTTTTAATCCTGGCTGCAGTTGAGGCAAATTAATCCTGTTATGGAAATGTAGTATCATTGGAAGTGAAAAGGCATCATCATTTCATATCATAGAAAGGTTACCATTCAGAAAGAAGCTTCAGCTTGTGCTGGCTCCCTCCAAAAGCAAATCTACTAGTTTCACTTCACACCCTTTTCATCATAGCCCTGCACATGTTTTTTCTTCAGTTGCTTATCCAGTTCCCTTTTGAAAGCCATGATTGAATCTGTTTCCAATATACTCTCGGCATACATTCCGGATCCTAACAATTTGATGTATAAAAAAAAGTGTTTCTTCTTGAGTCGTCATTGCTTCTTTTGTCAATTACCATAGTGGTTTTCAGCACCTTCGCCAATGGAAACAGTTTCTCCCCATCTACTCCTATGGTTTTGAACACTTCTCTCAAACTTCTCAACCTTCTGAGGAGAATAAACATAGAAAATAGAAGCAAGAGAAGGCCATTCAGTCCTTTGAACCTGCTCCGCCATTCATTATGATCATAGCTAATCATCAAGTTCAATACTCTGATCCTGCCTTTGTCCCATATCCCTTGATCCCTTTAGCCCCAAGAGCTATATCCAATCCCTCCTTGAAATTATACAACATGTTGGCCTCAACCGAATGCCACAGATCCATCACTCTGGATGAAGAAATTTCTCCTCACCTCAAACTATTACTCCTAGTTCTGGACTCCCCCACCATCAGGAAGATTCTTTCTGAATCTACCCTGTCTAATCCTGCTAGAATTTTGTAAGTTTCTATGATATCCCCCCTCATTTTTCTGAACTCCAGCAAGAACAATCCCACCAAGTCAATCTCTCCTCATATGACAGTCCCGCCATCCAGGAATCAGCCTGGTCAACTTTTGCTGCACTCCCTCCATAACAAGAACATCCTTCCTCAGATAAGGACACCAAAACTGCACACAATACTCCAGGTGTGGCTTCACTAATACCCTATGCAATTGCAGTAAAATATCTCTATTCCTATACTCAAATCCTCTCGCTATGAAGGCCAACATACCATTTGCTTTCTTTGCTGCCTGGTGTACCTGCATGCTTTCAACAAGGATGCATGAGGACACCAAGATCTCCCTGCTTATCCACTTTCAATTTAAACCCATTCAAGTAGTAATCTGCCTTAGAAATGGATAAGCTCACGTTTATCCACATTATACTGCATCTACCATTCATGTGCCCACTTACTCAGCCTATCCACAATCCGCTGAAGCATCTCTGCATCCTCCTCACAGCTCACCCAACATTGTATCATCTACAAATTTGGAGATGATACATTTAGTTCCCTTGTCCAAATCATTAATGTATAATGTGAACACTTGGGGTCCCAGCACAGATCCCTGCAGTACCCCACTAATCACTGACTGCCAAACCGAAAAAAGACCCATTTCTAACTTTTTTGCTTCCTGTCTGCTAACCAGCTTTCTATCCATCCCAAGACATTCCCCCTAATCCCGTGCACTTTAATTTTACATATTAATCTGCAATGTGAGACCTTGTGGAATGCTTTCTGAAAGTCTAAATAAATCGCATATACCAGTTCTCCCTGGTCAACTCTACTAGTTATATCTTCAAAGAATTCTGGTAGATTTGTCGAGCATGATTTTCCTTTCATAAATCCATGCTGACTTTGTCTGATTACACCACTGCTTTCCAAATGCTGTGCTATGAAATCCCTGATAATGGACTCCAGCAACTTCCCCACTACTGACTTTAGGCTCCCTGTTTTCTCTCTACACCTGTTTTTGAACAGCGCCATTACATTCTCTCCCCTTTAATCTGTAGGAACCATTCCAGAGTTCAAAGAATTTTGGAAAATGACTACCAATGGATCAACTATTCCTCGGGCCCCTTCCTTAAGTACTCTGGGATGAAGATTATTAGGCCTTGGAAATCTGTCCGCCTTCAATCCCATTAATTCCCCAAAACTATTTCTTTACTAATACTAACTTCCTTCATTTCCTCACTAAAACTTGTGTTTCTCAGAACTTCCGGTACATTATTCATGCCTTCCTTTGTGAAGACAGAAGCAAAGTATAAATTTATTTCCTCAGCCATTTCTTTATTCCCTGTTATGAATTCCCCCACTTCTGCCTGTAAAGAGCCTACGTTAATTTTTAATCATCATTTTTTCTTTACATACGTACAGAAACTTTTAGTCAGTTTTTGGTTCCCTGCTAGTTTACTTTCAAATTGTATTTTCCCCTTCTTAATCAACCCCTTGGGCTTTGCTGAATTTTAAACTTGCCAATCCTCAGGTTGTTGCTTTTTCTTGCTAACTTGTATGCCTCTTCTTTGAATCTAATACTGTCTCTGGTAAGCCATGGTTTGGCCACAGTTCCCTTTCAACTCCTGTGCCAAATAGGAATAAACAACTTTTGGAGTTCACCTATTCATTCCTTGAATGCCTGCCATTGCCTGTCACTGTACTCCCTTTCAATAGTGTTTTCCAGTCCATCATAGCCTGTGCATGCCACGTGCCATCATAGTTAACCTTACTGAGGTTCAGGACCCTGGTCTCAGAATTAACTACCTTGGTAGAATTACTATTCACCTTGATAAAGAATTCTACCATATTATGGTCACTCATCCTCCAGGGTTCTCTCACAACTAGATTGCCAACTAATTGTTTCTCATTGCACAATACCAAGTCCAAGATGGCCTGTTCCCTTGTTGGTTCCTCAATATACTGGTACGAAAACTATCTCCTATACACTCCGGAAATTTCTCCTCAATTGTACTGTGACTAATTTGAGTCACCCAATCTATATGCAGATTCAAGTCATGGATGTTCCTTTATCACATGAATCTCTGATTTCCTGTTCAATACTATTCCCAACATTACCACTGCAGTTTGGTGGTTTAGATACCACCCCTAAAACTGTTTTCTGCCTCTTGATGTTTCTTAACTCAAGCCAGACAGATTCAACAACATCTGTATTAATATCTTTCCTCAATATTGTATCAATATTTTCTTTAATAACCCCAGCTTCTTCAATCTATCCACATATGCAAAGTCCTTCATTCCTGGAACCATTCTTGTAAACATTTTCTGCACCCTCTCTAATGCCTTCACGTCCTTCCTGCAGTGTAGGACGCAGAATTGGACACGATACTCCAGTTGAACCCAAAAAGTTTTTTTATTACATGTTCACCATGATTTCTTTGCTTCTGTACTCGATGCCTCTATTTATAAAGCATAAGATTCCATATGCCTCTTAAATCACTTTCTCAACCACATTCTTGCTATCACTTTGCTGCATAAAATTTTATCTGCCATGTGAAACTGCAAAGATGCAGATAACACACAACATTGTGTAAGTTAATATTGAATGCAGATTTTTTTCAACCTGGTTACAATCTTTAATTCACTACTTGAGTTCCATACCGGCATATCTACTTCAACTGCTGCTGAAACCCTCAATTATGCCACTCCCCAGCCTTTTCTCCATACCCATGAATATTTTCCCTTTTCAGAGAACAATCCAGTTTTGAAAGCCTGCATTGATCCATCTCCATTGGAGCATGATTTTCCTTACAAGCCAGAATAATTCTATGCAGAAATAAATAGCAATATCTGTGTGCCTGCTGCTGTGCTGCTGCTTACAATATGTATGGCATTTATCTTATTAACTTAGGAATTCATACCTATAGTGGTAATATTTTTAAAACTATCTTTATTAAACGTTTTCCACTTATGACAACACAGTATCAACACAAAGTGGATGTAACATAATGCAATGTTAGAAAAACACAACAAAATATTCGTCCCACCCAAGAACGAAACACCCTTTCCCCAACACTAAGAACTAATCCTCCCCACCCCAACAGCTGATGTTGACTAATTGTTTAAAGTAGGAAATTAATGGCTGCCACCTCCGGTAGAACCCCTCAACCGACCTGCTGACGGTGTACTTGACCTTCTCCAGATGTAAAAATTCCATAAGGTCACCCAACCAGACAGAGGAACTAGGTGGAGTGGGAGATCTCCATCCCCCCCCCACCCACCCAACCAGATCCTGCTAGTGATGGGATCCTTTCTAACAAAGAGGTTTGCAGAACCAAGAGAGATGTAGGGGAAGTCTTTCGGACAAAACCACATATTTTGAGGTAATGGAACAAATACGCCTCTGACAGTTAAAACTTTATCAATAGTTCTTCCAATCTACCAAATCGTCCTTCCGCAAACAAGTCCCCAAAACACTTGATGCCACTTCCCTCCCTTGAACTTGCATCCAGACTCGATGGTACAAATAGGTGGTTGTCACAAATAGGGGCCACCAATGACATGGAGCCCGATTTATAATGTTGCCTAAATTGTTTCCATATCCTTAAAGTAGAAACCACCACGGTGTTCAAAGAGTACCTCACCTGAGAGAAGGGAAGCAAGGTCTCTGCCAAAGCCTTTAAACTAGAGGCCCTACAAGAGCTTGCCTCCATCTGCCCCCATAAGAAGCTCGGCTCCCCAGTCCACTCCAACACCTTCTTGATGTTGGCCGACTAATAATGCTAGACCCTCTGAAGGAATGTGTTATAGATTCTTGGTGGGTCTTCCTCACACAAATGAAGGAGGCCATTAATTTATTAATCCTAGCAAAAAAAGATTTAGGGAAAAAAATAGGGAGACACTGGAAATGTTATAAAAACCTTGAGGATATTCATTTTTATAGTCTGGATCCTGCCCACCAAGGTCACGGAGGTTAACCCACTTCTGCAAATCAGATCTCTCCCTGCTTACCAGACCAGCGTAATTCAATCTATGGAGCGATGGCCAATCATGAGCCACCCGGATATCCTGATAATGAAAGCTTCCTCTGGCTTTCCCACGGATTGGCTTCCTTCCCCAGGGGATTAACTGGAAAATATTCACTCTTCGGGTTCAGTTGTACCCCAAAGGAGCCAGTGCTCCTGAGTAACCTCATTATTTCATCCATAGAGGAGACCGGATCAATAATATACAAAGGCAGGTCATCGGCATACAAGGACACCCTCTTCCTACCCCCAACCACCTTAACTCCCTCTGTTTACCCGAGGTCGCAACTCTGTGGTCAAGCGGCCCACTTGCCAAGACAAACAGTAGTGGCGGTAGAGGACACCCCTGCCTAGTACACCCTACTCAGTTTTTTTTAAAACTTGAGCTCAAAGCTTTGATATGTACACTGGCCTTAAGGGCCCTATTCAGCAGCCAAACAAATGTACCAGTACCAGTAATGTACCTGCCAAAGACCCACTGACCATCACTAATCTGCCGTTGGGATCTGTCATGGGTTATTAACTAAAATTGCCGCACCTCGAACCCTTCCATCAAATGGGCATTGAATTCTTTTGGCAGCACATACACTGTCATTGTGGAGGTCTTTGATGCAGCCTCTGCCATTTTCCCCACAGAAGAACTGCATGATGCCACCAAATCAGTCAACAAATTACCTTCTGGGGTTGTTTACTGCCTTTTTGTGGCATTGTAACGGCACAGGTGTACTGTATACATAACCAAAAAGGTTTTTCTGCGAAAGATTTTCTGAAAACTCTGGCAAAAAGGACTTTAAAATGAGGGTCCTGGTGGGAGTTGCGACCTCTTTGCATTCCACCACCAGAAGTCTACTTGTAATGGTAATTAAGATGGTAAACATGTTGGCATTGGATAATTTTAATGGCATCAGTATTACAATACTGGTAGTGGATTTATTTTTAAATATTTAATTGGAGCTCGAGTATTTGGACAACAAATGTAGGTTGTCCACAGCACCCTGGTAACTAAGATTTTAATTTTTACTTCAGCTCGAAGAAGAGCGATCTGCACTCAATAATCAGCTACTAGAAATGAAAAAGAGGTAAGCACTCCTAATTGTGTTTCACAATGCTATGTTTGTGCATTTCAAAAGATATATCTTGGCATCAGGTGATGGGCAAGCACAGTGGTAGTTAACCAAATCAGTTTGTAAATAATGCAGATATACTTGCCTGTTATATACGAAAGACTCAGTGGTAGAAAAAAATCAATTTAAATGGACTGAGAACCAACATGTACTAGATTGGCCCAATGGCCGCCTCCTGTGCCATAGTGACTAGTAAATTGCCACCATCACAATACACTATGCAAAATTGACAGACAGTATATTCACCTGTGCATAATACTTTAACCCAGTAATTTCAAAATTATTTAATAAATATGTTGATCATATAATTTAGTTGTAACCAGAATAACAAATTTTTACCATGTTAATTTTGAACTAAAACATAAAATCAATTTCATAGTCACTACACGTGGAGGAGCTATAATTTTATTTTACTAGAAATTGAAATATTAATGGAACCAAAACTCTTTTCAGTTCTGGTTTTAATAGGAGGGTTTTCTTGTGCGCTTACTATTAGGTACAGTTTGGAATATTCAATTAATGTTTTCGAGGGTGAGGCAATATTACATTTTCCTTTGTTAGCTGTTGTAAAAAATCTTGAATCATAATTTAATGGGAATTCTTTCATTGCATAAATTAGGACAAAATTACCTTAAAACTGGTATTTTTGTGGTAAATACAATCTCATCATTTTTCATGTAGATACCAAAAATGGAACTACTGCGAAAATACTCAATTACATAATATGTTAAAAATCTGATATTATGAGGGCAGTGGTTAGCACTGCGCCGAGGTCCCAGGTCCAATCCCGGCTCTGGGTCACTGTCCGTGTGTAGTTTGCACATTCTCCCCGTGTTTGCATGGGTTTTGCCTCCACAACCCAAAGATGTGCAGGATTGGCCACGCTAAATTGCCCCTTAACTGGAAAAAATGAATTAGGTACTCTAAATTTTTTATTTTTTTAAAAATCTAATATTCTGAAATAGTTATTGGATATGGGCTTTTTTTTCTCTTCAGAGATAGCTTTAAAGCATTGCCACTAAACTCCCCAAATGGAAAATTAATAGACTATAAATTTAGGTTTAATATTTGAAATATTTCCATGGCTAGCTCGCTGCAAAAAGAGTTTTTGACTAAAAGTAATTTAAACATTGTAATATTCGTAGAGTTATTTGCCTTATTTCTGAAATGCCAAGCTCTGCTACTGGACCTTCGTAAGCTAATTTAGTATTTACACTTTAATGTTGAAACAATAAAGAGACCTAAATAAATATGTTACAAGAGCACAGTACTGCAAATGCAGGAAACCTGAAATAAAAACAGAAAATACAGGAAATACTCATCAGGTCTAACAACGTCTATAGGAGAAAGAAATAGAGTTAACATTTCAGGTCAGTGTCCCTTTATCAGATCTGTTCTGATATAGGGTCACTGTCTTGAAACAGTAAACCTGTTTCCAACTCCGTAGATGCTACCAGATCAGTGTATTTCCAGCATGTTCTGTAAATAAGTAGGTTGTTGGAGGTGAACTCTAATGTAGGTAGAAATTGTTTAACTTTTTTCCAGTTAATGCAATCAAATCTCAACAGAGCAAAATCTGGGTCACAGCACATGGAAGAGGAATTTGAGGATACTTAATTCCTTATTGATTAAAAGTATACCAGTGTCCAGATTATATATTAACTTGAACTCACTTGTGTTTGATTAAATTATTTGAATAAGATAAGGAATTTTGCAAATGCACAAAACTCTTTTGCACTTAATTTCAATGCAGAAATGACTTTTTTCTCTTTGTGTAATTAAATGTTTTAAAATTATAAGGAATTAAGTATCCTCAAATTCCTCTTCCATGTGCTGTGACCCAGATTTTGCTCTGTTGAGATTAAATCAAACTGAGAACATCAAATTTACCAAAGGAGAGATGATTTTCCTTCTGCTTCATACTTATGCATGTTTGGTAGAATACAACCAATTATGTTGGAGTAAAGGTAGAATGTGGGGTGCCGTATAATGTTCTGAAATTTTGTGGGAGAGCATAGAAAAGTAGGCCAAACTTGCTAATATGATGCAATTCTATCAAGAATGAATTTCCTGAAGGAAAAGCAGTAGCATTCTAATTGTGTGGAAAATGCAACGTTATGAGCAGGATTCCATTCGCAATACAGCAAGATCAGGTCAAAGTGCTTAACTGCATACTGTAATTCCATCACATTTGAAATTGGGTCAATACATTACCTTTTCAAGTTCCTTTTTAAATTCCAGGTCAGTAAAATAAATAATCAGCTTATGTGGGTCACTTGAAAATGCATATAAATCCTTTGAGAACTATTTTTCTTTAAAATAACTCTGGAAATGATCTTTTCCCCAAATCACTACATGATGGTTGTTTCAGCCTAACTAAAAATAAATACTTCTACCATGTCCAATCAAAATGGCACATTCTATCCTTTTTATTAGTTTTTGAGAAAATGATTCAGGGCCTCAAATTTTTTTTTAAATAAGGAAGCAATTAAATTTGCATTTGTTGTGAAGCAGAAAGCTGATCATCTCTGACTTTCCAAACATCAAGCGAACTTGCGTTGTAAATGTTGTAAACATGTGACTATAGAATGTTAAGCTTTGCATAAATGGATATCTATTTTAATGAACATTGACTTATATTTCTGTGCTAACGCAAGCTTGTCAAACAAGTCACTGTGGCTTGTAAAGTGTCATTGTGTCTCTGCACTACTTACAAAACCTCATCTCGCTCCTTTCTCTCTCCTTCTCCTAATTTTGCTGTCCTTGCTAAATCTGTCTGTCTTTGATGGTAAGACTGAAAAAAGTCTATCCACGTTACAATAAGTAGCCAAAACCAATCGAACCATAATTTTTTTTGTACATACTATGGCTGCAACCTTCCTTTACTGTGTCTTGCTTCTGTGTGAATTATTTCCAGCAGCTTTTTAACGAAATAAACCATTTAATGCGGAATTTTGTAACTTCCTGGATTGTAATTTGCATTTTTCTTCCATGTTTCTAACTTGTGCTTCTTGTTATCTTGCATTTTTAAAGCTTGCCCAATAACACTTCAAGGTATTGCTTCATGACTAGACTTTTTTCTTACTTTCATAGTAAGAGGAGAATCTGGGTGATGCAAGGAACCTTTGATACAAATTTCAAAAAACAAAAAGCACTGCTAAATTTGTTTTGGAGAAACATTAGGAGTAGTAGTTATTCTAAGTATTGTTACTGACAATTGTTGGGATTCCTGCATAGTTGCAGATAATGTTAGTATTTTGAGTATCTAGTCATTAAATTTCAAACATCTAATCTGATAATTCAGAGTTTTAGGTTCAGAATACTTTGTTGGATACGTTGATCTAAGTTCTCTAATTCAATGATCAGATTTATACAGCTATTATCATAGCCGCCTATTTAAGTTGTTATGGGATCTAATTAGAAAAGTACATTCACAGCAAAATACTCTTATACCTAAAGTGGATTTCAATCTTTTTAATCATCTGACAGCAAGTTCTGAAAACAGTTTCTTTAACCAGCACAGTGAAACAAAACTGCATGAGATATGCCTACATTTAAAGTTTAATTTTGAAACCTGGCCAGTTGCTTTTATGACATTTCCATGGTCAATACATAAGTGGAGCCATTGTGTTCCATCAATTACATGATCTCACACTGTATTTATCCAAATCATCTTCAATCCCATTCCAAACTATCTGTGTGTCTGGGGCTGTGATGGATTTAATAGATAAAGCATCAACTGCATTTCTTGTGACTGTTCTAAATTACTGGGGATGAAAAAAATCCATTTGCTGGGTGACTGATGAAGATTAGCATGCATGCTAAATTGAAATGATTACTTGATTTGGAGAGGCAAGTCTGATCCAGTGGCTCGAACGCTGTCCTTTACTTTCACCTCTGGGATGTTTAAATTCTGTTGACAAGGTGATGCTTTCCCGGATTGCTATAAAGGAGTCCTAAGGGAAATGGGTTTGAGACATCAGAAGTCAGTTCTCAGACATACACACACAGATGATGTGCAAAATTTAAGTGTTAGACACTAATACTGCAGAGATTGGTGAGAATTGTCCTGCTTTGGGTTGTGAGGTAATGGAGAGGAAATATATTCTATCTTCCACGTTGTTTGTGAGCTACATTTGGTTGATGATGGAACTAAAAGGGTAACATTCTGATTCTTTCATTATTGGTAAAGCCTTGCCCATTGATGGTACATTGTGAAAATTCAGCTACATACTGCTTTATTATCTGCATAATGGCTGGAAATGTCACTTAAAATATGCTCGAATTTCCAACCTGATGGAGGCGCATGTTATAAAATAGTCCCCAAGGTGTACGGAAAGTGCAAAAGTCTTGTATACCAGAGAAACAGCTAATTTCACAACAATGAAACTCCAGGTGCTATATACATATTACCATGAATCTGTTCACATTTTGAAGTGACAAGTTGCTTTTTAAATCAGTTCAAACTGGTAGTTTAAATTGTAAAGCACTGAATTTGTTTTTAAAAGGGATTTGGGTATTGAGATATTTATTTGAGTTTTATGACAAGAAATACAGTTTGTTGACCTTTCTTCCAACAGTCAATTTCAACTCTAATTCAAAATTTAAAAAAAGCAGAGATTCACTGCACTTTCTATGGATTTATGATTTTAAATCACATTTCGCATGAAAAATGATTAAGTAACTTAAAAGCTGCTGCTGAACCTGGAATCTTTAATCCATTTCATGAACTGCCGTACTCAAATGGTTCATAATATTAGATGACTGCAATTTATCACCGAAGAGAGTTGCATTGGAGCTATTAATCAATAATTATACTTTCTAGATAGGACTATGTCCAAGTATTGACAGCAAAGGCGGCACAATGGCGCAGTGCTTGGCACTGCTGCCTCATGGCGCCGAGAACCTTGGTTCGATCCCGGTCCTGGGCCACTATCTGTATGGAGTTTACACATTCTCCCTGTGTCTTCGTGGATCCAACCCCTACAACCCAAAGATGTGCAGGGTGGATGATTGACCTTGCTAAATTGCCCCTTAATTGAAAAGAAAATAACTAAGTACTCTAAATTTTAAAGAAGTATTCAAAGTAAAATAAGATCTGCACACACAACTATTTGTAATGAAGGTGTAAGGAATTCATGTATAATTAAGAGACTTCAACAATGCATATTCTTTTGCCCTATAGGTGCATCCAAGGTCACCTAATAGAAAAGCTCATCTCTCTGCTGGGTCTGGCAAAACTGATTTAATGTTGTTTCTTAATGCCCATCATCAGCTTCCCAGCTGCTGAAGTGGCAACTGAAGGCAGCTTGTGCTCACCTCTGTTAATTGGCAGCCTCCAAAGCACTACCTTCAGTAGAATTGCTGATTTCTAAAATTGAGAGGCTGCTGCTTAAACCAATTGCTTGTCCTGCTGATATTAACAAGTGCTGTGCTCACCTGTACAGAAGACCATCTAAACAAGCAAATTTGCCATTGATTATTAAATCTGTCCTCAGATTAGATCAAACTGGTGCACTTAAGCTTTAGCATTATTATAATAATAATAGTCGCTTATTGTCACAAGTAGGCTTCAATGAAGTTACTGTGAAAAGCCTCTAGTCGCCATATTCCGGCACCTGTTCGGGGAGGCCAGTACGGGAATTGAATCCGCGCTGCTGGCATTATTCTGCATTACAATCCAGCTGTTTAGCCCACTGAGCTAAACCAACCCCTAATTTCTATAACTGGAGAGTATAGTTACTATTGAGTGTACACTTGTGATCGGATATTGCAGGGGATGTTGAGCAGATAGATGAGCTGTTTCATCTCTAGTAACCTGACTGGGCAAGAACAGTCAAAAAGATGTGTAAAGTTGAAACATAACTCTGCTGTTCTTGTTTGTTTACAGACAATGATAGAAATTATACTGTAAATCCTTGCATTCCTACATCTCAAACATTGAACCAGTTTATCAAACCTATTTTGTTTCCAGACCAGACTCCAATTTGTATTAGGAAACTGAATGAGACCCCAACAATTTTTCAATTTATAAAACTGTGAGGAAAGAATACCCCCCCCCCCCCCCCAAGGAGTGATTCCATTGACAAATAGGGATCTTTTGTATTAAAACAAATTTTATTATTAGCACAGGGGTAACCACATTAAAGTCACAGAAAATAGCTTTTAAATTAACAGTTAAACAATTCTTAAAATAAACTGATACCTTTTAACTATACCTTCTGTCTCCAATTAAGCAAATCCCATTTCCGATCAAAAGCCACTGGTATATAAAGTTAGGAAACACAGGAAACCTTGCTGTACTCTTGTGTAGAGATTTCTTGAAAAGACTGCTGAGAGAGAGAAAGTCTTTCCGGGCCACCCTGAAGCTCCTTCTGCCTTTTTCAGACTCCTGCTCAACCTGACATCATTTGGCAAAACTGCTGCTCAACTTAAAAACTCCTAGCAGACTGCAAAATCTATATAAAACTGCAGGCCTGGCTCCTCCCATTAATTACATCATTTCTATCCCACTCAGATGTCATGACCTGACCTGTCTCAAGTTATCTACTTTCTAGGGAATCTACAGCAATCATAACCAAGTTCCACTCGGCATCTCTTTGCAAACAAGTAAATGGTTAAAATTAATCATGACTTCTTAACTGCATCTTTTGCAGACACACCACCTGCCTGTATGTTAAACCAAGATTTTGAAAAATATTATTGGAACAATATATAATACAATCTATATAAATATTTCCTACATTCATCACTGTATACTAATAGCTTTCTGGGTGGCGCACTGGTTAGCACTGATGCCTCACGACACCAAGGACCCTGGTTCGATCCCGGCCCCAGGTCACTGCTCATGTGGAGTTTAAACATTCTCCCCGTGCCTGTGTGGATCTCACCCCCAGAACCCCAAAAGATGTGTAGGGTAGGTGAATTGTCCATGCCAAATTGCTCCTTAAGTGGAAAAAAAGAATTGGGTACTATAAATTTTTTAAAAAAGAAATCTGCACTTTATCTGGTACTTCTACACTAGATTCCAAGCATATAAACAACCAATAAAACATTTATTTTAAAAAAAATAGCTTTGCTATGAGGTTTTTTGGTCAATTTCCCATCCTCATTGAGTACTTTTATCTTCGTAAAATCTGAAGATCCTGTTAATAGGACAGTTGTTGCATCTTGTATATTTCATACTATTTTATTTTTTTGGTATCCTTTGCTAAGAAAATAAGCACATTAATCATAGGCAAAAATTACAACATCTTCTAAAAACAGTTGTAATGTAGGTCAAATTATTGGACCAAAATGTACATCTATGACTATTTTTACAAATCAACATGAAATGCACCAGTTGTAGTGCTCGTGTGGTTCTGCAAGGAAAGTCATGCAACATAATGAGTAACTTGTGACATTTGACTGCACATAAGTAAAGCAGATAGAATTCAGAAGCTGAAGGGCTGAAATGTCTGCTAAAAATTTATCAAATTATTGATTGCATTAAAAATGCTAATAAACAAATATAACATTTTTATGCACGTATTTTTGCTAAATGTCATTTGGGAATAATTGCTGATTTGGCATTGAATCCCAGCGGATAATCCAACATGGGTAGCAGTTGGGCAGATAATAGGAATAAAGGATGAGATCTATAACACCCAATTGGCTATGAAGTGTTAATCAGCTTGCAAAGCAATTTGCTATGAGGTTTTTTGGTCAATTTCCCATCCTCATTGAGTATCCAGAAAGAAGATCAACGATTTGGTTAATTTTCTTTTTTTTAAATTGGGGAATTCCCCCTTTCAGGTTCTGTTTGAGTTAATTAAATTGAGGTTTATGTAGTGATGGATCTCTTCTCTTTGAATTGGCAAAACTAGATCAAGAAATGTTCAAGATCTGAAAAAATAAATAAGCAACCAGAGTGCATTCCAAATATTTACCTGGCAACCTTGCTCATAAAATCTAGACAACTACTGATCAGTCATTTAGTTTTCATAGTTTTGTTGGACGTGTTTTCCTTTTAATCATACCCAAAGTTCCTCTGCTATACAATGCTGATATTCTACCATTAAGTAACTTATTTCATAAATCCCGTTCCAGCTAAATTTTGAACTATATCCTTAAGAAAACCTTTACCTGTATGTTTTGGTGTAAAGATTTTCATGTTAATTTGCCTGGGTAATGGGCTTTAACATAGAACAGTACAGCACAGAACAGGCCCTTCGGCCCTCGATGTTGTGCCGAGCAATGATCACCCTACTCAAACCCACGTATCCACCCCATACCCTTAACCCAACAACCCCCCCATTAACCTTATTTTTTAGGACACTAAGGGCAATTTATCATGGCCAATCCACCTAACCCGCACATCTTTGGACTGTGGGAGGAAACCGGAGCACCAGGAGGAAACCCACGCACACACGGGGAGAACGTACAGACTCCGCACAGACAGTGACCCAGCCGGGAATCGAACCTGGGACCCTGGAGCTGTGAAGCATTTATGCTAACCACCATGCTACCGTGCTGCCCTTTCAAATGTATTTTGGTAGCCTGTAAGAATGATTAACTTGTCTTGGGGAGATGGTGCTGTAGTGGTAATATTACTGGACTGGTAAGCTTGAGACCCAAGCGAATGCTCTGGATACATAAGTTCAAATCCCAATTTGGCATTTAGTTATTCCCAGTGACTCTATCATCAATTGTCAACTATCAATATTTTTTCCTTCAGTGAAGGGAATCTGCCCTCCTTATACGATTCGGCCTGCATGTACCTCCAGATACAGCAATGTGGTTGACTCTTAACTGCCCTCTGAAATAGCCAATCAGCTCAAGGGAAATTAGCAACGCAGTGTATTAACATTACAGGGAACAAATGCTGGCCTTGTCAGTAGTGCCCACATCCCGTGAAATAATTTTAAAAAACTTAATCTTTCCATCCAAAGGAATTTAGTTTTCTGAATTTTATAAGTGCTCTGATAGTTCGGCAAATGGGATTTTAAACTTTTGAACTTTATTCTTCACAAAGGGGTTAGAGTTTAAAGTAAGCCATCACCACTTGCAGATTTATTTTATTCAAATATTGCAGCAATGTTGATGCCTGCTATAATTCACTTGAAGTATCCTTGTCCTAAATCTCAGACAGCAGTTGCAGTACTGCAGCACCCTGCATCAAATTATCATCATGCTACAGCAATTTGGTAATCATGTCACATGGAACTAGGCTACTCCACCACAGTGTATTTACATTAACTTTTGAGCTGTTTTAATGCCTGGAGAAAGATTTTAGAGAAAGCATTTGTGACCATTTTAATTTTGTAGTGTATTCTTTTCTTGGGAGAAGCTGTAAAGCAATATAGGCGGATTTGGGAGAGAGGGCAATAAGGTGGAAAATGGAGTACTGTACAATGAGGGAGTTTGAGGTTATTCACTGATTGTAGAATAGAAAAGGTGTGAGACTTGGTGTTGATGTTCAGAGAGACCTGGGTGTACTCGTACAAGGAATACAAAGCTATAATGCAGGTACAGCAAACAATTAGGAAATCTTTATTGCAAAGGGATTGAAGTACAAGAATAAAAATGTGAACAGCTTGGACAGGCTTATGGTCTTCTCCTGTTTCTCCTGTTCTCTTTCATCCATTCATAAGTTTCCACAAATTAGACACCGTAACCTCCAGCTAAAGTGTCACCAGTGCTGCTGCTACTCACCATCACTAACAAGCACGAGACTGAGACTGCAATAACTCGTTTTCCAGATTTATTCTCCAATAAGGTTCTGGCCACTGCTTCATTTTGCTTTTCTCCACATGGCTTGTCAGGTTTTTGGAATGCACGAGAAAATCCTGACAATCCTGGTGCATTGCGAACCTGATAGTGAATGTCTCCCCTCACTGAGAAATTTGGGCAGCAGCAAGATAATTTCTTTGGATACGCACAGTATAAAAGTTTTCCAATGGTGCAAAATTTAAATATCAGTGCTTCATTGGAACAGCACCTTTTGGTGCTATTTCAGGGTTGAGTTTCCGTGCAGCAGTTATGACCTGAGTGAAAAATCTGTTCCATATTCTAGTACTGATATCCATCATGTTCAAGGCTATAATATGCAGGCCCAATATATAGAAATAAAAGATGATGCACCATATTCTATTTTGTTATGCATCTTTTAGTTTATCTTTGCATTCTTCATTCATTGATAACTGGCTGCAAACACATTGTTTCCTAACCTTTTCCTATCACTAGCTATTTCTAGCTTGTAATGTATATATTCTGTAATATCAAGTGAAGGCGACTTCATTGAGCATTTATATAATGCAAATTTGTATTGGCTGGGTCTTTTCTCTTTGTTCATAATAACATTACACTAGAAATCGTTACTCCGTTCAAACCTTATCCCTACCAATGTTCCCCTGTGTTTCAGGGATATGTGGCCATGCAACAATCACAGGGAAGAAACGGGCCACGCATGAGCAACCTTTAGGATGCATGCTTGCTGGCCGGTTGTCAATCTTGAAGGGACTGCACAGTACAAAGTTGCATGGAACATTGGTCCCTGCACCAGAACTGTGGTTTAACATGTAGTTACCAATTTTTAATTTCCCACCAGAAAATTCAACAGTGCAATTTTTAAAATATAGATGAAGTATTTAGTTAATCGTACCCATCTCATTTGTGTGCTTCTGCTAGGATCAGGAGGGTGATTGGCATTGGGGTCCCAAGTTACAAAGCAACTCTTCACACTACATGAGGTCCTATGGTGCATTGAATATACATATATACACAAAAGAATAGAAATGTATCGAGCGGAAAAGACTTCAAGCAGACCAGAAGAATTTTAAATTTACCAAAAGATAGGAAAATCACTTGTAACTTATAAATTATAAAACATCAGAATTCCAAAATATATTCACCAAAATGAATGTGATCTTTGAAATGTAGAATATACATAAGTTATCACAAAAGATTGCAGACAGTGGAGGAAACCAAATTCACTGTCTCAGTTACCTTTCTGTTTAGCTCTGATATTTTAAACAAATTGGAACTGGGAAATAAAACTGTAAGGTGGAACCAGGGTCACTTATGACGAACATTGTGTTCTATTGCTTTAAAACCCAGATTCTCCACTTAATTTTCTCATTCCTGTTTATGACTGATAGAATGGAAATCAATTTAGCAATTTATATTGCCTTCTCCGCTCAAAGAATTGGTTTCATTTCGTTCAGCATGCTGTGTGTATTAATGAACCTGCTCTGCCTGCTGGATCTGAATGCTTCCTCATCCAAGCTGAAATCTGTGTAATCGTAATTATTTATAGTCTCTTTATTTGAAAGTTCAGGTCAGTATAATTTCAGAGAGGGAACATGCAGATATCAGCAGGATTCACAACAGATATTTATTTGCATGGCACTGGTAATTGCAGTGAAGCTATGCATGTAATCGTTGTTGCTTGGCATCATGTGCCTTTAATGAATGTCAGATTCAAAGTCAGGATTTTGTTTCTTGTGTTAAATTATTTTAACTGTAAAATATACAATGTTGTTATATTGAATAGTAGTGTGCTTTATAAGTAACATGGATACAGTCATTGGTATGCAAAACTATGCATGTTCAGATCACCGAAAGTGCACTTTGGTGTCAGTGTGGCCCGATCTACTTTGGAATAGTTTTTATGTCTTACTGCAGTTCTAAAATGTCACAATATTGACACAACAAACAGTGAAAATGTAAGTATGAGATTTCCTATTTCTAAAAAGAAATGCTAAAATATTTTAATGAGTAAATTCTGCATACTGAATTATGATAGTGGCTTGATTTGGATAATTTTGGACAATTGTATGCTGCTGTATACCAGTGAATGTGAAACTAAAATTTAGCCTTTTAAAACTTTTTTGGTTTGTTATTTTTCTGAGACATTTTAATTTTTCTGCAGAGAATCTTTATTAAAAAAAGAGTTTGATGAAGACAAAAAATCCTTACAGAAATCCATCACTACTACTAGTGCCTTGATCACAGGTAGAGACAAGGAGCTAGAGAAACTCAGGAACGAAGTAAGTTATTTATCTGAGCAGATGATAAAAGTTTGGAATATGCAAATATTTCACAAAACATAATAGTAAAATTAAAGTGGTTCATTAAATGTCTATTGCCTTGCAATTAAGCATAAGCATGTTTATTGATCACTTGTCACATTGCTCATGGATTAAAACATGTTTGCCCAACATTGTTTGAGGGGGGTGGGTGGTGGTGGTTGAGAAACTAGATTAATTTGGTAATACACTTTCTATTGCAGTGAGAGTGACAGTATTATTTTTCCAAATGATAAATGTGATAAACTCATATTAGGCTGAATGAGCTTTTTGGACTTGTGCAGATGAATTGTGCTGATTTACCATCCTTCCACTGTAGGTTCATCTGTGTTTCTAGACATCATGTGCCTCTGGTTTAAAAAAATACCTCACTACATCTTGGACATTAAGAAATTGATTTTGATTAGATGCTGTAGGTTTGTTTAGAGTGCCTCTTAATTTGGAAAAAAAGAGTAACCATTTTCTATTTCTGCACTTTTATTTTTTTTTAAACCTATGGTTGACCATGGTAAACATTAGGATCCAAGGTTTTCTGATTGGTGCGTTGATGGGAGCCCACCAAAATGTATAGGTTACCATCAGTGTTCAGTCAGACAACTCAAGTGTTAATGTTCATTACATCGCATGAATGTCAACTGGCTTGCAAGAGTTTCTCAACTTGACCACGTGAGGGAGCTAATTTGAAGTTCATAGGCATATTTAATCGACAGTCACAATCTAGGTCAGTAAATTGTGAGTTTAAAAAAAGGCTTACCTTGGAACCCTTCAGAAACTCGGTGATATTTAGCCAACAAAGTATTTTTTAAATTTTATTGGTGTAATGTAAGAAATGTGTAAAACGGCTCCCACAAACAGCAATGTAATAACGACTAGGTAATCTGTTTTAGTGATCTTGGTTTGAGGGATAAATATTGATCAGAAAGAACTCCCCTGCTCTTCTTCAAAATTGAATCTTTCAAATACACCGGAGGGGGAAAACAGGATTTTGTTCGTTCTAACATTTCATCAAAATGACAGCACCTCTGACAGCATTACCTTGGTAGTGCGCTTGGAGTGTCAGCCTAGATTTTATGCTCAAATCTCTTAAATTGTCAATGCTACCATTGAACCGTAGCTGACAATATGCTGGCAGGTCACTGGTCCCATGATATCATCAATACCCAGCGTTTAAACAAAAAAATATTCAAATAAAGAAAATGAAAGTTACAAATTAACAAATGAATTAATTTTTAAAAAAATGTTTTTATTGAATTTTTGGTATACAAAATAAATATAAATATGGACAAGCAGTAGGAGACAAAGAGGAAATAAAAATTAAAACCAAAACTATTTACACACTGGTCGCTTCAACTATTTACATACATACGTCTTGGATTCTCTCTCTCTCTCTCTCTCTCTCTCTTTTCCCCCCCCCCCCCCCCCACAAAACAAACATTATTTGCACTGGCGGTTGTGGTTTCCTGTGTTTCGTTTTCCACCGATTTTCTCTTTTGTTTTCTCCCTTTGGTTCAGTTTCCCTACCCCCGTGTCTCATGCTTCTTATGTTGGGTATGGTTAGGTTCCATGTTTCCCTGCCCGCCCCCCACACGCCCCTTGCTGTGTCATGGCGACCCCCTCCTGTTCTTTGGCTTCCTAGTCATTAGCTACAAACTGGTCTTGGAACAATCGACTGCATGGCTCCCACGTTTTGTGGAAACCTTCTTCCAACCCTTGGATGGTGAATTGAATTTTCTCCATTTGGAAAAATGAATTAATAACTGCAACTCTGATTTTTCAAAAAGCGACCAAATGTTCAAATTTATGTTGGAATTGTAATCAAAGTTAATTGCATTCGACTCCTCCACTAGATTCCTTTCAAAAATAGGCATTTCTAGGAACTGGGACTATTAATGTATTGGAATTTGTGTCTACATTTTTTCACTTCGATGGTATATCAATAATGCAAAAATACAGAACTTCAGATTCATTGGGTACTTTAGTAGATTGAAGTGTTGAGAGGCTTTTCACAAAAGCATTGATTTGGAGATGAAACCAGTTTTGATGAAAGCAATTTAAATTAAAATATTTCTCATAAACGTTGGTCTTTTTAAAAATAGCAAAGTGTGCACTTTTGATTGTTGCAGACCATTTCTATCTGTCAAGTGGAGTAAACATTTAAGCACTAAGTGTAATCCAATGGTATTTTGGCGACATATTCAATGGTTTTCATAAATGAAATATCATTTCTAAATAAGGTTATGGGCACATCACTCTCATTTGAAATTGACCCTGTATTTTAGATCATTCAGATGCATTCAATCAGAGTTCTTCATAGAATTTACAGTGCAGAAGAAGGCCATTTGGCCCATCAAGTCTGTGCCGGCCCTTCGAAAGAGCATCCTACCTATGCCCACACCACCTCCCTATCTGTACACCTCCACCCTATCCCCATAACCCCACCTAACCTTTTTTGGACACCAAGGGCAATTTAGCATGGCCAATTGACCTAACCTGCACGTCTTTGGACTGTGGGAGGAAACCGGAGCACCCGGAGGAAACCCACACAGACACGGGGAGAACGTGCAGACTCCGCACAGACAGTGACCCAAGCCGGGAATCGGACCTGGGAGCCTGAAACTGTGAAGCAATTGTGCTAACCACTATGCTACCGTGCATAATTACTTCCATTCACCTGAGGAAGGAGCAGTGCTCGGAAAGCTAGTGTTTGAAATAAACCTGTTGGACGTTAACCTGGTGTTGTTAGACTTCTTGCTGTGCTCACCCTAGTCCAACACCGGCATCTCCACATAATTTCTTTTTCTGGTGTGACAGTAGACTAAAAGCAGAATTTTCGTATTTTGTGTGTATGTGAAGTCTGGAGGGAAGAGCGGTGTGTATCCCGCCAGCCGCACTTCTGGCTTTTCCCACCATATTGACACATTCTCAAAAACAATCCTGGAGGGGGATCCCACGATGTCACACTGGAGGGTCATGCTCCAGAACCTCGGCCCCTACCAGAGCGGTGTGCTGTTTTTTTTTTAAAGGACGCCCCAATCTGAAAACAGTAAAAAATATATTCCCCTTCCCCTCCCCACCAGCCTGCCAGCAATATGTCCTTCTTTATAAACTTCTTTGTAACCAATTTTTGTGACTCACTGACCCAGTTGAAGGCAAACAAATCTTGATGTTGTCCAAATGCAAATGAAAAAGCTTTCTGAAGGGTCAAAGCTAAATGGAGGAGTTGATAGCAAAAGCAGCCCAGAAATCTTAATTGGGGGATGTAAACATTTGTTATGTCAATCTCATCACACTAATGAATTCTGAATTGCTTGTAGTTTGTTACAGTGTGTTTAATTTACAGTTTACTGTCTTGAAATGTAAAACAGTTTGTCAACCTTCAACTTTACTAAAAATTCCTTTAGTAAATATTTTTTGGCAGCTCCTGGAACACATCAGTTATGTTTGACTTGGGTTTGTAGATCACAGAGCTACGAAGTGAAAATGCCATGGCAAAAAAATTGCAGTCAGTAGTCCAATCGTTGGAATCCGACAAATCAAAACTTGAACAAAAGGTTCAGAATTTGGAGAAGAAAATCAATGATAACCAGAGGCAGCGTGACAATGTTGCATCCTCTTCAGGTAAATAGACATGAATAGTTCTTGATATTTGTACTCCTGTTTTTTTTAATAAGGCTTTCTGTACTGTAAGAATTCTATGAAGGCATTACTGTACTAATTATATTAATATTGATACATATTTTAATCAATGCGATGTATGATTATTGTCAAATTTAGTTAGAATGCTTTATTTTTCTACTTTTAGTAGTGCCATGTGCAGGACATGAAAGATGCAAAACCTCTCTCAAACCACTTAGTACATTAACCCATAAAGTGCTGTTGTGTCATGATGGTGGGCTGGGGTGTTGATGTTAGCAGTCAATAAACCTCCACTGGAAAACACTGGCTTCACTTTCCCACTTGCGTTGCGAGGCCACAGAACTTTTAACCACAGGAAGCAGCTGCTGGCCTCCATCATGGTACTCGGACATGTACAGGAGTTGAAGTTCTGGAGTATTACGCAATGGGAGTGGGACCACGTTGGTAGAATGTTTGTGCGATTGTGTTTGTATGTGGCTGTTTGTTCGCCCTGGTTCCACAAATGAAAGTTTTACAAAACATAAACAGGAGGACCTCTCTAACCACCTAACACTGTCTTACAACACCAGGTTAAAGTCCAACAAGTTTGTTTCAGATCAGTAGCTTTTGCAGCACTACTCCTTCCTCCGGTAAATCCTCAGTGCTCCGAAAGCTAGTGATTTGAAACAAACCTGTTCGACTTTAACTTGGTTTTGTAAGACTTGCTGTGCTCACCCCAGTCCAACGTCGGCATCTCTACATCATGGCTACCTCTTCATGCTGACCATTACGTGGTGAGCAAGCTATGGCAGCTTTCCCACACAAGCTGGTTGCAATTGTTCTCGCGGCTCAAGCATGTCATTAGCCGCTAATTAGGTGCAAAATTGAGATCCAGCCAGTTTTGAATCGACAGTTTATCTGCCTGGTGAGACATCCATTAAAACCAGAAATGGAAGGAAAATAAATCCCAAGACATTTTAACGGTCCACTCCCTCCCCACCAACACCATCCAATTGTACCCCATATAAAATATACTGTGCCAAAATGTTTCAAGTTTCCAAAGTTCATGGGCGGGATTCTCTGCCGGTAGGATGCTCCGTTTTTCCGGCGCCAGAGGTTTCCTGACGACGTTGAGCTGCCCCACAATGGGTAATGGAGAATCCCGCTAGCGTGGTGAGGCAGAAATGCGGGGCAGAGCGTCCCGCCCCCTATCTATCTTCGCTTTAGCTGGACCAATTGGTTGTGGATTTCTATATATGTTGATATTGGCCAAAATGTGGGGAAAATGAACAACTAATCTAAAATGAGATGGAAGCAAATATGAGTGACATAAATAATCCATTTGTGACAGAGTCACAAATGAATTATATGAAAACTGAAAGACGTTGACCTCTCAGATGAATAAAGAAAAAAATAATTTGGGCTTCAGGTAGCGGCCATGTCCGGATAGGTCGCGCACACGGCAGCTTCCGTCGAGATCGGACATTTGGACCCTTTAACGGAGCTGTTCGCAGAGCTGAAGCTGGAGATACTGGCCTCTATGGAAAGGATGGTGGAGATTCAGAAGATGCAGCAGAAGGCGATCAAAGAAGTGGAGAGAAAGGTATCTGACAACAAGGATGAGATCCTGGGCCTGGCGGTCAGGGTGGAGGTGCATGAGGCCCTGCACAAGAGATGGAAGGAGAGACTGGATGACCTCGAAAATAAGTCTGGGAGACAAAACCTGCGAATCTTGGGCCTCCCTGAAGGTGTGGAGGGGTCAGATGCGAGCGCATTTGTGACTATAATGCTGGGGACAATGATGCTTGGAACTGGACAGGACGCACAGAGTCCTCGCGAGGAAGCCTAGGGCGAACGAACCGCCGAGGGCGATGGTGATAAGGTTCCACCGCTTCACAGACAGCGAGCGTTTCTTGTTGGGCAAAGAAGGAGCGGAGCAGTAAGTGGGAGAACTGCGAGATTCATAAAAGCCAGGACCTGGGAGCTGAACTGGCTAAGAGGCTTGGGGGATTCAACCGGGCTAAGGCGGTCCTCCACAGCAAAGGGGTGAAGTTTGGGCTGCTGCATCCGGCGAGGCTTTGGGTAACGTACCAGGACAGGCACCACTACTTCGATACACCAGACGAGGCATGGACATTTATTAAGCATGAAAAGCTGGACCGAGCTAAAGGACAGATGCACGTGGGTGAAACGCCCTGGTGGGGATGTGTAACCAGGTGTTGGCCTAATGCAAGATTGGTAGTAGAATTTAAGTTGTTCGCTTTTCTTTTTTGTTTTTTTTCAGGGGGCGGGTTAATGCCCGGGATGTGTTTCTTGCTTCACGGCCCTGAGGGAATTCATGGATCAGATGGGTGTAATGGACCCATGGAGATTCGCACGGCCAAGGGCGAAGGAGTTCTTTTTTTTTTTCTCTCCCATGTTCACAAAGTGTACTCTCAGATTGACTTTTTTGTGTTGAGCAGGGCGTTAATTCTTTGCTTTTGCTAAATCGCCATCTTTCTTTTGTTTAAATCACTCAGTCATTTTATACTGTGTATTATGATTTGAAGAATTACCACAATTTGTAATTGAATGAAAACTCAACTACTATATTCACTGAAGACAATCAATCTGACCTAATTTTGTATTGACAAATAAAGTTTACCAGTGACACAAGCTGACAAATAAAGTTCAACTGAACTTTGCCAAAAAACACAGACTTGACCTCTGTTATTTGGGAACTGAGAAGGGATAATGGATATCCAGGGTTTCGAATAGACACAGAGATCCATCAACCTTCTTAACTACCTGTCCTGCTGCCTTCAGAGATCTGTGAACCTGCACACCTCGGTCTCTTTAGTCCTCTGGACTTCCTAGGGTTTGACCATTTATTGTACATTCCCTTGCCTTCTTAGTCCTCCCAAAATGCATGATCTCACATTTTTCATGGTTAAATTTCATTTGCCACTCTTCTGCGCATCTAACCAGCCAGTCTATATCAGCCTGTAATCCAAGGCTTCCCTCCTCACTGTTTATCGCACCACTAAAGTGAGATTAAATCTGTGAATTTTTCAAATTTCCCTGCCACTGATGTTAGGCCCACTGTAATTACCTGGTTTATCCCTACTTCCCTTCTTGAATAATGGGACCACATTAGCTGTCCTCCAGTCCTCTGCACCTCACCTGTGGTCAGAGAGGATTTGAGAATTAGCATCAGAGAGCCCCTGCAATCTCCTCCCTTGCAATCCACTGCAGCCTAGGACACATCTCATCTGGGCATGGAGAGTTGTCCACTTTTAAGCCCATTAAAACTGCTAATGCATCTTCCCTCCCAATGCTGATTTGTTCAATTATATTATAGTTTTCAAGCATGTGTAGTAATTCATAATGAAATTAGCAATTTGTAGGCACAGACCTTTGGGCTGATGGCCGCCTTCTATACTGCAAGCTCTTTGGCCATCCAACAAAATAAAAAATAATCCTTGATATCTGACTGCAAGAAACACAGTTAATGAACCTTGTAACTTCAAAGTCTCACCTGATGTTTTGAAATATGAAAAATTGGAACATATTTCATAAAAGATAGAGAATATATTCTTAAAATGTTCCCCCATATTCCTTGGGGTGGTACACATATTATTTTTAAACTGCATATCTTTTTTTTATCTAAAGGTGAACCAGTCATTGAAAAACAAAGTGATGATGCAACTGAGAGTCAGGTAAATCTTTTATTTTGTAACTTGCTTAGCAACTAAATAATTTTGTTAAAATAAAGCAAACTGCTAAACCGATGTCTAAGAGATGAAATATGTATTGAACCTGTGGTGGGAAAGCATCCTTACTAATTAGGAGTAGGCCACTCAGCCCTTTGAGATTGCCCCGTCATCTAGTGAAATCATGGCTGATCTGATTGTATCCTCAACTCCACATTCACGCCTACTCTGCTAACTTTTCACCCCCCTTGATTATCAAGACTCTATCCACCTATAACTTAAGCGTGTTCAAAGACTCTACTTACCACTGTCTTTTGAGGAAGAGAGTTCCAAAGACATTCAACCCTCCAAGAGCAAAGATTTCTCCTCATCACGGTCCTAAATGGGCGACTCCTTATTTTTTTACACCGTGCCCCCTAGTACTAGATTCTCCCACAGGATGAAACATCCCCTCCACCTTTGATCCTGTCAAAACCCCTCAGGATCTTGTACATTTCACTCAAGTCTTTTTCTCTACTCTTTGATTGACCACATCTTCCCAAATTTGATCCCTTGCCCCACGGTTTAGTTTAAAACCCCTCTCTACTTCCCTTGTTATGTGACTTGCTATAACACTGGTCCCAGCACAGTTCAGGTGTAGATTGCCCCAATGGCACAGCCCCACTTTCCCCAATGCAGCTGCCAGTGCTCCACAAACTGTAATCAACTTCTCCTACACAAATCTTCTGACCTGCCACCAATATTTGCACATTTTTATGCTTTTTCTTAAAGTTTGATACTATCTTTAATATTTTTAGTTAACTACAGATGTTGGTCATTGAGCCATGTATCCATCTCCCTAATTTTATGGACTCTCTGCCAATTTACACATGGCTGGGGTAATAATCGAAAGGTTATAACTTTTGAAGTTCTTAGAACAGTACAGCACAGAACAGGCCCTTCGGCCCTCGATGTTGTGCCGAGCAATGATCACCCTACTTAAACCCACGTAACCCGTAACCCAACAATCCCCCCATTAACCTTACACTACGGGCAATTTAGCATGGCCAATCCACCTAACCCGCACATCTTTGGACTGTGGGAGGAAACCGGAGCACCCGGAGGAAACCCACGCACACACGGGGAGGACGTGCAGACTCCACACAGACAGTGACCCAGCCGCGAATCGAACCTGGGACCCTGGAGCTGTGAAGCATTGATGCTAACCACCATGCTACCGTGAGGCCCCAATAATTGAGGCTCTTTAATTTAGTGCCTAGCTCCTCATAATCTCTATGCAGAATCTCTTTCCTACTTCTATGTTATTGGTACCTACATAGACCGTGAGATCTGGATTCTCCCCCTCCTGCTGCAAGCTCCTCTCCAGTATTGGGCAGATGTCCGGAACCCTGGCACTGGACAAGCAGTGCAGTTGTCTAGACACTCTCTTTGCTGCAGAGAGCAGTGTCAATTCCTCTCACTATGCAGCGCCCTACTACCTCAATGTTCCTTTTTGCTTTATTAATCTCTTGCAGGTATTTCTACAAATGTTGTTTTCCATTTCTTAGATATTTTCAAATCTGAGAATTGCTGAATATAGAGACGTGCCGTTGAAGCTTTTCATAAACATCTATTCATATGCAGGGACCTGTCCTCTGCAGGCAAAAGGAGTATATCCAGAGATTGCACCTTACTCAAGTAAACGGGAGCATTCACTCCCTGGTGCATTCGCCATAGCAATGCAACGACCAATCAGGGCTGACCTGTCAATCAATCAGCGCCCCTTTTCCCATGCTGTATAAATTCTTGCTCCCTTTGAAAATTGGCATCCTGAGGTCTGCCCTGATGTGTGCATGGTGACCATCTTCAACATCTTTCAGCAATTCTCGAGCTCTGTACTCCAAGAAACTAAATCTGAGAATAGTTTGCTGTGGTAATAGTTATTGATTTTTCATTTCAGGAATGGGGGAGTTGTCTGGTAGTTTGTGAGCAGGCAAAGTTCTCTTCTTAAAATCATTGAAAACAAAAAAACAAAGATGCACCAGCAGCTTTACAATGTAACAAGTATTTTTTCCATACTTTAAAGTCAAGTTGTTCTTCTTTGAAAGAGAGAATCTATTACATCCATCTGAGTAGGCAGATGGGATGGGACTCTGGTTATCATCTCATCTGAGAGACAGCATCTCTGACAGTACTGCACTTCCTCAGTACTGCACTGGAATGTCAGCCTTGATTTTTTTTTGTGTGCGCGTCCATGAGTGGAACTTGGAACAATTAGAAAGAATAACTGATAACAGAAAAGATAATGTGCAAAGTAACGGGCAGCACGGTAGCCTTGTGGATAGCACAATCGCTTCACAGTTCCAGGGTCCCAGGTTCGATTCCGGCTTGGGTCACTGTCTGTGCGGAGTCTGCACATCCTCCCCGTGTGTGCGTGGGTTTCCCTCCGGGTGCTCCGGTTTCCTCCCACAGTCCAAAGACGTGCGGGTTAGGTGGATTGGCCATGATAATTGCCCTTGTGTCCAAATTGCCCTTAGTGTTGGGTGGGGCTACTGGGTAATGGGGATAGGGTGGAGGTGTTGACCTTGGATAGGGGGTAGGGTGCTCTTTCCAAGAGCCGGTGCAGACTCGATGGGCTGAATGGCGGCCTCCTGCACTGTAAATTCTATGTAATCTATCTATATCTATGTAATGGAATACAGAGACATTTTTCCAATAACTGGATTATTCTGCAATAAGTGATTTTTATTCAGAGAATCTAGTAACATAACTGTAAAATATCAAATGTAAGCCAAAACATTTTATTTGAAATCATTTGGAACTTTGTCAGGTTCATCATGTTGTGTCTTGCATTTATTTTTGGTTTAAAAAAACACTAAAGGCATTTGGTTACAATTCTGCGTAAACTTATTCTGCTTATTTCCGACTATTTATACAAAACTTTTAGTTGGATACGTAATGCTGCATTGTACTAACAGATTTCTCCATTTTCCTCCCTCTTGATGCTGCCGTTGCTTCTCTCCAAACAGCAAATGGTTCGTTTTTCCTTGCCTATTTTTCATATTTGTTTGTTCTGCATTATATCTTTGCAAAATTCCCTAAGATCATCCTGGTACTTTTTAATCTCACAATTATCGTCAGGCAGAAATGTATATTGAAAGAAAAAAATGAAACCATTGAATGTGTCTTATACAGGATGATCTTAAATATTATCTATTACTGTTTTGAGTCTTAAGGTTGCAGCATGTTTATCAATTAAATATATCCACAATATGTGTTGAACTTAGCGCTCAGTTCCTATTTGCCATGTCTTTGTGAGTGTACATTTTCCCATAACACTGAATCAAAGTAAATTAGCAAGTCAAAAAAAAGTACGAATCAAGAGCAAGAAAATGAGAAAAATGCCAGTAAGAAACTACTCATAACTTTTATAAAAACAACCAATCCCAAATGATCGCTGAAAAGCAGCCACCGTTAAAAATGACAGGGGAAAGTGGCAAATCAGTCAACAAATATTTTTTAAAAGTGCAATGCAAACTTTATTAACTTTATCCATTGGATTTTCTTCTAATGCCGCCATTAAATAAATGTGACTCCAATGGTGGCTAGAATACTGGACCAAAACTCCAACATTTTCGTTTATTTTGTAAGACTGTGCGGGGAAAAATAATTCACTCCAAGAGTGATTGCATGAAGAAATAGGGATTCGCTTTTTTTAAGACAAAACTTTGTTACGAATACGATATTAAACTCTTTAACTTCACACCCAAAAAGAACAGCTTTCAGTTACCTCTTAAAGACTACTGCTGAATTCCCCACTAAACAACAAGTAAAGAAACGTACAGCTTTCAATTCAGAACAGCTCCTCTTAGAAGCCCTTCAGACTCTGGCTAAATATCTTCAATAAGCTGGTTCACCTGGCATGTTTCAGCTTCATGTCCTACTCTGCTTTAAATATTAATACTCTTTATGACTATCATACTGGGAGAGAATTGTGGATTCCGTGTCAGACAGATCAGACTTCAATTCCTCTCCAAAGCTTTCTCAAACTGTTTCTCTAAATTCCTCAGCTTCACCCAGAAATGACATCATCGCCCCAAGCTAAAAAACAAATGAACTCCCTCCAGGCTGAAAACACATTATCTCCCCAGTCAAATCACAGTGCATTAGCCCAGACTGAAAAACACATTCTTCTGGTCAATTTCACCTTCTGGCTCCTAAAAGCTCCCAGACCCAGGAAACAGGATTTTTTTTTAGTCAAACACACTAACCCCTGGATTTCAGCCCTTAAATGGCCAAATGTTTAGAATTCAATATTCCTAAAAAAAAACAGTCATCACAAATGGAAGATCTCAAAGTCTCCTGATATCTGGTTCTTAAATCTCATGTAATTGTCCACTGATAGCTGAATGCAGACCCAACATTCTGAATTCTCCCTCAGTGAACCTGAACAGGTGCCAGAGTGGGCGACTAGGGGATTTTCACAGTAACGTCATTGCAGTGTTAATGTAAGCCTACTTGTGACACTAATAAAGATTATTATTATTAGCAGTCAGTTATTCCAACTGACACAATAAATGGATCAAACCGAGAGAATATATATTTGACTTTATTTTTTCCAAATAAACAAATTAATTAAATATTGAATATTCTCAGGAAATCAAAGATTGTTAAAATCACCTGTGTTTTATTGTTTCTTACAAAATCTGAATATCCTAATTTGTAATAACTGTGAAATGGACAGGGACAGTTTAAAAACAGATGCATGATCGTGAGCTCGCTGTAAAACATTGAATTCAATCTTTATAGATATCTTGCAGAAACTTGCTGCCCGATCCAGTAGTGCTTGCCCAATTCCTAACCCCATATGCTGTGTCAGCCCTGTGTCCTTACTCTCCTTAAAAACTCCCAACATTTACCTCGAAGATCTGGTGCACCTTAAGCTCCCTCTCCATAGTAGTACTATACCCTCTTTATACTACCAAATCTAAGACCATCCACCAGTGCTCTCAGACCCCAAGAACTGCTCACCCCAACTATGTAATTTCTCCCCAGGATGACTAAATGCCAGTTTGCTGCTGCCAGCTGTTACCTTTATACCATCATGTTTTATATTTTGAGCTTAAAAATTATTAGGAGAAAAATTTGAAGTAACCTATTTTTAATCTGCAAAGAATATTTAGTATTATGAACTTGACCCCCAAGCACCCCCAAACTCAAAAGTGCTCTGCAATAAAATAGAATTATTAAAGCACAATAAACCCATGGTTCTGACGATCTGCTGTACATGACATAAACACCCCTATTTAAAAGACAACGTATCCTCCAACTCACCTTTTGCTATGGCATGAGAGATCAACTTGTGTTATATTAGAAATGTACTCTTTATCTCTGTCTTTCTAGATTATTACTAATTGTAATTAATCTTTCTCATCGGACATCAGCAACAAGGTACCAGCTGCCTGTTGCTGTCTGATTTTGCGTTGCTCCCAGTGGAAAATAACAGCTATCCTATCACGATATATTCTGACAAATAGCAATGAAGGATTTATATATTATCATTTTGATTAGGGTGCACATGATGCTTATCAGTATTAATTGAATAATATAATTTGCTCTCTGGTAATCATCTAATTCCTGAAGTTGGATCACATTGTTTTAGTTGCACAAAACATTGCTGAGCCCCAAGTACAAAATGGTCCAGCCACAGATACACAATATGAAATGAGTCATATTTTTGTTTGCATGAGTGAGTTGGTCATTTCCGCATGAGCCAATCGACCTGCTTCTCTCATTCAGTGTCTTTTTACAGATCAAACATTTACAAACACTTAAATTATCAGGTGGTCATCTGTGATACTGGGTTGTCCAATTTAAACGTACATGCTGGTCAACCTTCGATGAAAGTTCCAGATAACCTTTTTTAAGTTTACTTCCTTGGCCTTCTTTGAATTGCATTAACATGAATTTTCCTCTGACCATTTTAACATAGTACAAGCATGCTAGAAAGTTATAGAGATAACATTACAATGATGGTGATTATTATTTTACCTTCATTTGATAATGTTTGATCCATATTTCAAAATCAAAGTTGAAATAATTACATGAAATGAAATTAAATGAAAATCGCTTATTGTCACGAGTAGGCTTCAATGAATTACTATGAAAAGCCCCTAGTCGCCACATTCCGTCTCCTGTCCGGGGAGGCTGGTACGGGAATCGGACCGTGCTGCTAGCCTGCTTTAAAAGCCAGCGATTTAGCTCAGTGAGCTAAACCAGCCCCATATATGATTGCATTCTTAGCTTGCAAAGAGGTGCGATTTGTGATTTTTAGTAACTAATTATTTGTAAATTGTTATAATTCTGTTTTATAGTTATTGAATATTTGCATCTTTGTGATACTGTGGAAGTACTGATCATATTTAGGACGCGTTTCAATTTTCCTCTTTACAGAATTTTTTTGGTCTTTCTGTCTGAGTCAGAAGGATTATGTAGCTTCTTCCTGCGGTTTGACTTAGAAACCCCAAATATTCTCATTGTTTTTGTGCATGATTGTGCAGAATGTTTTCAATTAGCTTGGACCCTCTTTCTTTTCAAAAATTAAGCCTACATATTCCTATTCAATTTTCATTGAGATCAGAGCTTACAACCCATTTAAGGATTTAAGTATGTTTTACCTCTGTATCTTAGATTGAATTCCTGAACTCTGTAATAGTGGATTTACAAAGGAAGAATGAAGCACTGAGTGCAAAGCTAACACATTTGACTGAAGCATCCTTTAATGGCAATGATGCTACTGATGTAAACATTTTGGCAGGTAAGCTGAAATAATAAATGTCTCGTGACTTTATGGGTACAATCTGGAATATGTTAATAGTCTGTACTGGGAAATCTGCAACTCATTCTTCCGTAGGGCAGCACGGTAGCACAGTTGCTTCACAGCTCCAGGGTCCCAGGTTCGATTCCTGGCTTGGGTCGCTGTCTGTGTGGAGTCTGTACGTTCTCCCTGTGTCTGCGTGGGGCTTCCTCTTGGTGCTCCGGTTTCCTCCTACAGTCCAAAATGTGCAGGTTAGGTGGATTGGCCAGGCTAAATTGCCCTTGGTGTCCCAAGAAGTTGGGTTAGGTGGGGTTACAGGGATACGGTGGAGGTGTGGGTTTTGGTAGGGTGCTCTTTTGAGGGCCGGTACAGACTTGATGGGCTGAATGACCTCTTTCTGTAAATTCTATGGTTCTATGTTCTTGAGTCCTTGATATTAGGCCATTGAGAGTGTGAAAACACGGGAAGTGTGTGTCTCTATTAAACTACCTAACATCTGTAATGCTTGAGAACTGTTACTTGCTTCCCATACAGTTCCACTTTATTAAACTTAATTGTGCTATTGTGAGCAGTGCTGAAACGTGGATCCTGTTCAAGGCATTGTCGCCAGGCCTCTGCCATAACTTATTATTGGCCAGATTTCTGTCAATTTGTTTCCTGAAGATGGCATGGAAACCATGGGAAAATGAGGAAATAAGTTGGAAGGTTTTTAAAACAAAAGGACCACATGGGTGTCTCATATTTCCTTCCACCATTTGATGTTTCTACCTTTTAGGAAAGAGACACAAAAATCTAGCTTGCACAGCATTTTGAAGAGGATAGAATTAAACGCCACTGATATTACTATGCTACATATCTTCTTGCAGCTTGGATGAAACGCAAACAAAGAAAAAAAACCACCACCCTCGTCTCTTCTGTGATATCTGTGATTGTTTTGATCTCCATGATACAGAGGATTGTCCCACACAAGCACAGATGTCTGACTTTCCTCCACATACTACTTACCATGGCAATATAAATGATGAACGCCCCCTATTGTGGCATCTGTGAGGTTTTTGGGCACTGGACAAACAGCTGCAATGATGATGAAACCTTCTAATGCAATCCTGAAATAAAGACATGTTTGTGTAAATCTGCAACTTTATTTTGCTCTTCTTTTCTGCTTAAACATCATTTTTGTCTCCTTCATTACTCTGTACTGCGCATTCATTTAACTGCATTATTACGGTTTTCAGTATCAACTAACTTAGAATAATTATTAAGTTTGGATTTAATTTCAGTGTATAAAAACCTTGTAGCATTTGAAACTGCTTAATGTCAGACTTTAGTCTATGTATAAAGAGAGTGTGGACATTATAATGTTTTTCATACTGTATGTAAAATATGTGGAAAATTTGACTTATAAACATGTACATACCTTGATTTATTTTGCCCAAAAGTAATTTACTCAGAAATCAGCATATGGTATGTTGAATATTTTTCCTTCGTTTCTAAGTTGGGTTTTGAAATGAATGTATAGTATTACAGTTGTTGCAGGGAAAAGGCAAATGTAAAGACAGTATTAACCAACACTGTACCATGTTCAACTTTAATAAATTATTACCTTTGACTGTTTTGATTGCCTTCATTGATCTGTATATAATGCATCTTGTCAATTCAACATCTTCTGTCATTTTAATTTGAAGTGTTTGTACATTCAGATTATTGTTTCCCTCGCTGCTTTTAATTTTATATTGACAGTTGTAGTCCAAACCATATCAGGAAAAGATATTGGGGGCGATACTCTGGGACTTGCTCCGCGTCGAACCCATACGAGTCTCCGTCCACCATTCACCTGTCTTGATCAGGTTCTCGCCCAGAGCTGGCGAGAGCAGTTAATTCCATTTGATTCATTAGAATGTGATTAACAGGCAGGTTCCCGAGGCACCAGCCTCCTGGGATGCTCTTCCTCCCAGCCGAGAGTCACGTTAACACATGGGGACCTGGCGCCGTGGGTGGGGGTGGCAAGGGGATGGGCACCCTCTCTACTTTTGCCTCCAGATGCCAATTGGTTTCGTTCAGGGGAGGTGGGGGGCCGAGGGTCTTAGCTGGGCTTTTGGGCTCAGGTTGAGGGTCTTTACTGGGGTGGGGTTTGTTTGGCAGGTCTTCCCTCTGCATCATTGAAAATCATTAAACTGTCTTTCAGCTTGTTGTTGAAGTTTAAAATCTCTGATATGTTGGTGTCTCTCCCAGCATGTCAATATCAATGATCTGTCAGAAGAAGGTAAAATGTGTTGGAAACCTTTTGAAGTGCTTTTTTCACAGTCAATTTTATTCCCTTTTAATGTTTTCAAGCCCATGGGCAAGCCAAGAATCCTAAAAGCTTTGAACTCTATTGTTTACATTCAATTTCTCAGTCCATTGCCTTTTACAATCTTCCATAGAATCCATACAGTACAGAAGGAGGCCATTCAGCTCATCGAGTCTACTTCTGTAGAATCCGAACAAGGGAGACAACAGGAGCACATAATAGGATAGAAAGAACAATAGGTTTATTACGGTATGCACAAAATGATGAAACTAACTCCTCGGCCACCTTTTCTTTTTTTAACATTTTTTTAAAAATATAAATTTAGAGTACCCAATTCATTTTTCCTGTTAAGGGGCAAATTAGCATGGCCAATCCACCTAGCCTGCACATCTTTTGAGTTGTGGGGGCAAAACCCACACAAACACAGCGAGAATGTGCAAACTTCACATGGACAGTGACCCAGAGACGGGATCGATCCTGGGACTATGGCCCGTGAGGCAGCAGCACTAACCATTGCACCACCCTTCCTGACGTGCATCCAGGGCAGGGTTTTTGTACAGAGTAGTTTCCCCTTTGCTAAGGGGAAACCCCATGCCCAATTACCGGGAGAGTTCATACACATCTTTGTAAGGGGGGAATCATGGTGCACAGTCCTTGGCCCCGAAAGGGTCACAACAGCACCAACCTGCCAAAAGAGCACTGTACCTAGACCCTCCTGCCCTATCCCTGGAACCCCACCTAACCTGCACATCTTTAGACACCAAGGGGAAATTTAGCATAGTCAATCCGCCTAACCTGCGCGTCTTTACACTGTGGGAGGAAACCGGAGTATGTAGACATAGGGAGAATGTGCAAACTTCACACGGTCACCCAAGGCTGGAATTGGACCCGGGTCCCTGCTGTGCGGTAGCAGTCCTAACCACCGTGTCACCAAACCAATATGCAGTTTTTTTTTAAAGAGACCATTTCTTTGTTTGAAGAGCTATCTAGAAAGAGCAGTTGCTCTGACGTGTTTACGGCTGCAAAGAAGATGTCGTAGTTTCTCTGTTCCGGGGAAGTACCGGACGATGAAGGGTACTCTGTCGGTTGTGTCCCGTGTTTGTCTTCTGAGGTAGTATTTTGCTGTGGCGCGTTGGAACTGTCGATCGATGAGTCAAGCACCATATCCCGTTGATTCCCCGGAGCGGGAAACTACGACATCTTCATTGCAGCCTTCAACGCATCATCGATGAAGACGAACATCTTGCCAAGGTCATCCCCACTACTTGCCTTCAAACAACCGCGCAACCTCAAACAAATCATTGTTTGCAGCCATGCTACATTGCCCCTTAATTGAAAAAAAAATTGGGTACTCTAAATTTATTTTTTAAAATTATGTAAATTGGAAAATATTTAAGCAGCAATTTCATCTGTACCTCTCTGCCTCAAATTTAGATATAGCTAGTGATAGCAGAAAACTCGCAATATTTTTAACAATAGCTGAACCACAGGCTATTGAACTATATAACTCCTTCCAATTCTCCACGGGAGATGATAAAATGAAATTTGATGTAGTTATTGAAAAATTTGATCTTCATTGCAAAGCTCAAATTAATGAAACTTAAGAACAATTTGTCTTTAAAACAAGAGTGCATAAAGATGGAGAATCTGTAGATTGCTTCATTGCTGATGTAAGATTAAAGTCACAGACCTGCACTTTCTCACTTTTGTCAGACTCTATGATCAGGGATTAAATCGTTTTTGCCAGCACGGTAGCATTGTGGATAGCACAATGGCTTTACAGCTCCAGGGTCCCAGGTTCGATTCCGGCTTGGGTCACTGTCTGTGCGAAGTCTGCACATCCTCCCCGTGTGTGCGTGGGTTTCCTCCGGGTACGCCGGTTTCCTCCCACAGTCCAAAGATGTGCAGGTTAGGTGGTTTGGCCATGATAAATTGCCCTTCGTGTTGGGTGGGGTTCCTGGGTTATTGGGATAGGGTGGAGGTGTTGAACTTGGGTAGGGTGCTCTTTCCAAGAGCCGGTGCAGACTCGATGGGCCGAAATGGCCTCCTTCTGCACTGTAAATTCTTATGATCAAAGATGAGAAACTCAACGTCTATTAAGGCAAAAAAAATTAAAATTGGAAGATGCAATTGAAATGTGTAGAGTGAGTGAAATATCCAATAATCAGTATTCAGCATGTAGGGTAGGTAGATTGGCTATGCTAAATTACCCTTTAATTGGGAACAAAAATAACTGGATACTCTAAATTAAAAAAAAAGCATTTGCTGAAAAGTAGAAGCACTTCAGATGGATCCCTGCAGAGCTATGAAAATAATGCTAAACCCTCCTTTGAAAGAGTCTTGACCTGTCAATCAAGAGGCTTATAAAAGGCAATGGATCATAAAATTGAATGAACAATGTAGTTCAAAACTGTTAGGCGTATAAGGATGCCTGAGTGCTTGAAAAAGATAAAGGGGAATGACATTAGCTGTGAAAAGGCACTTCAAAGATACCCACCACATTCAAAGGAAACCTTTCACCTTGATCTGACTGATCTTTGAAATTGACAGGCTGGGAGAGGCATCAAAGGATCCCAACACAGTGAGAAGGCTTTAAAACTGAGTTTGTGTGTCAGTTTAAAGTTTTAACAATTTTCAGTGTTACAGAGGATACCTGCCAAGCAACCCCCATCCTGGGTAAGACTCCAAATTTGAGCCCCCCCCCCCCCCCCCCGCGACAACCTCCCATGGGGAGCACGGTAGCATTGTGGATAGCACAATTGATTCACAGCTCCAGGTTCGATTCGGGCTTGGGTCACTGTCTGTGCAGAGTCTGCACATCCTCCCGCCTGTGTGGGTTTCCTCCGGGTGCTCCGGTTTCCTCCCACAGTCCAAAGATGTGCAGGTTAGGTGGATTGGCCATGGTAAATTGCCCTTAGTGTCCAAAATTGCCCTTAGTGTTGGGTGGGGCTACTGGGTTATGGGGTTAGGGTGGAGGTGTTAACCTTAGGTAGGGTGCTCTTTCCAGGAGCCGGTGCAGACTCGATGGGCCGAATGGCCTCCTTCTGCACTGTAAATTCTATGTCTATGAAGGACATCCTCGACGCAAGTGTAGAGAGCTACCTCTTTGCCCTCCCCACCTCAGACTCCAAGGCACACGGTTTGCACTGAAATGGGTTAGGGCCTGAAGGAGGCATTTGGTGAACCCATAATGGGGTGTCACTTGGGGGAAGTGGGGGGGCATGATTATTCTGAGATCGAAAGGGCTGCCCAATTTCGGAGAAGCAGGACCTGTCTGCGAGCTTAGGCTCCACCTCAAATCTAGCACAAAACCTGCCCGTCCAAAAAAAATAAAGTTTGTATGAGCCCTATGACACCTGAACAGCACTCCCGATTCCCCACAGGCACCTATGATTCAGCAGAATCATCCCGAGTATGTACATTTTTTTCTATTCATTCATGGGAAGTGGTCTGTGCCAGGATTTATTGCTCATCCATAATTACCCCTTGAGCTGATTGGCTTGCTACCCGATTTCAGAGGGCAGTTAAGGGTCAACAATTGCGCTGGAGTCATGTGTAGGCCAGACCAGTTAAGGATGGCAAATTTCCTTCCCTAAAGTGAACCAGATGGGTTTTACGACAATTAACAATGGTTTCATGGTTTTTATTGGACTTTTCATTCCAGATTTTATTTAATGAATTCACATTTCACAATCTGCAGTGGTGGGACTTGAACCTGGGTCCCCAGAGCATCACTGGGTTTCTGGTTTACTATTCCAGTGACAATACCACTGTGCCAATGCACATTCACAATTATAACATCCCCTCTAATAAGTGATTTTTTTCTCTATTAGTTCTCAGTAAATATCTAGAATAGTTTAATCATTTAATATTTATAAACAAACCACAGCACCTTCAATGCAATGAAATATCCCAGATTGCTTCAAAGAATGACATGTAGCCATTTAAAATGGCCACCTGCAAAGGACCATGGGAATTGTGGTCAGCTTGATCACAGACAGGTACACAGTCTCTGTGTATTGTGCAAAGAAGCCACACCTGACTGAAACTTGTATCTATTGAGAGTCAATCACCATTTCCCCCAGGACAATAGAGTTGGTGGTAGGTAGATTTCAGGTCCACTGTCGAGAATGCCCGATACTGTGCAATCTGATCGACCATATCAGATATGCGTGGGAGGGGTTGTATGCATCGAGCTGCGTGTACTGACTGATGGTCAAATGGACCATCAATTGAACGCGAGACGAGTTGCTGAACAAAAGTATGGCTTTAATCTACTAGATGTTAGCCCTGCGATCGATTACAGTAGAAGGACGACCGCCAGGAGTACTGGGTATTTATACCCCACCCTGGAGGCGGGGTTAACTCAGCCTCTCGACCAATCGAGGAGCCGTCACATGACTGGTCTCAACCAACCGGTCGAGAGGCACATGACCGACCAGGGCCAATGGTAAGCCGGTGTTCTGCACCAATGGCAGGCAGCTATGCTAATCATGCCACCACATTCACCCCTTGCGGAGAAAGTGGGTGGGGGGGGGGGAGAGAACTGGTGGAGTGAGTAGTAAGGAGAGAGAGAAAAATGTATCCTTGGCTTCCCACTGGCCCAGACATTTAGCAACAGTACATAGTGTCCATACAAGGTCCATGGTGGTGTTGAAGTTAAATGGACTCGATCAGCCTTTTCGTTGCCTGTGACGTCCTGGCAGACCGCCGCAGGGGAGTTGGTGATGCTGGTTCAGCCGATGGTGGTGGTTCAGCTGATGTCCTGGACTCTGGGAGCGATGGTCCTTGAACTGTCTCCGTACCCCGGGCTGGTGGTGGAGACGCCATGGATGAGGAAGGGGTGGCCTGGGTGGGGCGCTGGGGGAAAAGGGGCGGGGGGGTCTGTGGTGAAGGGGGGGGAAGGCCGCATGCCGGCGGGTGCCAGGTCCCGGAGGGAGACCGTGTCCTACCGACCGTCGGGGTACTCCACGTACGCATACTGCGGGTTAGCGTGGAGTAACTGGACTTGTTCCACCAACGGGTCGGACTTGTGCACCCGCACATGCTTCCGGTGCAAGATGGGTCCGGGGGCGGCCAGCCACGTCGGGAGAGGGGATCCGGAGGACGACTTCCTGGGGAAAACAAGAAGGCGTTCATGAGGTGTCTGATTAGTTGTGGTACAGAGGAGGGAGCGGATAGAATGTAGGGCATCGGGGATAACCTCTTGCCATCGGGAAATAGGGAGATCCCTGGACCGGAGGGCCAGTAGTATGGTCTTCCAGATGGTACCATACTCCCGCTCGACCTGTCCGTTACCCCGAGGGTTATAGCTGGTCGTCCTGTTAGAGGCAATGCCTCTGCTGAGCAGGAATTGACACAGCTCATCGCTCATAAATGAGGACCCCCGATCGCTATGTATGTACGCGGGGTAGCCGAACAGGGAGAAGATGGAGAGGAGGGCCTTAATGACGGTCGGTGTGGTCATGTTGGGGCAGGGAATGGCGAAGGGGAAGCAGGAATATTCATCGATCACCGTCAGAAGTAAATGTTGCGGCTGCTAGAGGGAAGGGGCCCCTTGAAGTCAATGCTGAGACATTCGAAGGGGCGGGATGCTTTGATCAGATGCACGCGCTCGGGGCGGTAGAAGTGCAGTTTGCACTCTGTGCAGATGTGGCAGTCATGGGTTACTGTCCTGACTTCCTCGATGGAGCAGGGCAGGTTGCAGGTCTTTATGAAATGATAGAAACGGGTCACCCCTGGATGGCAGAGGTCCGCGTGGAGGGAGCGGAGGCAGCCTATCTGCGCACTGGCGCAGGTACCGCGGGACAGGGCATCAGGAGGCTCATTGAGCTTCCCAGGACGATACAAGACATCGTAGTTGTACGTGGACAACTCGATCCGCCACCGCAAGATCTTGTCGTTCTTAATCTTGCCCCTCTGTGCATTATCGAACACGAAGGCTACTGACCGTTGGTCTGTGAGGAGGGTAAACTTCCTGCCGGCCAAATAGTGCCTCCAATGTCGCACAGCTTCAACTATGGCCTGGGCTTCCTTTTCCACTGAGGCGTGGCGGAGTTCGGAAGCCTGGAGGGTTCTGGAGAAGAAGGCCACGGGTCTGCCCGCTTGGTTCAGGGTGGCCGCCAGAGCTACTTCTGATGCATCGCTCTCGACCTGGAAGGGGAGGGACTCGTCGTTGGCGCGCATCATGGCCTTTGCGATGTCCGCTTTGATGCGGCTAAAGGCCTGGCAGGCCTCTGTCGACGGCGGGAAGGTCGTGGACTGAATGAGAGGACGGGCCTTGTCGGCGTAATTGGGAACCCATTGGGCGTAGTAAGCGAAGAAACCCAGGCAGCGTTTAAGGGATTTGAGGGTATTGGGGAGAGGGAGTTCCTTCAGGGGGCGCATGCGTTCGGGGTCGGAGCCTATCACTCCGTTACGCACTACGTAGCTGAGGATGGCTAGACGGTTGGTGCTAAACATGCACTTATCCTTATTGTAAGTGAGGTTAAGGAGTTTTGCGGTTTGGAGGTGACATTATCGAGATACAGGAAGGTATCACGTAATCCGTATTTGTCGACCATTCAGTCCATCTCCCGTTGGAAGACCGAGACCATTTGTGACACCGAATGGAACCCTGAGGAAGTGATAGAGGTGCCCATCTGCCTCGAACGCGGTGTACTTACGGTCACTCGCGCGGATGGGGAGCTGGTGATAAGCGGACTTGAGGTCCACCGTGGAGAAGACTTTGTATTTCGCAATCTTGTTTACCATGGCGGAAATACGGGGGAGAGGATACACATCCAGTTGCGTAAACCGGTTGATGGTCTGGCTGTAGTCGATGACCATCCGGTTTTTCTCCCCAGTCCGGACCACCAGCACTTGGGCTCGCCAGGGATTGTTGCTGGCCTCGATGACCCCCTCCTTCAGCAACCTATGGACCTCGGACCTGATGAAGATCCAGTCCTGGGCGCTGTACCGTCTGCTCCGTGTCGCGACGGGTTTGCAATCGGGGGTGAGATTAGCAACAAGGAGGGGGGGTCCACTTTGAGGGACGCGAGGCTGCAGACAGTGAGGGGGTATAGGGCCGCCGAATTGGAAGGTCAAGCTCTGCAGGTTGCACTGGAAGTCCAGTCCTAGGAGTGCCTGTGCACAAAGGTCGGGGAGGATAAGGAGTTTATAATTTTTAAAAACCTTCCCTTGGACCGTGAGGTCCACGATGCAGCACCCGGTGATGCGGACGGAGTGCGAACTTGAGGCTAACCCGATTTTGTGTTTCGCAGGGTGGACAGGGAGCGCGCAGCGTCTTACCGTGTCAGGGTGTACGAAGCTTTCCGTGCTCCCGGAGTCCAGCAGGCAGTCCGTCTCATGCCCGTTGAGGTGGATTTGCGTTGTCGTCTTGGCGAGCGTGCGTGGACGTGACTGGTCGAGCTGAATGGCCGCGAGCCGTGGAGAAGATCCATAGTCGTTGTCGTTGGCCGAGTGGGTGCTGGCAGGACCTTGCGTGCCAGTCCAGGATGGTGGCGCCCAGGACCCGCACGTGGAGTCGGGGCCCCAAGATGGCGCCGCCCAGGACCCGCATGTGGGGTCGGGGCCCCAAGGTGGCAGCGCCCAGGACCGCACGTGGGGTCGGGGCCCCACGATGGCGGCGCCCAGGACCCGCACGTGGAGTCGGGGCCCCAAGATGGCGGTGCCCAGGACCCGCACGTGGCGTCTGGGGCCCAAGATGGCGGCGCCCACAGGACCCTCGTGGTTGCTGGGGCAGGGTTAGCGGTGCCGGCGGGCCGATCAGAGTGGCTGAGAGAGGGGGCAGAGAGGCGCGCAGGCCGGGCGCAGGAGCCCGGGGGTGGTGGGGGGGGGAGATTGACGCGGTGCGCTGGAAGGGCCCAGAAGGGCCCAGAGAAGGAGATCCCCGGTCGCTGCGCGGCATAGCAGCGACCGATTTGGCCTGGCAGACCGACGAAAAATGGCCCTTCTTCCCGCAGCTCTCACAAAGGGCGGAACGGGCCAGGCAGCACGGGTGGGGGTGTTTGGCAAGCCCACAGAAATAGCAGCGGGGCCCCGCGGACATGTCGGGGCGTCCCGCGGCGCAGGCCTGAGGGGGGTCGACAGCGGCGGATGGCGGTCGGGAAGCGTGCCAGGAGGCCCAGGGCGCTGCAGTGCGGCTGGGGACATAGGCGCGCGCATTTAATTCGCCGACCTCCAGGGAGGAGGAGCGATTCCGTGCCACAGTTAGGCTGAGGTCGTCTTTTTCCAGCAGCCGCTGGCGGATAGCGGCAGACTGCATCCCAGCCACGTAAGCATCTCTGATCAGAAGTTCCATGTGCTCCGTGGCTGAAACTTGGAGGCAGGAGCAATTCCTCCCCAGGGCAGCGAGGGCCCGGTAAAATTGGTCTAATGACTCACCGGGGAACTGTTGTCTGGTAGCCAGCAGATGTCGGGCGTACACTCGGTTTACCTACTTAAGAAATTGTCCTTTTAGCGTATCCACGACCACGTCATATTCCTTTTCTTCCTCTATCATCGCGTAGGCCGCCATGCCCACGCTGGAATGGAGAATATGAAGCTTCTGTGCCATGGTGGGGAGGCTGCTTGCGGACGCCAGATAGCTATCGAAACACACCAGCCAATTCTTGAAGATTGCCGATGCGTTTGGAGTTTGCGGGCTGATGCGGAGGCATTCGGTCTTGATCCGGAGCTCCATCTTCAAATTTCTAGTAGATTAAATTGATGTACCATCAATTGAACGCGAGACGAGTTGCTGAACAAAAGTATGGCTTTAATCTGCTAGATGTTAGCCCTGCGGTCGATTACAGTAGAAGGACGACCGCCGGGAGTACTGGGTATTTATACCCCACCCTGGAGGCGGGTTAACTCAGCCTCTCGACCAATCGGGGAGCCGTCACATGACTGGTTTCAACCAACCGGTCGAGAGGCACATGACTGACCAGGGCCAATGGTAAGCCGGTGTTCTGCACCAATGGCAGGCAGCTATGCTAATCATACCACCACATGGTCTAACTGTAGTCAAAGACCATCCTGTTTTTCTCCCCAGTTTTCACCACTGCCACTTGGGCTCTCCAGGGGCTGTTGCTGGCCTCAATGATACCTTTCCGAAGCAGCCGCTGGACTTCAGACCTGATGAAGGTCCTGTCCTGGGTGCTATACCGTCTGCTCCTGGTGGCGACGGGTTTGCAATCCGGGGTTAGGTTTGTAAAAAGGGAAGGCAGGTTGACCTTAAGGGTTGCGAGGCCGCAAACTGTAAGGGGTGGTAGGGGCCCGCCGAATTTCAGGGTTAGACTCTGGAGGTTGCACTGGAAGTCCAGGCCGAGTAGCAAGGCTGCGCAGAGATTGGGGAGGACATAGAGGCAGAAGCTGTTGAACTGCACGCCCTGGACAGTGAGAGTGGCGATGCAATACCCCCGCATCACCACAGAGTGGGATCTGGAGGTCAGGGAGATTCTCTGGTTAGCAGGGTGTACCGCGAGGGAGCAGCGCCTTACCGTATCGGGCTGAATGAAGCTCTCGGTGCTCCCGGAGTCCAGCAGGCAGGAGATCTCCTGCCCGTTGACCTTCACCTTTGTTGAAGCGGTCGCGAGGTTGTGTGGTCGAGATTGGTCAATCGTGACCGAGGCGAGACGGGACGAATGTCCCTTCTTGCCCCAGGCCTAGCAGAGGGCGCTCCACGCCGGGCAACGCTGTCGGGGGTGTTTTGACTGTCCGCAGAAGTAGCATTTGGGTCCCCCGGGGTTAGTTGGCTGCCGCGCGGCACAGGCGTGGTGTTGACTGGGGGCGGTCGCTGATGGGGTCCATGATGGGGTGACCGTCGGCGGGGTCCACGATACACAGGGGGATGTGCCCCACGGTCAGGGGCATAGGCCTGAACTTTGCGTGAGGCGACCGTAAGTGAGAGCGCTAGTTTTTTGGTCGCCGCGAGGTCTATTGTGGCCCCTTCTAAGAGGCGCTGGTGAATGTAGTAGACCCTATGCCCATAACGAATGCGTCTCTCATCAGCAGATTCAGATGTTCAATAGCCGAAACGGCCTGGCAGTCACAGTCTCTCACTAGGGCGAGCAGGGCACGCCAGAAATTTCCACAGACTCACCGGGAAGTTGGCACCGTGTGGAGAGAAGATGCCTGGCGTAGATTTTGTTGGTCCGCTGAGTATAATTCTCCTTCAATAGCGCCCTGGCTTCTGCGTAGGTTGGCGCATCCTGGACGAGGGGAAAACGTTGAAGCTCAGCCGCGTGTACAGAATCTGGAGCTTCTGTGCTTCTGGGATTGCGTCTGGCACAGACCCGATGTACACTTCAAAACAGGCTAGCCAATGTTCAAAGTCCTTTTTGGCGTTGTCTGCTTGCGGACGCAGCTGCAGGCGATCCGGCTTCATTCGGAGGTCCATCTCTGAACAATCTCTGTGTAATAAATTGATGCACTATCAATTACGACGAGACGTGAGTAGAATGTTTTGGAGCTTTATTACACAGAGATGTGTGGCCTCCAACAGCAGCTGACAAAATGGCTGCTGTTTGGTGAGCAAACATATTTATAATCCACCTACTGGGCGGAGCCAGCAGGCAGAGATCTACCCCCATACCTGTAGTACAGTGGCCTTACCGTAATACCCATATATATACAGTATATACATCAGTGGTGACTACCACACTCAGTCAGTAGGATTCTGCAAACCCGGGCAGTATGGTGGGGGTTTAATGTAATGTGACATGAACCCAAGATCCTGGGTGAAGCCGTCCTAATGCGTGTGAAACCTGGCTACCAGTTTCTGCTTGGGAATTCTGCAATGTCGTGTGTCTTGAAAGCTGCCTTGGAGAATGTTTACCAGAAGATCAGAGGCTGAATGTCCTTGACTGCTGAAATGTTCCCCAACTGGAAGGGACCACTCCTGCCTGGCGATTGTTGTGTGGTGTCCGTTCATCCATTGTCGTAGCGTCTGCATGGTCTCGCCGACTACGCCTCGGGACATTCTTTCCTGTAGTGTACGAGGTAGACAACGTTGGCCAAGTCGCATGAGTATGTAGCATGTACCTGGTGTTCTCGCGTGATAGTAGTGTCCATGTCAATGATCCGGCCTATCTTGCAGAGGTTGATGTGGCAGGGCTGTGTGGTATCATGGTCGCTGTAAAGTATGTTTCTGTAATCTCTTGCTAAGATCCAAGGATGTTTCATGGTATTTATGGGGCCGCTTTAGCTCAGTGGGCTAGACAGCTAGTTTGTGATGGCCAGCAGCGCGGGTTCAATTCCCGTACCAGCTGGAGAATTCTGAATTCCCCCTCTGTGTACCCGAACAGGTGCCGGAATATGGCGACTAGGGGTTTTTCACAGTAACTTCTTGCAGTGTTAATGGAAGCCTACTTGTGACAATGAGGATCTTATCTTTTCATCTTCTCTTTATCCTTGCCCATTTGTTTTGGATAGGGAAGAAGTATGTGGTCTATCCTTATGAATGGTGACCTGAGCACTTTGTCTCAGAATTTGATTAATTGGTGCAAGCTCCTCAGTATATCCAATCCTCATCAGTGACTGTGTTAGAGACCCCGGCCGGGATTCTCCCCTACCCGGCGGGGAGAGGGATCCCGCCCCTGTCCTTTACTCTGTAGGTATTGGGGCTTGCAATGAGTCACTTCAATGTTAGAATAAAGAATAAACTGGTAATGTTGCTTACAACTTGAAACTATGTATATTTAATGCAGAATACTACAAAGTACGAATACAGGAAGGTACAATGCAAGTTGTACTTAAAGTTACACTGAGTATACAATATATGTACAGAGCAATAATCACTGTTAAAATGTTACGTTTTAAACCAATCTCCTTATACATTTAGTTAATACATAGCATTGAATAATAATGACTAAAGCAGAGTTTTTCAAAGTGAGAGTCGTGACCCATTGATGGGTTGTAGGCGGGGCCTTGGAGCAATCGGTTGCGCCGTTCCCCATCGCAGGAGAAGCGTTCGATGCCGCGACCGACGTTTAAATTGAGAACTGCGGACCGGTTTTTTAAATAGAATTACAGAATCTTCTGGCCAGAAGCGGCGGCTGAGAGCGGGTCACCTGCCTGGCACATACACTGATGTCACGCTCCCCGTACGTGTGTGCTTTTGGCGCAAAATTCATGGAGGAGAATTCCTCCATTTTCTAGCTGTGAGCAAGCAAGGCAGCATGACTATGAAGAACTGAAGATGGATCATTTTGGTTATAAGGAGAAGAAAAGAAGGCCAGAGACACAAACAGCAGTGTACCTCTGCCAGGAACTCACAATTGACTCAGCTGGGAGGAGCCTGCTTGGGATAAGGCATGGCAGGACAGAGCAGTGCTAGAATTTAGCTCTGTTCAGAGCTCCAGGGCCTCTGGTGACCAGCCACCAAAGAAAAAAAACTGAAATCGGGAACAAAGCAGTATAAAGGTGATTTATCGAGGAATTACTTTGTTAATCGTGCAAATGCAAATCAGGATGCAAAGCCCTTCAACGGGCATTTGGGAGACAGCATGGTGAGTTCGAGGACAAACCTTCTGATTTTTTTCAAAGGAATCAGCTGAGAACTTAAATTATCAGCTGAAAGTCCTAGCGAGAATGAACATTGAATGACAAAGCAAGTGAGATTGTGAGGACCAATCAGACGCGTCCATTACATTACAGCGTAAGTGAAAATGGGGTGTGTCGTGAAGGCCGGCCAGTGTGGTTCCCGAAGGTCGGGCTGGTTGGTAAAAGTGAGTCCTGGGAAAGAAAGTTTGAAAAACACGGATCTAAAGAATTGTACTATTACAACTAATCAACAGACTGTCACAAAGTTTAACTCCATACAAAGTTAAAGGTAATTTCTTCTTCTCAAAAACCTGTGAGCCTAACTAATGTATGGAACATTTGTTGTTATACTTCTCTCCCTTGCCCGATAAATTCCTGCTAGCCTTTTTGCTGATAACAAATGTGAACTGTCCATTCACCTTGAAGGCTAAAAACTCCTGCTGTAGTTTACAACGGAGCCTCTTCAGTTGTTATCTGTTATTAGCTCATCCATGGTTAGCTATATTTTAGTAATTAGCTTAATTAATAAGAGGATCAGGAGTTATGGGGAGAAAGCAGGAGAATAGGGATGAGAAAAATATCAGCCATGATTGAATGGCAAAGCAGTCTCAATGGGCCGAGTGGCCTCACTCTGCTCCTATGTCTTATGGTCTTATGGTCTAAAATCCCAAGATGCAACATCTTTTCAAGTGAAGCTAAGAATAGTCACATGGTGCTAAAACTGTAATTTCATTGCGTGCGAGATTAATCAGAATCATATAATAGTGTGTTGATTGATTATTACACTAAACTAAAACTATTCATGTGGCATCAATTTATCTACAACTCCTATTGCGAGTAGCCTGTTAGTCAAGCTGTCACTCTGCTCCTCACACCTCCTAATATAAATGCAGATTGATTCCCAGTGTCACCAAATTTTGCTTCAGGATGTTCCTGTGAAGCACTTTGGAGTGTTTCATTACATTAAAGGTGATATATAAATGCAAGTTGATGTTGTTAAAGACAGCTCACTACTGCCTTCCCACGAATGTTTCACTCACTTGCTCAAAAGAGCAGGACACAGAAAGAAAGCAGCTGGGTCAGAGAGGGAAGTGACTGCATTTGTTCGATTGTCCTCTACCTGGTTTCCATGATGAGGCACGGGAGTTTTAAACTGGACTCAATTTATTTGAGTACATAGAATCCCTACAATGCAGAAGGAGGTCATTCAGCCCATCGCGTCTGCACTGGCCTTCTGAAAAAGCACTCTATCCAGTCCCTATTCCCTGCCCTATGCCCATAACTGAACTTGTACATCCTGTACACAAGGGGGCAGTCCCTGGATACTAAGGGTGGCACGGCGACACAGTGGTTAGCACTGCTGCCTCACAGCTCAATGGAGCCAGGTTCGACTACAGCCTTAGGTGACAATCTGTGTGGAGTTTACACATTCTCTGTGTGTCTGCGTGGGTTTCCTCCGGGTGCCCCAGTTTCCTCCCACAGTCCAAAGATGTGCAGGTTAGGTGAATTGGTCATGCAAAGTTGCTCCTTGGTGCTCAAAGATGGGGTTGCGGGGATGTCAGCTTGGGTGAGGGTGCTCTTTTGGAGGGTCGATGCAGACTCGATGGGCAGCTTGACCTCCTTCTTCACTCTAGGAATTCTATGATCTATGAATTTATATAATAATATTTATTGTCACAAGTAGGCTTACATTAACACTGCAATGAAGTTACCGTGAAAAGCCCTTCGTCACCACTTTCGGCTCCTGTTCGGGTACATAGAGGGAGAATTCAGAATGTCCAAATTATCTAACAGCACGTCCTTCTGGACTTGTGGGAGGAAACTGGAGCACCCGGAGGAAACCCACGCAGACACGGGGAGAACGTGCGGACTCCGCACAGACAGGGGCCCAAGCCGGGAGTCGAACCTGGGACCTTAGCGCTGTGAAGCAACAGTGCCAACCACTGTACTACCATGCTGGCCATTATCATGGTCATATTCCACCAAACCTGCACACCTTTGGGCTGTCGGAGGAAACTACACAGGCACCCGGAGGAAATCCACACAGACACAGGGAGAAACATTCAAACTCCACAGTCACCCAAGTGCAGAGCTCGATCTCATGTCCTTGGCGCTGTGAGGCAGCAGTGCCAACTGCCATGCTACCTGAGTGCTGCGTTACATCTAAGTGTGCATCAGTCAAAACATAAACTTGAATTTGTCCAGTGATGGGTGCACTGACTGTTACTACAATTTTAGTTCCAGGCTTCTCGTAATTGGAAGAACCTTAGTGAAAATATTTAAACTGTCCTTCTGGGGGCATTTGTAATAATGTTGTGATATAAATGCATTGGATTCTGTAACGTTTATTGGTAATTTCCAATGGTGTTTTTCCCAAGAAGCATGCTGTTGGTTGGTCTGATCCTTTAAGTGCAGTTGGTTACTGATGTGGCAATTTGCTCACTGAGTCCCAGTGTCGAGCACGGCTCCAGGCCCAGGCGTGCTCCCAAGCGCCCCTGATGGAGATGCCGCATCAGGCGGGCGGCGCCCGCCGCGGCACGTCACCCGGATAAAGATGGCGGCGCACCTGAGCTACGGAAGGGTGATTCTCAACAACCTGCGGAGGCCGTCCGCAAGGAGCTGCGCGAATTCCTGGATAAATGTGAAGGCAGCAAGGTCCGGATTGGGGTGGTGGAAGCGGGGGCGCTGTGAATCTTGCCGACAACTAATGGCCACGTCGGGGCTTCCCAAACTGGGGGGTGCAGGGTGACCTGCTCCTTATTAATCCCCAGAAATCTGGGGGGTGCAGGGTGACCTTTCCTTATTAATCACCAGAAATCTGGGGGGTGCAGGGTGACCTGCTCTTTATTAATCCCCAGAAAATCTGGGGGGTGCAGGGTGACCTCCTTATTAATCCCCAGAAATCTGGGGGGTGCAGGGTGACCTCCTTATTAATCACCAGAAATCTGGGGGGTTGCAGGGTGACCTCCTTATTAATCACCAGAAATCTGGGGGTGCAGGGTGACCTCCTTATTAATCCCCAGAAATCTGGGGGGGGGGTGCAGGGTGACCTGCTCCTTATTAATCCCCAGAAATTTGGGGGGCGCAGGGTGACCTCCTCTTTATTAATCCCGAAATCTGGGGATGCAGGGTGACCTGTTCCTTATTAATCCCCAGAAATCCAGGGGGGGGGGGGGGGTGCAGGGCGACCTGTTCCTTATTAATGCTTGGAAACATCATTTTTTGGGGGGGGGGGGGGGTAGTGGGTGACCTGTTCATTATTAACATTAACCCGCAGGAAACTGAGAGGTACTGGGTGACATGCTCCCTATTATCCCCAAAATCTGGGATTGCTTGGTGACCTGTTCCTTCTTAACCCCTAGAAAACTGGGGAGTGCTGGGTGATCCTTTCCTTATTAATCCCTCGAAACCTGCTTGTGCTGGGTGACCCTTTCCTTGTTAACTTCTAGCAAATCCGGGACAGGATAACTTTATTGATCTTAGAAACTTGGTGTCTGCATTATCCACAGAATCTCGACAGTTTAGGGAGGCATTTGGCCCATCGAGTCTCCATCGATCCCTCCCGAAACAGCACTCTGCTTGGACCCCCACTCCCCCCCCATCCTCGTAGTCCCACCAATTGATCATGGCTTTAGTTGTGATTGTCATTAATTTTACTGCCTTTTTATTTAGGCCGTATTGTTCTCATTTATGAAATCTAATTGAATTCGACCTGAGTGCCTAATTTCTTTTTAAGCTCTAAGTTCAAGAAATTAATTTAATGATATTGAGTGACTCGAATTACATTCTTTACCCTTCCTCAACCTACAAATTAAAATGTGCAAGAAAGTTTACATTAAAATATATGGTTTGTTGGGGTGTGAGCTTGCTCAAGTGTACAGTAGGTACAAGTGTATATCATGCATTTTTAACAAAACTGAAAATGGAATATTTTTCAGCGATGAAGCAGTATAGAAAATTTGATGGCCCCCCTCCCTATCCCCAAGCCATCACACAACCAATAATAAAGTGCTGAAAATAATCATGTTAAGCAGCATTTGTGGAGAGCGGGGAAAACTCTCCGGTTGATATGGCCGTTTGTCAGAAGTGGAAAATGTATGGATGTAGCAGGCTTTAAGTAAACTGTGTGGGACGTGAGGAGGTGAGAACAAAAGGGAAGGTCTGGGGCAGAATAGAAGGCAGGAGTGATTAGACAACAAGGGATGGAGTTGGCAAGGCAATAGTGGATGCTATTGGGACAAGTCTATAAACAAAATGGATGGAGGAGAGCTGTAAATGTAATAGCAAAACCATTACTTGTATCAGTGTTGTGGTAAGGAGAGATGATATCTTGAGGGGTTAAGCTTGGGAACAAAAAAAGGGACATCACATTGCCAGCTGTTTGTTATAGACCCCTGATAGTAAGCGGGAAATCGTAGGAGCGAATATTTGTGCAATTCACAGAGGTGTGTAAAAATAAAAGGGTAATTATATAAGTGATTTCAACTTCCCCTACAGTAATTGGGATAGTCACGTTAAGGGCTAAATAGATTAAATTCTTAAAATGTACACGGGAGAACTTTTAGCTCAATATGTGGAGGGTCCAACACGGGACTGGTGCAGTGCTGGACCTATTCTGGTGGAATGAAGCTGGACAGGTGGGTTGATGTGTGGTTGGGGGAGCATTTTGGTGATAGCAACCACAACATGGTACAATTTAAGTTTGTTATGGACAAAGAAATGGGCTAGTTGCAAAAAAAGATTGTGGATGGGGGGGGGGGGGGGGGAGAGCAGAGTAAAATAAGGCAGGATCTGGTCAAGGTAGACGGGAAAGATGTTACTTGTGGGTGAAATCTACAGAAGAGCAGTGGGGGACATTCATAAAAGAATGGGGAGGGTACCAAGCCCAAATGTTCCCTCTAGGGTAATAGGAAGGAGTAACAATCACAGAGAACCATGGATGACCAGAGACATTTAGGATATGATGAAAAGGAAAATAGTGACTTTTAGCAAATACAAGGGAGCAAATCAATGGAGACATTAGTCAAGTACACAAAGTGCAGGGTGGAGTTTAAGAAAGCAGTTAGGAGAGCAAAGAGGGGATACAAGAAAGCTCTGGCTGGTAAAAGTAGTGAAAATCCCCAAGATATTCTAAACAGGATAACCAGGGAATAACCATTAGGGACCAAGGGTGGAATCTGTGGGTGGAGCCAGGGTACATTGGTGGGGTGTTAAATGAATATTTCACATCTGTCTTCACCAAGAGAATGAGTAGGCAAATATGGAACTCAGTGAGAGAGATTGAGAGTTCTTGAGCGAATTGTCATAGGGAGTGATAAGGTGTTGGCCGGCTTAAAAGTGGACAAATCTCCAGGTCCGGTATGAATTGTGTCCCAGGATGGTGTGGGAGGCGAGGGAGGAGATTGCAGGGGCTCTGACCTCATTGTTAATTTCCTCTCTGGCCACGGGGAGCTGCCAGAGGACTGGAGAACAGCTAATGTCGTTCCCACTATTTAAGGAAGGTTGTAGAGATAAGCCAGGGAACTACTGACTCATGTCAGTGGTTGGGAAACCATTGGAGAAAATTCTGAGGGAGAGAATCTGTCTCCACTTGGGAGAGGCAAGGTTTGATCAGGAATAGTCAGAATGGCTTTGTCAGAGGGAGGCCATGCCTAACAAGTTTGATTTAAATTTTTGAGCATGTGACCAGATGTGTAGATGAGTGTAGTGTAGTTAATGTAGTGTTTCAGCATGGATTTCAGCAAAGCCTTTGACAAGGTCCCACATTGGAGACTTATAAAGAAGACAATTGCACATAGGATACAGGGTAACTTAATAAAGTGGATTCATAATTGGCTTAGCTGTAGGAGACAGAGGGTGTTGACAGACTGTTGCTTTAGTGATTGGAAGCCATTGCCCCAGTGGTGGGTCCCCTATTATCATTTATATAGACATAGATGTCTATGTGGGGGATAGGATCAGTAAGTTTTCGGATGACTCACAGAATGGCCGGGTGGTTAACAGTGAGGTTGAGTGTCTTGGGTTACAGGGAGATATAGACAGGATGGTCAAATGGGCAGAAAAGTGGCTGATGGAATTTAATCCTGAAAAGTGTGAGGTGATACACTTTGGAAGTGGTAATATGACAAGAAAGTATTCAATGAATGGCATGACACTGGGAAGTTCTGAGGAACAAAGGGACCCTGCCGTGTTTGCCATAGATCTCTGAAGACAGAAGGGCAGGTTATAGAGTGGTGAAAAAAGGGGCATATGGGACACTATCCTTTATCAATCGAGGCATAGATTACAAAAGCAGGGTGGTCATGCTGGAGCTGTATAGAACTTTGGTGAGGCCACAGCTGGAGTACCGTGTGCAGTTTCTGGTCGCTGCAGTAGCATTGTGGTTAGCATAATTGCTTCACAGCTCCAGGGTCCCAGGTTCGATTCCCGGCTTGGGTCACTATCTGTGCGGAGTCTGCACATCCTCCCCGTGTGTGCGTGGGTTTCCTCCGGGTGCTCCGGTTTCCTCCCACAGTCCAAGATGTGCAGGTTAGGTGGATTGGCCATGCTAAATGTCCTTAGTGTCCAAAATTGCCCTAGTGTTTGGGTGGGTTACTGGGTTATGGGGATAGGGTGGAGGTGTGGGGCTTGGTGTAGGGTGCTCTGGTCCAAGGGGCCGGTGGCAGACCCGATGGGCTGAATGGCCTCCTTCTGCACTGTAAATTCTATGATATTATAGGAGGATGTGATTGCGGTGGAGGTGATTCACCAGGATGTTGCCTGGGATGGAACATTTAGGTTATGAAGAGAGGTTGGATAGGCTTGGGTTGTTTCTCTGGAGCAAAGAAGATTGAGGAGTGTCCCTGATTGAGGTGTACAGATCGAGAGGGGGCATGGACCTGGGTGGATAGGGAGCTGCTGTTCCCCTTAGTTGAAGGGGCCAGTTACAGGCAGACACTAGTTCAAGATGAGCGGCAGGAGGGTTTAGGAGGATTTGAGAAAAATGTTTTTACCCAGAGGTTGCTACCGCTCTGAATCGCTCTGATTGGGAGGGTGTTAGAGGCGAGTTGTCTCACACATCCTTTAAAAAGTACCTGAATGAGCACTGGATAACATTTTAACATTCAAAGATGTGAGCCCAAGTGCTGGCAAAATGGGATTAGGTAATAATAATAATAATCTTTATTGTTACAAGTAAGCTACATTACCACAGCAATGAAGTTACTGTGAAAATACCCCCTAGTTACCAATTCTGGCTCCTGTTCAGGTACACCGAGGGAGAATTCAGAATGTCCAATTCACCAAACAGCATGTTCTTTCGGACTTGTGGGAGGAAAACCGGAAGCACCCGGAGGAAACCCACGCAGACAGGGGAGAATGTGCAGGCTCCGCACAGACAGTGACCCAAGCCCGGAATCAAACCTGGGACCTTGGAGCTGTAATGCAACAATAGGCAGGTTAGGTGTCGTTCATGCGTCAGTGCCAAACTCGATGGGCCAAAGGGTCTCTTCTGTGCTCTATTATTCTGTGGATCTGCTGTCACAGGCAAGGCTAGCATTTGCTGCCCATCCTTGAACTCACCATTTGCTGAGACAGTTAAGATCAACTGCATTGCTAGATGGTGTGCTATCCTAAGTGTGCTGCCACTTTTTTTGTCCAATCTATTACTTTTTTTTACAACTACAAGTTAGAATATTTAAAAAGTAGTTCAGGAAATAGAGGTGACCCTAAATTTCTTTCTTCGATGAGTGACTGGGGGCTGGTTTAGCATAGTGGGCTAAATAGCTGGCTTGTAATGCAGAACAAGGCAGCAGAGTGGGTTCAACTCCATACCAGCCTCCCCGAACAGGCACCGGAATGTGGCGACTAGGAGCTTTTCACAGTAACTTTGTTGAAGCCTACTCGTGACAATAAGCGATTATTATAAGATATTGAATGAATCACCTACTTAAGATTATTTGCCTTTAAAGGCATAATGGGTGGCTTGACAATCTTTTGAATTGTGTAAATATTCCGACTGAAAGGTTATACTAGCTTGCTAATGAACTAAGTTGGAATATGGGACAATATGGTTTTGTCTAGTATTCGGTTACACTTGTGTTTTCTCAAGCTTGCCACTTTATGCCTATGGAAATGAAGTGATAGAAATGTCCTCTTGCTTTTGTTGAGAATTTCATGTGTAAACTTTGGATTCACCTTATTTGACTGCTCTTTACTTCTACTTGGACAGAGAGTAATACTGGTGTTTGTACTGGTATGTCTACCAGAGCAGCTGATATGTGCAAGAACTCAACGTTTTACCTGATCTCAGAAATGTACCTTTCAAAAGATGTCTGGAAACACATCATTCTAACCCAAGCTGGTTCACTAATGTATTTTAGGGAAGGCAACCTGTTATTCTAACCTGATCTGGTCCATATGTTGTTCCAATACCACACTGTTGTGGTTGACATTTTGCTGTCCTTTGAAGTGGTCTAGACAGACAACACTCCTCTTCAAGCCATTCAGCAAGTCAATTAAGGGTGTATAATACTGACCTTACCAGGGACATCCATATCCTGAGAATTAGATTTAAAAATGTAAAATAAGTTGAGCTCAAATTAGAAAATCCGCTTTCTGGGTCACTATTGACTGATTTGATTTTCAGATATTGATGACAGATATTGACTGTCGATTTCCCTGCTGCAAGTGTAGGTACAAGACCGTTTGAGACATCAAGACTTTGTGAATTTCTGGCTCCTGAAAACGGTCCGTTTTTCTTGCACAGGCAATAGTTTGGGACGAGCACCTTACTGGACCATTTGGATTAATTGCACATTCACTATTGAAGGTAAATGGTATTTTCCTAAGACTTGAGCACTAGAATGATCAATGCTGGTCTGTTTTATAAATATCACACTTCTAATGTGTAATGCTGATTCTCTTAACACATCCCGTTCCAAAAATGGATATTAGTTTTGAAATGCTTGGAACCAATATTGGCAACTAACCTGTTTTACTCCATGAATGTAAAATACTTTGCTGACATGGGAATTTCTATAGAACTAATGATTTTGAACTTGATGTTGACCATTGCCTGGGACCCATTTAAAAGTAGAATTTGAGGTTCTGTAAAACGTAATGCATCAACAGATTTTTGTACATTTTGCTATTTAGACAACAATGCAGATAAGTATTTTTCCATGATATTTTGTTTTTTCTCGTTGTCTTAAAGGGTCATGGTACTTTCAGTAATGGTAATGTTTAACAATCCTTTAGGAACATGAAGTGGATAAAATGACCCTGAAGGAAGGGCGTATACCTGCAGCTGATGTCAAAAACATCATTTTCTTTGTGAGGCCCAGACTGGAACTAATGGACATCATCGCTGATAATATTCGTTGGTAGGTGCTTTCAGTTTTAAACCGGATTGCTGATTTTCTTTTTTCTAATTTATCATTTTTCAAATTGGTGTCTCTCTTGTCACTTGATGTTATCACTAATTGGATAACTAGCAGTATGCAGTTACTTGTGGCAGGAGAATAAGAATGTGGAAGTGGTAGAAATGGGACTTGAAATTCCGTACGATTTGACCCTGAACGGTGTAAATCATTACCTAGATACAGTAATGTTTTAAATTTTTATTTTTAGTGAAGACAGACTTCATGGGCCTCACAGAGATTTCCATATCTTGTTCCTGCCACGTCGAAGTCTCCTTTGTGAACAACGACTAAAAGAACAAGGACTTTTGGTCCACATCACCCATATTGAGGAATACAGCCTGGATTTAATTCCATTTGATAGTGATCTGATGTCCATGGAATCTGAAAGTGCATTTCGGGTAATTGGTTATTTTATCTCCTTGTTTCCAATGCAAGGTCTCAGGTTTACTTTAAGTATTAGATAATTTATCTCTCTTTGAAATGAATATGGTTGCAATTTAGGCATTCTGTATTGCTTGGTGGGTTGGATAAAATCGTTATATTTTCTATGAGAATAATTTTAATTGCTCTCTTATGACACCCTGAGCTAGTGCGTGGTCAATTCCAGCCCCATTTGACCCAGAGTTGCAACACAGGTGAAATTAGCTTTTGTATTAATACCTGTGACATTGGTTGAGTTAAATTGACAACGGTCACCAGGTTTGTAAAGTTTAAACAAGTAATCTTTAAAATAAAAGGATGAGGATTGTTGATTCCAACGGATATCTGCCAGTTAGTTCTATCTCCAAGGTTAGGCCTTCAGCTGGATACGTTCCTCGGCTGTAATGATGTTCACTGCAGGCGCAGAGAGGCAGCAGAAAGAGAGAGAAAATGTAACGCTCCTCTTCTTTCGAGAGTCTAGAGGCTTCTGGCAGTTTCTCTGGGGGAAATAAAACACCTGACAGGAGCCAGTTGCTGACTGTTGTCAGGCAGAACACTGCCCCTGGCCAGCCCACTAGTTGCCAGTTAGCCAATCAAGCCGACCACCTCCAAAACCGGTTCCCAACATTCACTCTGCGCCGACGAGTCTGGGTTGTCCTCTCCAAAGTAAAACCAATGTCCTGGCAAGCACTCTTCTGCTTAAAGGCACATCCCGATTAGGGATCCACAGACCAAAAATTAATCAAAGAAAAGAAATAGGAACAAAGGAAATAAACAGGAAGGACTCTTGCACTCAGTTGCATTGAATGTAGCTTCATATAATCTCTGTAATGATCAGGGCTCTTCTATTAAATTGGGATCCCCATCACTACGAAGTTTGGCACTTAAGCCCGATGTACAAAATTAAATATAAAAACGAGGAGAAAATGGCCCAAATTTTATGATCTGATTTGTACTGAAGCTGTGACATTCACCGCTGACTGCGCAAAAAAATACATACATACTTAGTTTGTTGACTGCTGAGTGAATTTCAGCTTGTCCCCAGAGGAGATGAGTGGTGGGGAATATTCTCGGTGATGTCACGTTCGTTAATAACATGAGCTGTAAACACCCTTTCAGGTCAGATTACAGCTCCAAGACAAGGGAGTGTTATGATTTTAAAACTTCTTTATTAGTGTTTGGAAAGACCTAATAAACTTTAAGTATTTCAACAAAATTGATTGCTACTGGAAAATATCTTGGACAAACTGTCTTGGTTTTGAACAGAACGTGCAAGTTCACAGTGGACCTTAGAATTTGAAATACTTAAAATCATCGGAGAAAAAACAAATGGTGTTTCCATGAAATAAATTTGGACTGATTCCTAGCCTCTGATCTGCTCTAGTAGCCACAGTATTTATATGGCTAGTCCAATTCAGTTTCTGGTCAGTGATATTCCCCAGGATATGATGGTGGGGTTTCAGTGATGGTAATGCCATGGGATGTCAAGGAGTGAAAGTTAGAACCTCTCTTGTTGGAGATAGTCACCGCCCAGCAATTATGTGGTGCAAATGTTACTTGCCACTTGTCATCCAAGCTTGGACATGCTCCATTTGGACAAAAACTGCTTCAGTATCTGAGGAGTCGCAAATGGTGCTGAACATTGGTGCAGGCATCAGCAAACATCCCACTTCTGGCCTTATGATGGACGAAAGGGCATTGATGAAGCAGCTGAAGATAGTTGGGCCTCGGACACTATCCTGAGGAACTTCTGCAATGATGTCCTGGAGCGGAGATGATTTGACCACCAACCACCAGACCCATCTATCTTTGTGCTTGTATGACTCCAACCAGCGGAGAGTTTTCCCCTGATTCCCGTTGACTCCAGTTTTGCAAGCACTGCTTCATGCCATATTCGGTTAAATGCTGCCTCGATGTCAAGGGCAGTCACGCTCACTTCACCACAGGTAACAGGGCACAAAATACAGGGATATCTTGCAGCTGGTGACAGCAGAGTGCATGAGTCGGTGCCTGCATTCAGTTATTGCTTCTTCGAGTTAATGTAACTTTGAAATAAACCTTTGACTCCCGGGAATGTGCTATTGTGACAGGTACAGTCCTCTTACTAGTGGCATCTCTTGAAGGTTTAACAATCGTTCAAGATTAAAGCTCTGCGTTTGAGACTTCAGTATTTACAGTCATTTAGATTTGGTATGAGTGAAATCAAAATCATTTAAAAGCTGTCCTGAATAAGTGGTACATTCCTTGCTTGTTATTAATTGTGTTAACTGAAGTTGATGTGTTCCCGAGCAGGCCCTGTGCCTGCAGGTACCAGCTCTAAAACATTAACCATTGCTAATTGTGGCTGTCAGCACGGGTCACTGCCGCTTTACAAAATGGCTCAGCAGGACCAATGGAAGGTTCTTCTTGAGCCTGTTAAAGTGGACTACAAGATACGGTTTATGGCGCAGGTGCACATGACCGAGGTTCTGGTACCGTTTTGCCCCCCAATAGCAGTGAACATTTCCACATTCGCATAATAGGGATTACGAAATCTAGACCAATGTAACTTCAAGAGAGTAGAAACATGGACACGTGGACTGTTCTTTTCACTCAAGCATTTGCATTGGATTCTTTTTGCAGCAAGTAAATAAGTCATCTGTTACATAGAAACATTGAAAATAGGGCAGGAAGAGGCCCTTCGAGCCTGCTCCGCCATTCATTATGATCATGGCTGATTCCAACTCAATAACATAATCCCACTTTTCCCCCCATATCCTTTGATCCCCTTTGCCTAAGTGCTATACCTAACTGCTTCTTGAAAACATACAATGTTTTGATCTCAACTACTTCCTGTAGTAACAAATTCCACAGAGACTTGCCACTCTGAGTGAAGAGATTTCTCCTCATCTTTGGCCCCATTCTTTGAAATGTGTCATAATCTTCCGAAAGCTCCCAGTTTGTGCAATTTTTTGAGACATTTTCCTCCATAATTTTCGCTATTATTTTGACCCCTTTTCTGCTGCAGCTGGGCGAGTGGTTTATATTTCCGCAACCAATTACAGTGTTGCAGGGTGAATTTCTTTTTAACAGTCCAAAGGTCGTGGCCAGCATTAAAGTGTGGCAAAGGCACACTTATCAGGATTGCCTTCAGTGCAGGCTGGAGAAATTTCTAAGCACTGGAAAGTTAACTGTTTGAAACAAAAGACTGCCTACCAACAGTGTGGCGTGTGTGTGCACCCTGGAGCTGATATGCCATTGATGCACAGACATATGCACCGTGTCTGTGCCAGCTATGTGGACAGCTATGGCGTGCTACTTCAATATCCGCCACAGATCTCTTCCTGGCTGCTACCAATATTACTCTGATGTGTTGTCAAGAGCTATGCGGACCAGTACGAATACTGCACAGTAGTAGTTCAAATTGTGATGCTCTTTGCAGCCCAATGTTAAAATTGCATTGCCTTGGATTTGTGATCATTTATAATCTTTGCATAAGCTCTCCAATATTTTAGTCGTTGTGAGAGGTGCCATGACTCCCTGAGCTAGTTCGCAAATCAATTCCGGCCCCACTTGAAGTTGAGTCATAACAATCAGTGAAATTAGATTATTTTAAAATAACAGCGGACCTTTGCTGAGCCCAATAAACTGCAGTTACCAGGTTGGTAAATTTTAAACACACGCAACTTTATTTCACAGTAATATAATTAAACTGACAAAGATGTAACTGACTACTTAATACCCGTTTCCTCACCCACACATACAGACAACATAGAAGAAAACAGTGGTGGCGAGGAAAGAAAATATTAATAAAAGCAAAGGATCTCCAATGCAAGAGGGCTTCTAGATCGAGTTAGAGCTTTCATTTTGACTACTTCCTTCTAGGATTCAGATGGTTTACTTTGGCAAGGCTGTCTATTTTTGAGAGAGATCATTTCAAATATATAATAGATGTGCCAAGCACTCACTGGTTTTAGAACAACAAAGCAGTTCTTTGCTTCAGCGAGAGGACCTTCTTTGAAGATCTAATCACTTCTGCCCAGCTCTCTCTCTCTCTCTCTCTCTCTCTCTCTCTCCTCTCTCTCTTTCCCGAGCATCACACAGGAACCAATCACTGATGCTGTCAGCCAGAACACCTTATCCCTGGCTAACCCGCAGGTTGCCAGCCAGCCCATCGAACCAACTCCCTCTAAAACTGGTGCTTAAAATTCACCTGGCTGTTTTGCCTCTCCAAGATTCATGGAACACACTGCCCTGACTAGTAGGCTGCCTCAGCTTAAGCCACTGCTTAAAGACACATTCCAATTATTGGTCCACGGACCAATAATAATAGAAATAAAATAAATGGGAACAGGGAGGACAGGTGGGAGCACTTGTTTTCTTCTAAAATTATAAACAAAGTTGATAATATTTCCAGCAGCTCCAGTGAATCAGATGGACACTTTTAACATCCACAAGAAGCTGATCTGATTTACTGTTAAGGGCCTTGTTTTACAGAAAATAATGAAAAGTTTTGTTATATTTGCAAATAGGAATGTTATCTAGAGAATGACAGACCGTTCTATCCATGGCGCCAAGGACTAATGACTCTGCCAACTTGTACGGAACCATCCCACAGATATTTGGGAAAGGTGAATGTGCACGGGTATGTCCAACCTTTTCCATATTGCTTGTAAGTTTTAGGTCTTCAGTGCAAAGAATAAGATTTTGAGGATGACTGTTATAATTGAGATAAGTGTCAAATGTACTTTAATTGTTATGTAACTTGGCATGTCATTTGATTAAGTTTGAGCTGCAACAAAACCATCGTTCTACATCAAAATTTACATCCCCCCCCCAACAAGCAGTAAACAGTAACAGATACAAAGTCATACCGTTAGCATCAACAACGATCCCATCCTCCCACCACCCCAACCAACAGCCCACCTGTCAATATATGCATCAAAAAACAAACCCTCCCACGGTGGGAAAAAACCAAAGGAGAAAAAGGAAAGGAGTCCGGAATCGCCCATGGTCACCATTAACCTATAGAGTCGTCGTCCCCCCCCCCCCCCCCCCCCCCCCGACACTCGATGCCATCCAGCCTCCGAAAGAGTACCGTAAATGACCCCCAAAAGTTGTTAAACCCCACCCCAACTCCTCCCCTCCACTTCCTCTTGTAAAACTGCTCCCCGCAACTTTCCACCCCGGCTAGACTCATCGGACCCTGTTCTGCCAGGCTCCGATGGCCGCAGCCCCTCCCCTCACCTCACCCCCGTTCACTGGCCGGCTTAAACTGGCCAGCGTGGAGGCCCCCGCCCGGGTCTCTTTCCCCCTTGCCCGACCCCAGGAAAACCCAGAAGTCCCCTTTAGCACACAAACCCTGCGTACACACCCACGCCCCAAGAACCCTCATTACGACTGAAAGTCCCATTTCTTTCCTTGTCCAAATATACACAACGTTGGCTCCTGTAGCCCATACACCAGCCCACAGTGAAACAAAAAAAAAGAAAAAATACAGTCATGAGGCTACATTGGTACAAGACCATTTCTCAATTCTGCCACAGTCCTTCTGCCTTCGCAAACTCCTCCGCTGCTTCCGCCATCCCAAAATAAAAGTCCTTGAACTTGTAAGTCACCCTCAGCTTCGCTGGATATACAATGCCGCACTGCACCTTGTTAATGTACAGTGCGCCCTCTTCACCCAGTTGAAGGCAGCCCGCCTCCTCGCTAGCTCCACTGTAAAGTCCTGGTATACGCGTATACCAGCTCCAGCCCACTGCACCACCTGCTTCTGCTTGGCCCAGCACAGGACCTTCTCCTTTACACTGTACCTACGGAAGCATAAAGTCAGTAATCTTGGTGGCTCACTCGCCTTTGGTACAGGCCTCCATGACTGATGAGCCTGATCCAGTTCATATCGGGAGGGATCCTCCCCCTCCCCCTCCCCCAATAGCTTCGCCAACATCGTGGCAAAATACTCTCCGGCAGCCCCACAATCCTCAAATTCTGACGCCTGGATCTGTTTTCCAGGTCTTCCATTTTGCCTCGCAGATCCTTGTTGATCTCTATCACCTTCTGCATCTCCTTCCCCATTGAGGTAAGTTGATCACTGTGCTGCAATAATGTCTCCACTTCCTTCAGCACCTCGCCTTGCTCCCACACCTCCGCCACTGTGCTCGCCACCGCCATCCTCACCGGGGTAATCGCCTCCTCCACCAGCATTTTCAAAACCGCCGCCATCTCCTTCCTCATTGCCTCCGTGTGTTTTGTGAGCTGCCTCCGAACGGGAGCCCCTCCAACGCGCGGCTGCCTCCCTCCTGCCGTCACCGGAAGTGACCATTCAACATCGTTAACTTCTGGTGCAGAACAGAGATATTTTATAAAGTAGATAAATGTTATCTACAATTGTGTTCAGTGACAGTGAATGGATGATGTGATCCTGTTATTGTTGACTATGAAAATCACGCACTTCATAGCAGGGAGAGAATGCATCTTGCAGTAACAATTGTAAAGTTTCACTATTCAGTAGGCTTGGGTGTGGTGTCTGCAGAGATTGTGGGGCCTGTCAAACTCGTTAGATTTTCTAGGTCCTTTCACAACGCACTCCTATTCCTCCAGCAGTCATCTTTCTCCCCACTCTCCCAGGGTATGCTACAGGGGATTTATTATCTGGCGCTTGCCCTATCTCCCCAATTCTGCTGTCAGCGATACTTATGAAGTTCTGTTCCCATATATTTTGCTATGGCGATCTGAAATCTGCTACTGGCTCTATTTCTGGGCCCTTAACTTTATGTAATTTAAGAGATAAATGTGGTGCCAAGAGTGTTAGTTTTTTTGGAAATTCGGTACTGTGGGAGGTTCAAACAAGAGCTCGGTTCATGGTCAGTCGGTTTCATGATTTTTTAACCCTGATTGTTTCTCCACAGCTGGTGGCAAATATGATGCTAAGAATTGAAACGAGAATTTTGCTGGAAGTCAGAACCAGATTTTACCCGTCTTTTGATAAACTCCTGTTACTTGATCGTAATGTTGACTTGTTAACACCTCTAGCAACACAGCTGACCTATGAAGGACTGATTGATGAAATATATGGCATTCCAAATAGTAAGTTCTGAAAAATCTACAGTTGCTGCCTGCATTTGTAATGACCGATAAATACACATTTTGTTCTACAGCAATTGCAAAATGTTTTGTTTAATAAATTTAGTGTACCCAATTCATTTTTTTCCCAATTAGGGGGCAATTTTTTTTTTAGTGTGGCCAATCCACCTAGCCTGCACATTTTTGGGTTGTGGGGTCGAAACCCACACAGACACGGGGAGAATGTGCAAACTCCACATGGACAGTGACCCAGAGCCAGGTATCGAACCTGGGACCTCGGCGCGTGAGGCTGCAGGCTAACCCACTGCGCCACCGTGCTTGGTCCTAATTGCAAAATGTTTAAGGGAAAATAATGTACTCCCATGTTTTGGAATCTTGTATGCTTCATAAACACTTAATTCTGGAATTATAGATAAGGACGAGCAAGTTAATACCATTTGCCTGAGATTTGAAACCGTTATCACCCACTTCAATTATGTTGATTTTGTTTTTCTCAACATAAAAAACGGTGCTGGCTCTCATTTCTGGAATACTGTGTCCACATTCTGCTCAAAGATCTGTTGATCTCTGAGACATTTGCTGCATAGGGCCACTGAGCCATACAGAGAAGCAATATCCCAGATTCTGTTTTTGTTATGTGCTGAGTTATCTCATCACATCCAGTATAAATTCAAATTACTGCGGATGCTGGAATTTGAAACCAAAAAGAAAATGCTGGAAAATCTCAGCCGGTCTGGCAGCATCTGTAGGGAGAGAAAAGAGCTAACGTTTTCGAGTCCAATGACTCTTTGTCAAAGCTAACAGACAGACAAAGTGGGAAATATTTATACTGTGGAGTGAGAATGAAAGATGAGTCATAGCCACAGAAACCCAGGGAAACCGGGTGCTAATGGCCACAGAAACCAAGGGGAAAGAGTGCTAATGGCAGTCCCCAGATGAGAACAAAAGATGTGAAAGGCCAAACAGCAGAGAAACTGACATCAGAAGGTAAACTCTGACAGATGTAGATGTGGGAGGAGGGGAAGTGGGAAGCAAAGTGGAGAAAGGGTAAGGAAAGGTGGATAAGATGGTTGGGGGGTTTAATATATATCAAGAAAGAAAGAAATGGTTAAAGACAGTTAAAATGAAATGGGATGAAAACAAATGGGTTGAGGGGGGGTGGAGCTGATCATCTGAAGTTGTTGAATTCGATGTTGAGACCGGAAGGCTTGTAGCGTGTCTAACCGAAAGATGAGATGTTGTTCCTCCGTTTGAGTGAGCTCACTGGAACATTGCAGCAGGCCAAGGACAGACATGTCGGCATGGGAGCAGGGTCTTTTGTTAAAATGGCAAGCAATGGGAAGGTCAGGATCCTGAATGGTGAACACGCAGCAGCAAGGGCTGGGCCTGGGAGAAATAGGGTAAGAAGGATTGGGACTGTTGGAGGGTCTGGCAAAGGTTCTCAGCAAAGGACTCCACTTTGTACCCGTAGGTCCCCAGCTCAATGATCCGGGCTCCACATGATGTTGAACTCTTCTTTCGTCGCCTTTTGTCTCCGTGCCCACTTCTTTTGGACAAGAAATCCTCCCCCCGTTCCACTGATCCTTTCACGTGCCTCCAACATTCTTCCTCCAAGTGGACCCCACCGCCGGGACATTTACCTGCCCTTGTGGTTTTCATTGTGAACTGTCGACGGGACATTGGCCATCTTAAGTTTTCTGCCCCCCTCATCCATTCCAACCTCTCTCCTTCCAAACTTTCTGCTCTTCACTCTGTCAAGTCTAACCCTCACTTTGTCATCAAACCTGCCGACAAAAGGGGTGCTTGTTGTCGTCTAGCGCACTGACCTCTACCTCGCAGAGGCTGAGCGCCAACTCTCAGATACTTCCTCTTACCTCCCCCTGGACCATGACAAGACTACTGAACATCAAGCCATTATTTCCTCTTATCTTGACTCCATCCTCACTCCTCTGGTCCATTCCCTCCCCATCTACATCCAGGGTTCCTCTGATGCACTGCATCATATTGACAGCTCGCAGTTCGCGGGCCCTAACCGCATTCTATTCACCATGAATGTGCAATCTCTCTACATCTCCATCCCACACCAGGATGGCCTGAGAGCTCTTCGCTTCTTTCTCGAAACGAGGCCGGACAATTCCCATCCACTACCACTCTTCTCCACCTGGCTGAACTCGTTCTATCTCTCAACAGCCTCTCCTTTAACTCATCCCACTTTCTCCAAATCCAAGGTGTAACATTGGGTACCCGCATGTGTCCTAGCTACGCTTTCCTTTTTATGGGGTATGTGGAATATTCCTTGTCCAGGTCCACTCCCACGACTCATTTACTGATACATTGATGACTATTTTGGTGCCGTTTCATGCTCTCATCCGGACCTGGAAAAATTCATCAACTTCGCTTCCAGTTTCCACCCCTCCATCACTTTTACCTGTTCCACCTCAGACACTTCCCTTCCCTTCCTTGATCTTTCTGTCTCCATCTCCAGCAATAGACTATCTACTAATATCCACTACAAGCCCACTGACTCCCACAGCTGTCTGGACTACAGCTCTTCGCACCCTACATCCTGTAAAGGACTCCATTCCTTTCTCTCAACTTCGCCTCCGTCGCATTTGTTCCGATGATGACACTTTCCAAAATGGTACTTTGAAAATGTGTTCCTTCTTCCTCAACTGTGATTTCCCACCTACAGTTGTTGACAGGGCCCTCAATAATGTGCAGTCCATCTCCCGCGCCACTACCCTCGCCCCCTCCCCTCCCTCCCAGAACAAGGATAGAGTCCCCCTCGTTCTCACATTTTCATCCCACCAGCCTCCGTATGCAAAGCATAATCCTCCGCCATTTTCGCCAACTCCAGTGTGATGCCACCACCAAACACATCTTTCCTTCACTCCCTCAGCATTCCGCAGAGACCGTTCCCTCCAAGATAATCTAGTCCACTCCTCCACCATACACAGTTCCTCTCCCATCACCCATGGCACCTTCCCATATAATCGCAGAAGGTGTAACACCTGCCCCATTACCTCTTCCATGCTTAACATCCCAGGCCCAAAACACTCATTCCAGGTTAAGCAGCGTTTCACTTGCATCTCTTCCAATTTGGTTTATTGCAGTCGCTGCTCCCAATGTTATCTCCTCAATATCGGAGAGACCAAACGCAGACTGGGTGATCGCTTTGCTGAACATCTTCGATCCTGTGCGCATCAGGATCCTGACCTTCCTGTTGCTTGCCATTTTATCAAATGACCCTGCTCCCATGCCCACATGTCTGTCCTTGGCCTGCTGCAATGTTCCAGTGAAGCTCAACGCAAACTGGAGGAACAACATCTCTTCTGGTTAGGCACGCTGCAGCCTTCCGATCTCTGCATCAAATTCAACAACTTCAGATGATTAGCTCCACCCCTCCTCAACCCATTTGTTTTCATCCCATTTTATTTTAACTGTCTTTAACCATTTCTTTCTTAATATATATATTAACCCCCCCCCTCCCCCCCCATCACCTTATCCACCTTTCCTTCACCCTTTCTCCACTTTGCTTCCCCCCTTCCCCTCCCCCCACATCTACATCTGTCAGAGTTTACCCTCTGATGTCAGTTTCTCTGCTGTTTGACCGTTCACACCTTTTGTTCTCTCTGGGGACTGCCCTCTTTCCCCTTGGTTTCTGTGGCCATTAGCACCTGGTTTCCCTAGGTTTTCTGTGGCTATGACTCATCTTTCATTCTCACTCCACAGTATAAATATTTCCCACTTTGACAAAGAGTCATCGGACTCGCAACATTAGCTCTTTTCTTCTCCCTACAGATGCTGCCAGACCTGCTGAGATTTTCCATCATTTTCTTTTTGGTTTCATCACATCCAGTTTAGGACATTGACAATGGGCCTTTAATATTCAGGGATCAGCAAGGGTGGAAATCAACTAGAGGTTCCTGCACCTTGCAGGCAATGCTTGCAGGTATATTTTGGATGACTACCAGTTTCAGCTGCAGTGCCCCCTCCCAGAAATGAACACCCTAATGATGCTCACTATTTAAACTCACACATAATGAATGGCCATAGTCAATTTACTGAAGGCTGCTGGTACCTTTAGATCTGTCCTGTAACATAAACATTTCCCAGAAGAAAAGGAATTATTCCCCCCCCCCTCCTTGTTTTATATGTTTTTGACCTTCGCTTGGGACTTACACCAGGGCATTTTAATTAGGAGGCTCAGTGGAGGGTAATGTGATGGGATCTTTTTGAGAAACAATGGGATGCTGAAAATTGGGATTTTCAGGATTAGTATAGCCTTTCCCCATTTATAATGACCTTGTTGATGTCTTACCACTTACAACTCCATGTGTCTCTCCACATAGACAGGTATGGGTGTCCTTGTATGTGCGAGTGTGCAGTTTCTGTATTGAATATCCACACCTAAACCCACTTGTGTTTTCCCCATACCCCACAACATTGAAATTTGCATTTACTGTTTCGGAAACATTGTTGAGATATTATTAGCTAAGCAACTTACCAATAGGTAACTTTTTATATGTGATTCAGAGGAAATAAAAAGTAATTAAACTTGCATTATTATCTTCCATTTAAAATTGGGAAAGGGATCAACCAAGACAATTTTTGATCAAGTTGAATGATACTAGTTAGCATATTGTGATAATTTGCTGTAGATAAAGTCGCCTGTAAATCAGTTATTGTTTTGAATCATATCTCTGTTGCTTCTATTCTTAAGCATGGTTTTCAATTCCAAAGCAGTAAAGAGGTCTCCTCCAAAATCTACCTCTGTTTGTACCATTTCTTGCAGAGGCTGTTCTTTCCCATTATACATCCTAGGATAATCAGATAAGGGCATTCAGATAAAGGGGTATGTTGACCTGAATTCTGATTATTAATATTTTTTTTGTGTGAACAGTGATCCTTAATATTTAAATGAGCTAATGAAAATCCATGTGCAAATACTGGACCTAATGCTCCACTACAAGTAACTAGCATTTGAAGATCCATCGTTTTTGGTGGGGTTTTTTTGTGTACTCCAGGCTTGGCAAATAAGTAACACACCATATTTGGCCTCATCCCGAGAGGATTCCATGAGCACTATCAAACAAAATTTGACACCAAGCTGCATAAGCAGATATTAGCACCGTCGGCCAAAGGAGTAGGTTGTTGACCAAAGGAGTAGTTTGTTGACCAAAGGAGTAGGTTTTATTGAGACTTGTAGAGCGATCTGGAGAGCGAAAATCCAAAGCTTCGGACCTACACAACCGATGGGATGTCTACCATTGTGGAGCGCTTAAAATCAAGAGACCAGAATTGGAGGAGTGTAGAAATGTGTGAAGTTTGGATGTCTGGAAGTGGTTACAGAGAATGGAAGGGGGAAGGCCGTGGAGGAATTTGGAAGACACAGGTTGAGAATTTTGATATGTTGCCGGGCCAGGATCCAGTGTAGGTCAGCAAGCACAGGAGATGATGGATGAATGATCTTTATGTAAATGAGGATATGGGTGACCGAGTTTTTGATTGAGCTCCAGTTCATCTAGGGTGGGAGGCTAGGAAAGCATGAAACAATCAACATAGAGGTAGCAAAGATCTGTATTAAGATTCCAACAGCAGATTAGCTGAGAGAAAGCAGAGTCAGGAAATGTTATGGAGTTGGAAATGAGCGTGGTCTTGTTGCTGGTGTGGGCATGTTGTTGGAAGCTAATCTTGGGGTCAGATGCATCACCAAGGATTCAAGTGGTGTGTTTCAGCAATTTTTGTTTTCTGGATAGGTTAATTCCTGGATAGGTTAATTGAAACTCCTCCCTTTGCCCTTTCTTCCTGTCTGTCACCCCAATCCAAAGACACTAGTCAATTCTCTTTTATAATGTGGAAATGTTGTTTTGATGCTTCTTGGCTTTATATTTGTGACTTACGTTTTTCAGCTAATGTAAAACTGCCTCCTGAGAAATTTGCACCAAAAAACAAATGAAACTGGCCGAGATCTTCCCACTGAACCTAAAAGCTACAGTTAAACTCTGCTGAAGAACTCTATGCCGAAATCAGAGACAAAACTTCAATGCAGTTGGTTCAGTCCTCAGTAAAAAGGCCAAGTTCATCTCTGCCGCGTTTGAGGTAATGCGTCTTGTAAAGTCTGAGATGGCTACGCCTTCAGTGATGCAGATTGTTTCCTAATTTCTGCAGGTCAGAACAGAATTAACTTTGGTCCTAAAACCTTGCTTTCTCTGTGTTGTTTTGCAGAGTAACTTGGGGAATATTGTACTTTTATTTTGTTGCAGTAAGAATTTTGTTTGGCTTATTAATTATAGGAAAAGAAAATGACAATTCACCTGACGTTTTATCGATAAAATCTAGGCATAAGCCGATTCAGTTGGATGCTTTGAAACATTCTGGTTTGTTAATTATCAATAAATGATGAAGAATTACCAAATAAATGACGTTTGCCAATCAATATATATTTCAATTGAACAACATTATATCTGAATTTCAATGGATATTGAGTGTTGTGTTGGGAAGTAAAAATATTCATTAGATTTCTAACACTAGGAGTTGCATCTGCACAATTTTAAGGCTTCATTAACACCTCCGTGTCTCAACTTGCCCAATTTCTTCAATCTACCAATATTCTCATTATGAAAGCAGTCGGCTAGATGTATGCTATTTAAAATTCATGAAGTATCTAATGCTTCAATTGTTTTTAAAACTGGATTGTAGTGTATAATTCTTCAGTCCTCATCAAATTGACTAAAATTATTATGCATTAATTAATATTAAGATGCATAACAAGGTGCAGCTGGGGGCAATTATAAAGACAATCTATGCCTCCCCGATTTGACTCTGCTAGCTGCTGTAACGCAGAAAGTCAGGGATAAAAGTGTGGGCTAGGGATAGATTTTCTGTATAACTTGTCAAACCAACTAACTGGCCACCTATTCTATACCATTTATAAGGCACTGTTGCTAAGGAAGGTTTCGTGGGCAGGACCTTTGGCAGGATGTTAGCATCATCCTGGAGTTCGGTGTTATTTTCTTGTACTGTAAATTTCACTCTGGCGCATGCTATTAAGAAGAATGTCATGCTCGTGTCTATTGGGAGGGTCACTCAAGCTGGTGATCCTGCATAATTCTTATCACCTTAGTAACATAGATTGCCTTTGGGAGGGAAGCAAATCTTTTTTTTAAAAGTAAATTGAAATGCTCTTTTCATTTGAAATGGTATCAAAACTAGTTTGTAATTATCACCAGAACTCTCTTTTTTTTTGCAGGGAAGACATAATGCAAAGACTGTAGGTGAAATTAAACAGTTTGTCTCCCAGCTTCCACACATGCAAGCAGCAAGAACCTCACTAGCTAATCATACATCTATTGCTGAACTCATCAAAGACATTACAGGTAAAGCTTTGAAAAAATATATTAATTGTCCCCCCTCTTAAATTATTTCTAAATATCAACGGTTTTCACAACTTGAAAAATAGGAGCAAGCCTACTCCGCCATTCAGGAGGATCACGACTGATCTTCACGCTCAACTCCACATTTGCACAGCATCCCCATATCCCTTGATTTCCTTTTGATTCCTAGAATTATCGCTCTTGACCTTGAATGTAAAAGTTTTGAAAGAATAATCAAATAAGCTAATTGAAAATCAACTTTGCTGAAAGTAGCCGTCTATTACTTGCTGTAATTGTTTTCTCTTAGCATCGGAAACATTCTTTGACAATTTGACTGTGGAACAAGAATTTATGTCTGGGATTGATACTGACAAGGTAATAACAAACCACAGCTTGTCCTTTTAAACGTGTTTATACTGCACTTCCATTTCCATCAAGTAGCTGTATTAGCTGGCAGCCATTACATTTAACACATCCATTAAAAATCTATAATTAAATATCATATCCTTCCGGGTTAGTATCTGCTAGAAGGTAAACTATTTCATTTTAAATGTAGGAATAGTAATATTGAGATGTTTTGGAGCATTTGACACTGAAGAAGTAACTAAATACTGATGTGACAAGTATGCAAGGGACATGAGGTATACATTGCAACAGGGTTTGATTGTTAGGTAGGCAGAAAAAGTATTGTCGTAAAAGCAATTTGAATGTGGCCGCTGATGGTACTAGTTTCGGCTGAGTGGCTATTTGGTTAGAAGTAGTGGAACTGGTTGCAATTCTTCAATATCTGACCTGATAATTCATTAATGTGAGTTTGCTCAAATGGAACTGCTTCAAGTACCAATTGCATTTCTTCCTTCAGGTTAATAGTTACATTGAAGACTCCATTGCTCAAAAAGAACCTTTGATAAAGATTCTGCGACTTGTTTGCATGCAGTCAGTGTGCAATAATGGCTTGAAACAGAAAGTGCTGGACTACTACAAGAGAGAGATTTTACAGGTCAGACAGCATAATTAATCTACTTAACTTCATACTGAAATACCACTTCTGTTTTTACAGTATATTTGGGAAAAGTCAGTTTAGAGTTCAGACTGACTTGTTTCATTCACAGTGATGAGAAATATGAATTTTTTTTAAAGGCAATCTGTCATGAAACATGAATATTCCTCTAAGTAAACTTGCATGTCATTTTTGAAGTTATCAATCAGTTAGCTGTTTAACTTGATTCCCCACAAATGGATGTTGGTGTGGTAACCAATTTACAAGTACAGTGTTTATGTAAATTGCTACATTTTCCATGTATTAAGGGCTTCTTCCAAAACCTACACAATACAACAATGAGGCAGTTTACAGTTGACCTACGCTTCTAGGATCCAACGCTTGTCAGCCTTATTTGTGAACTGGATGGTTTGGTTTGGTATGTGACAGGACTAATAATCAACCATTTTGTGAGTTTTAGAGTGGAAAGATGCATACAATACCCATCATGGTCTCCTGATAATCCTCTTGGGTGGAATAATACTATATGATGGACCAAACATTTTAGGCTGTGCTAACAAGATTTATTTACTGTTAAGTTGGAAATTTATGGAGGGGCAAAAGAAAGTTGCATACAGTTGCAGTTACAGCACTTTGATACTTCTGAAAACAAAATTCTAACACATTTGGAATTACAGGCAATCTTTAATTTACTTGTAATACTGTAACGTGAATCTTTTGTCTTCATACAAAGCTGTTGTACCACTGCAACATGGAGCTAAATGGTTGAAACACATAAACCAAAGAAATTTGAAAGGCTGCTGATCCAGCACCTTCGGATTAAAGACTGTAAATTCCTCTTTGGTATTAATTGTTTCTATCACCACAATGAGTTGGGAGATGAAAAATTAACTTCTCCTTGCTGTCTTAAGCTTCAGCTTTGTTTGCTGCCACCACGTTTATGGGTTGTATGCACGCCGGCCGTCTTTATAGGGGGCAATGTAAGACATGACCACAGCTTCTTTAGTTTCAAGAACTAATGTAACATGCGTCAAATAATGTAGCTATCAGTACATTACAAAATTGTATTTGGATCTGCAACATCATTAATTATACAAAAGGTATTTTGAGAATGTGACAGAATATGCAGGTGTTTTAAGACCTGATTCTGCCCCTTTGCTAAACTGCTAGATTAGTAAGAGCAGTACAACATTCAACAGTGTTTTTTTTTCTGTCCTGACTGAATCTTTTGGATCACTGTGTTCATAACTTGCTAGATGACAGATTATTAAGGTGAGATGAAGCATCAGTGTTCAGTATTATGATCCCAGTCCCCCAACAATGGCTAGGATACTGAACCAAAACCCCAATATTTTATCTTCTAAGACTTTGTGGAAAGAATACTTCGCTCCAGAAGTGATTGCACGACAAAATAGGTATTTGATATTTTAAAACTTAACTTTATTATTAGCACACAATTAAACTATTTTTAACAACACACCCGAAAGTAGCCTGCAATTACCCCTTAAACAATACTACTCAATACAGTAAATATCATGCCCTTAATTACTATCTCTATCCCCAATTTTAAAAAAAAGAAAGGAAAAAAACATCTCTCAATGCATCCTAAATGGCACAGAGTAATACTTGCTTCCCAGAACAAATTTGGCTCCTGTTAGCTTTTTGAAGGCTTTCAGCCAGAGTCTGCAGGGGTTCTGTTTCAACTGGCTTGTTTCAGCTTTCCCTTTGTCCTCAAGTCTACCCTGCTTTAATACTATTACTCTTTTTAAATCTATCCTACTGGGAGCAGAAGACCCTACTCGTGGTCTAAAGGGTTAGTCAGATCAGAACTCGGCTTTCTCAAAATGTCTGAATACTGTGGCTCTACCCAGCAATTACATCTCCCCAGGCTGAAAACACACTACTCTGGTCAATTTCACCTCTGGCTCCTAAACCCTTTTTGGTCTTGCAAAAACCAGATTTATTTTTAAAAACATCACTACTGCAGTCAAACACACTTTAATCCTTAAATTGCCAAATGTTTATGATCCAATATATCTAAAATCCTGCATTCATCACATCAGTAATAATGTCCATGACCCCTCATAAAATACTGTGCAAGCTAGATATGCTGAGTAACCTTCTGACTATATGATGTGTGAGACCCACAAACTAAGAACTTCTTGCAATAATTGAGTTAGAAATCAAAATGAGTTGGCGGTGTGATTTGCTGAAATAGAGCCTTTAATTTGCCCCGAACTTTCAGGAAAATTTTGCAGAGTCTGTCTTGCTAGTTTTATGCTATTAATTTCTTCCCGGAGTTCCCTCATTTAAATATATGGTAACAAAATTGAAGACCTAACTTTCCACTCACATTGAACAGAGTAACTTAGTCTGGGAATTATATTGTGCAGATGTTGCCAGTATTAGCTGGGATAGGTATTAAGGATCTTTTTTCACCACCCACCTGCTTTCTGCCGACACACATGCTTCTAGAAGGGTAATATTTGTAAGTGAATTTTCACCGTTTCCTTTTCCCTCAGCAAGAGGTTCCCATTCGGTATGAACATACCTTCTATAGCAGTGCCATGGAGCAGCACCAGATGGAGCAGAGAATAGTGAGAGTATTTGAAAAGGATATAGTACACATATTGCCTCCTTTCTCCCCCCAGACTAGCACAGTAGAATGTGCACAAGTCAAACTTAGGAAATGTGAATGAACGCACTCCACCAAAATAGCAATTGCAGCCATATGCATTTCCCTATACTGCTCTCTCTGGCTCTGAAGTTAATCGCCGCAGTCGGCTTGAATGGAACGGGTGCAATCATGTATTTATGGCCAATCTTAGTTAAATGAACCAAGCTGTAGTACAGTCATGCGTTCACAAGGTGACTCCCCATCTCCTGTGGCAAGAGAATGATATCCATAAGTTTCCTGGCATTTTATGATGGTGATGATTGTGCTATAACGGTGATGACCCCCTCTAGTAGCCTGTCTGTTTTTGGGATTGTGCTCTGATTTCCCCTCCAAGAAAGTTGTGTAAATGGGAGGAAGACTGGCATTTGAATGAATATGCCAAGTGGTACAGGGGAACTCGAGTGAGAGTGAGAATTGTGGCAATATTAATCTGTTGAATTGGAGGAAGTGTTTTTAAGGTTGTGCTTGTTAGTAATTCGGATTAAGTGAGTTGGTTCGTCATACTGCAAGATACTGAATCAAAGCACTGGTACTTTCTGCAGATTTTGAAAAGTATAAGAAAAAGACTGGGACATAGAGTTAAAATATCTGCGTGTTCAATGAGTGATCTACGTCCTAACTTTTTTTAAAAATTGTTTTTATTAAAGCTTTTTCGACCAAAATTTTTACATAACGAAAAAAGGGTTTTATTTGCCCACACAAACCCCGCGATAATCCTGTTCACCCGCTTGGGGATGAAAATGGGGAGGCACTGAAAAACGAACAGGAATCTGGGAAGAACCGTCATCTTCACAGTCTGCACTCTTCCCGCCAGGGAAAGCAGGAGCATGCCCCACCTTTTAAAGTCTCTCTCCATCTGCTCTACAAGCCGAGATAAGTTGAGCCTATGTAGGGCATCCCAGTTCCTCGCCACATGTATACCTAAATATCGAAAGATCCACTTCACCTATCTTGAGCGGGAGCTCCCCCAATCTCTCCATCTGAGCCCTCGCGTCGATTATAAACAGCTCACTTTTCCCCACGTTCAACGTAAACCCCAGGATCCGCATGACCTCCCCCATCCCCTCTAGTGGGTCCGAAATATACATCAGCAGGTCATCGGCGTAGAGGGAAACCCGGTGCTCACCAGCCCCTCCAGTTCCTTGAAGTCCTCAGCGCTATGGCCAATGGCTAAATTGCCAGGGCAAATAGTAATGGGGACAGGAGGCACCCCTGCCTCATCCCTCGTGCAACCTGAAATACTCCGGCCTCAGCCGGTTCATGGACACTCTCGCTACGGGGGCCTGATACAGTAGCTTGACCCACCCTATGAATCCCTCCCTGAATCCAAACCTACTTAACACTTCCCACAGGTACTCCCACTCCACCCTGTCAACGGCCTTCTCCGCACCATTGCAGCCACTACTCCTGCGTCCCCTCCCTCCGAGGGCATCATAATAATATTCAGGAGCCTCCTCGCATTTGTGTTCAGTTGCCTGCCCTTGACAAAAGCCGTCTGGTCCTCCTCGATCACTCCTGGGACACAGTCCTCTATTCTGGTGGCCAGAATTTTTGCCAGCAATTTGGCATCTACATTCAGGAGCGATATCGGCCTGTAGGACCCACACTGAAGCGGATCCTTCTCCTTCTTCAAAACGAGCGCGATCAATGCCTGCGACATCGTCGGGGGGGGGGGGGTTCCTCTCTCCTTTGCCTCGTTAAAGGTTCTTGGAGGAGTGGGCTCAGAACTTCTTATAAAATTCTACAGGGAAGCCGTCCGGACCCGGGGCCTTGCCTGACTGCATACTTGCCAGTCGAGAGAGGGCGCTGCCCCCACTCCACCCCAGTCGCAGATCCACCCAGTGCGGGGCATGGTCAGAGACCGCAATTGCCGAATACGCAACCCCCTCCACCCTCTGGATTAACGCCCTGCTCAACACAAAAAAGTCAATTCGTGAGTAGACTTTATGGATGTGGGAGAAAAAGGAGAACTCCTTGGCCCTTGGCTGCGCGAATCTCCATGGGTCCGCACCCCCCATCTGATCCACGAACTCCCACAGGGCCCTGGCCGCCGCTGGCCTCTTTCCCGACCTGGACTTAGACGTTCAATGGCGGATCCAAGACAGTATTAAAGTCCTCCACCCCATAATCAAGTTACTTGTCTCCAAGTTCGGGATTTTACCCAACATGCGCCTCATGAATTCCGCATCATCCCAGTTCGGGGCATACACGTTCACCAGCACCACCCGGGCCTCCTGTAGCTTGCCACTCACCATTATGTACCTACCCCACCTTGTCTGCCACGATCCTCCCTGCTTCAAACGCCACCCGTTTAATAACCAGAATTGCCACCCCTCTGGTCTTTGAGTCCAGCCCCTAGTGGAACACCTGGCCCACCCATCCCCTCCTCAACCTCGTCTGGTCTGCGAGTTGTAAGTGCGTCTCCTGCAGCATAGCCACGTCCGCCTTCAACCCCTTTAGATGCGAGAACACGTGGGACATCTTGACTGGCCCGTTCAGGCCCCTCACATTCCACATGATCAGCCTGGACCGGGGGATTAACCCCCCCCCACCCCCTGTCGACTAGCCTTCTCCCTTTCTCTGCCAGCCACGTGCTCGCGCCCCCTCAGCTCGCTCCAGCCCTCCCGCCGGAGGACCCCCAGCCCGACTCTCCATCTATCCCCAACAACTGACTCCCCTTCAGTCAGCAAAGCAGCACCCCTTCCCCAGCCCCCCCGCTACTACACACACCCCTGCCAAGCATCCGCTTAGCACTGATTTTCCCCCCCATTGCGCTTCCATAAGTCAGCTGACCCATGTTGACCCCGGCCGCTCCCGCCTCTATCCCCAATCTTACTATTGTCTCGTCCTTCAGGCCCCCAACCCAACCCTCTCCCCCACAGGGTAAGAGGGCAAGTGCCATCCGGATCCTTCCCTTGCGCCGGACAACACAACCCGGGTGTTACCCCGCCCCCGAAACAAAAAACAGGGAAAAAAAAGCAAACAAACTTAAATTCTACAAACAATCTTGCACGAGGCCAACCCCCAATTACACATCTCCGCCAGCGCGTTTCACCCACGTGCAGCTGCCCCTTAGTTCAAGTCCAGCTTTTCATGCTTAATAAGTGTCCACGCCTCGTCCGGCGTTTCAAAGTAGTGGTGCCTGTCCCGGTACATTACCCAAAGTCTCGCCGGATGCAGGAGCCCGAACTTCACCCCTTTGCTGTAGAGGACCGCCTTAGCCCGGTTGAATCCCGCAAGCCTCTTAGGCAGTTCAGCTCCCAAGTCCTGGTATATGCGAATCTCGCCGTTCTCCCACTTACTGCTCCGCTCCTTCTTTGCCCAACGCAGGACAACCCCTGTCGGTAAAGTGGTAGAACCTTATCACCATCGGTGGTTCATTTGCCCTCTGTTTCCTCGCGAGGACTCTGTGCGCCCCGTCCAGTTCCAAGAGCCGCGGGAAGGCCCCTGCGCCCATCAGCATCTCCAGCATTGCAGTCACATACGTGTTCGCGTCCGCCCTCTCCGCACCTTCAGGGAGGCCCAGGATCCGCAGGTTGTGACTCCGAGACCTATATTCGAGGTCATCTGGCCTCGCCTACCATCTCTTGTGTAGGGCCTCGTGCGCCTCCACCCTAACCGCCAGGCCCAGGATCTCGTCCTCATTCTCAGACACCTTCCTCTCCACCTCTTTGATTCACCTTCTCCTGTACCTTCTGAACCTCCACCATCTTTTCCATGGAGGTCTTCATAGGGGCCAGCATCTCCGTTTTTAGTTCTGCGAAGGAGCTCCTCAAAAAGTCCTGTTGCTCTCTGGCCCACTGGGCACCACGCTTCTTGATCCTGCCATTTTGTCCTTCCTGTCCGCCTCTGCCGCCTTCCCCGCAATTGCTCGTTTGACAGCGCCGTTCCTGGTTCCCTCCATACAGCACCGGGGGGAACCTCTCCGCGTCCGTTCCCACCCTGGTATCCGCCCTTCAAGTGCCGCTGCCGCCCCCGTTTAAACAGCCCGAAAGCCCGATCCCGGCGGGAGCTGCCGTGTATGCGACCTAGCTGGTCATGGCCGCTACTGGAAGTCCTACGTCCTACCTCTTGGCTGGTTTAGCACATGGGGCTAAATAGCTGGCTTGCAATGCAGAACAATGCCAGCAGCGCGGGTTCAATTCCCGTACTGGCCTCCCCGAATAGGTGCCGGAATGTGGCGACTAGGGGCTTTTCACAGTAACTTCATTGAAGCCTACTTGTGACAATAAGCTATTATTATTATTATTAGGGGCTGGTTTAGCTCACTGAGCTAAATCGCTGGCTTTTAAAGCAGACCCAGGCAGGCCAGCGCACGGTTCGATTCCCGTACCAGCCTCCCTGGACAGGCGCCAGAATGTGGGCGACTAGGGGCTTTTCACAGTAACTTCATTGAAGCCTACTCGTGACAATAAGTGATTTTCATTTTCATTCATTTTCATTTCATTTAATTTAATTAATCTGTTCTATCATTATGTGGCTGCATTATTCAGCCAGAACTGACTTTTAAAAGGCTGCACTGAAATTTCCATGCACCCCAGCAGACGGCACTCATTTCTATGCTGATCTCATAGACGTTACTGAGTGCAAATTTTTTTCCACCCGTGTCACAGTCATGACTGAGGAATTAATTTATTTATAATGTGATTCCCGGCTTGGGTCACTGTCTTTGTGGAGTCTGCACGTTCCTCCCGTGTCTGCGTGGATTTGCTCCGGTTTCCTCCCACAGTCCAAAGATGTGCAGGATAGGTGGATTGGCCATGCTAAATTGCCCTTAGTGTCCATAAAAGGTTAGGTGGGGTTACTGGGTTACAAGGATAGGGTGGAGGTGTGGGCTTAAGGAGGGCGCTCTTTCCAAGGGCCGGTGCAGACTCAATGGGCCGAATGGCCTCCTTCAGCACTGTAAATTCTATGAAAACATTTAGGAACAGTTACATAAGTTCTTGTTAATTGTCTATAGCACATAATTTGATGAGTATCAAATACTATTTAGGATATAAGCTTTTTTAGGGATTTGAGGTCATAATTTAAACAAAGAGAATTTGATTTTCTCTGCTTCTTCTGTGCATGACTTTTATTATATATTTCAGACATATGGTTATGAACACATTTTAACCTTGAATAACCTAGAAAAGGCTGGGTTATTGAAACCTCAGACTAGCACCAGGAATAATATCCAACTATCAGAAAAACTCTGCGCCTTTGGATGGACGACATCAATGAACAGGTTGGTTAGTTCAGACCTCCTTTGATGTGAATAACCAATGTCAATTCGACAAAGTAGATTTTAAAATGAGAATTTTAATGTTAAGTTATTTTAGTCTTTGAATAAATTCAAACTAACCATTTTCTAAATCTGATGGGGAGAGAGAGAGAGTCCTGTTTCTTTATGGAGCATTCTCATTATCTGGAATGAGTCGATCAGATGAATCAAAATCAAGTTGGTTAGTTCCATTACTGGAAAATCGGCCTTGCGAGGGAGCAGGGAAAAGATAAACTTTGAGAATTTTTGATGCAACAAGAAAATGAATCCATTCACAGAAAAAGTTAAGAGACTGCAATTGAACTAGGGACATTTCCTCTTTTTTTTTTTACTGGGTACAATAAAGTTCTGTCATGTGAAACAGTCAACCGCTTCTTGTTTCATTATTAGCAAAGTGAATCTTCATTACCAAATAAGCAAATTTTTACTAAATGAATTTTTACTGTAGATTTTCTACATACTCCCCTGTAGTGATAGATATGAGGTGAGCTATAATGCCTTCTTCCCATTGGTTTGGCTCTGCCAAACCTTTTACTCCAAACATCAATGGAATGACTTGAACTCACTTAATGAATGTAACACATGGTACGACTTTCATGGGAATGATTGACATAAAGTCCTCTAGTGTTGTCAATGGATGGATGCTTATGTAATACTCAGTCTGGGAGCAAGTGATGGTAGCTATTACTCCAGCAATTTAATCACCACATGACCTAATTTTCAAGAAAGCCTTCAAATGTTTAATGGCATTGAGGTGTCTGACATGTGGGGTTTATTTTTTATGAACAATTTCTCTCGCCTTATTTACTTATTTTTGACTGTTGCACCACAGGTTGATAGACTTGAACTGGCCACTTGAACAGGGGTTTATTAGTTTTAACTGGTAATCCAAGAGATGTCAAACACGCTCTTGGAAGACTTTCCTTTTCCCTGTTGGCTAACTCCTTGATCAACTTCTTATCCTTGTGTTCAATTTCAATCATTTAATGTACCAAAATGATTAATTTGAAAACGGTCTCGCAGTACAATGTCTAATATGTTTTTATGCCTGAACTTAAATGCCGCATGTAGTTTTTAAAAATCCTTTAAAATGGTCTTTAAGGATTTTATGTAATTTTGTTTTCTGATTACAGAATCCCAATGATATCTCTTACGTGTATAGTGGTTATGCCCCTCTGAGTGTGCGGTTAACACAGTTGTTGGCTCGTCCTGGATGGCGAAGCATAGAGGAGGTACTAAAGATGCTGCCGGGACCTCATTTTGAAGAAAGACAGCAACTACCTTCTGGATTGCACAAAAAACGTAAGCTGCAACAACTTGTATTTATATAGTTCCTTTAACACGGTAAGTGTCCCCCCCAAGGCACTTGAGCTTCATCAAACAAAAATTTTGCCAGATAATCAAATCTTAGGACAGATAACCAAAAGCTTAGCCAAGAGACAGATTTTAGAGCTTGGGGATTTGACAGCTGAAGGCATAACCAAATTGTAGAGCAGATAAAATCAGTGATGGACCATTGCAGGAATTTCAGAGGGCTACAGGAGTTAAAGATGGGGTGCAGTGAGACCATGGAGGAACTTGTCAACAAGGGTTTGAAAATTGAGATGTTGCTTAACCAAATTATGCTAACAAACAGGGCTGTGATGGATGACCAGTACATGGAGGTAGTAAAGACCTAGCGATCAAAGCTTTCAAATGCATGGAGAGTGGGAGATAATAGGCCAATCAGGAGTACATTGGAATAGTCAAGTCTAGAGGTTACATAGGTTTGGATGAGGAAGAGAAATATAGAAATAGTTTGACAGAACAGTGATTGATACCCTGTTAAGGATGTGTGTGTGTACTGAAACTTCAGCATTACAGCAAAGCAGTTTGTCATTCACACTGACAAAAAGCAGGTCGGGATACTTGCATGTATTGGTCGATACTGCTGCAGAAACAGTAAGATTCCCTGGAGCTGCAGCTGCCTGAAAATGGACTCGATGGATTTATTGTACTAATCTATAATCACATTGTAAGAAGCAGAAACCTCCTTATTTTTACATTTCAGGACTACCCAATCCATTTTTATTTTGAAGGCTCTTGCATGATGTGTTGTTGCAATTATACAGGGCCTTGGTGAGGCCACAACTTAGAATATTGTGTGCAATTTTAGTCGTCTTTTCTGAGGAAGGACGTTCTTGCTCTCGAGGGAGTGCAGCAAAGGTTTACCAGACTGATTCCAGCGATGGCGGGACTGTCGTATGAGGAGAGATTCACCTAGGTTAGGATTGTACTCGCTAGAGTTCAGAAGAATAGGGGGGATTCATAGAGGACTTATAAAATTCCAACAGGACTAGACAGGGTAGATGCAGGGAAGATGTTCCCAATGATGGGTGTGTCCAGATCCAGGGGTCACAGTCTGAGGATTCAGGATAAATCATTTCGGACAGCGATGAGGAGACATTTCTTCACCCAAAGAGTGGTGAGCCTGTATATTCATTACCACAGGAAGTAGTTGATGCTAAAACATTGAATATATTCAAGAGATGCCTAGATATAGCACCTGGGCCGAATGGATCAAAGGTTATGTGGAGAAAGCAGGATTAGGCTATTGAGTTGGATGAACAACCATGATCGTGATAAATGTCAGAGCAGGCTCGAAGGGCAAAGGGCCTCCTCTCCTCTTGCTCCCGACTTCTATGTATCTGTGTAACGTGCTGAATCTACCATCTAGCAAAGTCAAAATGGCCATCATGCCCCTATTATGCTTCCCTGTATCTTCCCAAAGCATGTAAACCATGGTTTCAGAAATAAATTCCAAGATTGTTGCATCAGTGTTCATCGTTTTCTTGCCAAGTGTGTTCTTTAAGTAGACAAAGGGAAGAATTTTACAAATAGCATTCTGCCATGTGTTATATTACCACTACTGGTAACATGTTATATTTCTTGCCTTTTCCTCCAAGATCGGCAGATATGTAGTGTTGACAAAGAATATACAAATAAGAACTTTGAATCAAAACTAATTTATTTTACACAACTAAAATGAAGTTCGCACACTACATGAATTACAGATAATAAACTAATAATACTGAATCTGTAGTACAGTATTCAATATTTTATCTATTAAACTACACTATTACGCTATATTTCTACATTCCATTCTCACTCTGCCCTCTTCATGTTCTCTTCAGCTTCTCCCAGAATTCCAAGAGATGCTGCCTTGTATACAGTGATTTAGTGACGCCCTCTAGTGTTTGATTTACACACCGATTCAGATATTAACCCTTTACTACACTGGCATTATACATATCATTACACCATGTGGTTTGCTCCATGGGTATTGCATTTCCATTATTTAAATGGTTCCTTGGGAGTGAAATAAAGTGGAAAATCATCAACTAAAATGTGTTTGGAGGACCAGACTAGTAGGCTAATGAAGAGTTAAATGTGTATTTTTGAGGCGGGGATTATAAAATCTGCCTTTTTCTTTCCTGATCTCTAGGGCCAACAGGGAGAGAACCGAGTCACTCTGGTGTTCTTTCTTGGAGGTGTGACCTATGCTGAAATTGCAGCACTTAGATTCTTATCCCAGATGGAAGACGGAGGTACAGAATATATTATTGCCACCACAAAACTGATAAATGGAACAAGCTGGATTAAATCTATGATGGACAAGTTAGAGCCATCTCTATTCTAAAAGGGTAATGTGATGGACAGCATTGATCCAGATAAAGTTTTTTTTAATGTTTATTGACTCCCAGATGCATTTGGAAAATGCATATGTTTCAGTTGAGAAACTGAATTGAGCATGGCCTGGGATGTGGAAAACATTCTTATGTGGACAGCTGTTCACATTCAGCTGCCCTGCCTCTTGAGTCGCCTCCAGATCGTTTAATGGTGGAGTAGCACGTGGAACTGAAATGCTTCGGAATTCGTGTGCTTCAGAAATCACATTATAGCTGCCTGAAACATGTTTGTATAGGCAGAATTCATAGACCATTTGTATCATTGAATTGATTTAACTTGCATGCACACATTGCACAAATTCCAAGCACTCTGGTATCCTCGTAAACCTGAAATGCTGATACATCTGGGTAAGAATTTGTAATGCATGGTATACACACGAGGTACATGAGCAGTAACATCCTTAATTTAGAAACTGATGGGCAAAATGCAAATGTAAGAAACCTAAGCAGTATGATGGAAATAGGGTTAATAAATATGCATCATTTTTTGCCATCATAGTAAATATAATGCTTTGAAGCTTTGTTAATACTGGTGGAATCAATCGTTGAAATTTCATTTTCTTAAGCTCCTGTTCTGACTTCTGTTTCCTCTTTTACCATCTAACACTATGTTAAAAGCTTTGTTACCCTCGGAGGGTAAAACTAAATCTCAATGCTGGTCTTTTCTGCTTTATTTTTGATGTACTGTTCTATTTATTGAATGGTTACATAGTTTCAGGAAAAATTGTATTGTGTAATCTGAGTATGAACTGACTTTCAGCAAAAGTGTAGTCGTTTTTTTTATTAAAAATTGGAATATGATTGGGCTTTATGCACCTTATTATTGTACATCAATTTTTTAACATCAATGCAGAAAGAGCAAGGATTCTTCAAGAATTAAGTCAGGTGAAATATGTTCCTATTGTCTGCAGATAGTTGAAGTTGTGAAATGCAGGCAGTAATTCCTCCCATTCAAATACTTTGTGTTCCTTCCTCCCCTCCCCCCCCCACCCCACACACCCCCCCGCGCACGCACGCGCGCACACACACACACACACACTAAATCAACTTCTGCAGGAGGAAGAACAATAATCATCTGAGTTCCATGAATTAAATAACTTGTGGGCTAGTATGAAAAACTTTGTTTGGCAAACCTCAACCAGCGGTCTTGTGTCCTAATGTAGTTTGAGTATCGGTTCATTCTTTGTGATGGTCATCATAATATGGTATGTATACAACAAAGAAACCAGCCATTTGGCCAGTTGTCGATGCCAGCAATTTTCTTTTTTGTTGCCCAACACTAGTTGCCTGAAGAGAATTACCAGTCAAACCACATGATAATCAACAGCAGTTGCAGTAGGACAGAGATTGCAGGTTTCCTTCCTTGAAGGAGAGATGTTAATGAATCCAGCTATTTTCATGGTCACTTTCTGGTGCCAGTCTATTAAGGACTAAATTTGTGAATAAGGCAATAAGACATTGGAGCAGAATTAGGCCATTCAGCCCATCTCAGTTTGCTCCTCTATTCAATCATGGCTGATGTGTTTCTCATGCTCATTTTCCTGCCTTCTCCCCATAATCCCTGATCCCCTTATGGTGTGGACACCTATTTGTAGCAACCACCGGTTTGCACCAAGGGAGGGTGCTGGATGGGGGGTTCTGGAGGTGTCAGCGAGCTGGGATCGAATGGTTTGGGGACCTGTTTATTGACGGCAGCTTTCCGAGCTTGGAGGATTTGGAGGAGTTTGAGCTAAGTGGTAGAAATGGGTTCTGGTACCTGCAAGCAAGGGACTTTGCGCAGAGGCAGGTCTCCACCTATCCGCACCTACCGCCCCGGGGATACAGGATGTTCATCCTGAGAGTATTGATGCTAGGGTTCGCCCGGAGGTGGCAGCCGTTTATCAACTTATTTTGGGGAAAATTAAGCTGTCAGCAGATAAGTGGGGGGTGGTAAAAGGGAAAGAGGGAGGCAGGGGGCTAGTTGAGGTGCGAAATAGTGAGTGGGAAAGGAGGATTGGGAACTGTGTAAGCCCTGTTGGCTGGCTTTGGTTGTTCGTTCGGTGGCTGTTATTTGTTTTGTTGTTTGTTCCTCTTCAATTATTAAAATTTTATATCCCTTAATTCTGTTTTATAAATTTAGAGTGCCCAATTAATTTTGTCCAATTAAGGGGCAATTTAGTGTGGCCAATCCACATACCCTACACATCTTTGGGTTGTGGGGGCGATACCCACACACACACACATGGGGAGAATGTGTAAACTCCACACGGACAGTGACCCAGAGCCGAGATTGAACCTGGGACCTCGGCGCCGTGAGGCAGCAATGTTAACCACTGCGCCACCATGCTGCCATTATATATGCCTTGATAAAATATTTTCAAAAGAAAAGTCAGGCTAACTGGCCTATAATTTCCTATCTTCTCCCTCCCTCCCTTAAACAGGAGTGTTACATTAGCCATTTTCCAATCCTCTGGGACCCTCCCTGCCCAATGATTCCTGAAAGATCACCACCAATGCCTCTACAATCTCCTCAGCTATCTTCTTCAGAAACCTGGGGCATAGTTCATCTGGTTAGGGTGTTTATTCACCTTTGGACCTTTCAGTTTCCCCAGCACAATCTCCTTAGTGATGGCCACTTCACTGACCTTTGCCCCCTAACTCTTGAAGTTCTGGTATGCCACTGGTGTCTTCCACACTTCCATCACCTTCAACATTCACTCCCTCTACCACTGGTGCACAGTGGCAGCAATGTGTACCATCTAACCAGATGCACAACAGCAGCTTGCCAAAGCTCCTTTGACAGCACCTTTCAAACCCGTGACCTCCACCAGCTAGAACAGAGGCAGCAGACACATTGGAACGCCGCCACTTGCAAGTTCCACAATCCTAACCTGGAAGATTTCTGCACTGTCACTGGGTCAGAATCCTGAGCTCCCTCCCTTTGGAAGGAGCCAAACCACTTGGACAGCAACAGTTCAAGAAGGTGGCTCACATCACTTTCTCATGGGTATTTAAGAATTGGACAGTAAATGTGGAATTTGAGGCCTATAAACAGGGAAGCCATGTGATTGTCTGCACTGTGTGTGCTACTTTGCCAGATGAGAGTTCTTTGAAGTTGGGTGAAAACAGGTAGTTCAATTGGTGAGTTATAAGGGAGTTAATAGTAATTAAACTTATCTTCAGGTCTTCGGGCAATCAAAAGTTGCGTTACACTCAACTGCAGCTAGTAAATTGTGCAACTGGTTTAATCCAGTTTCCAGAGGCCTATAAACAGGGAAGCCAGTCAGTGCTGCTTGTCTGCACTTACTAACAATCGGTATTAGTGTCACAAGTAGGCTTACATTAACACTGCAATGAAGTTACTGTGAAAATCACCCAGTCGCCACAGTCCGGCACCTGTTTGGGTACAGGGAGAGAGAATTCAGAATGTCCTATTTGCCCAACAGCATGTCTTTTGGGACTAGTGGGAGATAACTGGAACACACGGAGGAAACCCACGCAGACACTGGGAGAACGTACAGACTCCGCATAGACAGTGGCGCAAGCCGGGAATTGAACCCGGTACCCTGGCTCTGTGAAGCAACAGTGCTAACCACTGTGCTACTTTGCCGCCCATCTGGACGAGAGTTCTTTGGAGTTGGGAGAAACTGGGAGAGGGTGAAACCGAAACATCGGGGGCAGAGTGTAGCGGGATTTTGGAACAGGCCTGGGAAGAGGAGTGCTTTCACTGATTCACTGACTGAGTGTTCCGACTAGGGGCAAGAAAGCTGAAAAGTGGCAATACTGGAAGGCTGTGATTTGATTGGCTAATAAGATCTGAGCAAATTTGAAAACTATCTTACATTTAGCATTTTGCATTTATAGTAGCAATCTAGAACTAGGAAGCATATAGTTGACTAACTTATTAATTTAGCGGAAAGCGCATTAGACGGGATTTAGAGATGTGGTTACACCCAAGGTACAGGAAGATAGATGGGTGACCGACAGAAGGGACAGTCAGTCAGTCCAGGAATCCCCTGTGGTCGTCCCCTCTCTAATAAATATACCATTTTAGATACTGTCGAGGGGGGTGGCCTACCAGGGGAAAATAGCAGCAGCAGCCAGAGCAGTGGCACCATGGCTGTCTGTTAAGCAGGGAGGGGACAAAGTGCATAAGAGCAATAGTTATAGGTGACTCTAGTCCGGGGCACAGATGGACGGTTCTGTGGATGTGAAAGCAACTCTAGGGTGGTATGTTGCCTTCCTGGTGCCAGGAGCCATGACGTCTCTGAACGGGCAGGGGGCATTCTGAAGGGGGTGGGTGAACAGCCAGAGGTTGTGGCACATATTGGTACTAAAAATGTAGGCAGGAAGAGTGACAAGGCCCTGCAGCAGGAGTTCAGGGAGTTGGGTAGAAAGTTTTTAAAAAACAGGACCTCTAGGGTTGTAATCTCAGGATTACTCCCTGTGCCACGTGCCAGTAGGCTAGTAATAGGAAGATAGTGCAGCTAAACACGTGGCTAAACAGCTGGTGTAGGAGGAATGATTTCAGATATCTGGACCATTAGGATCTCTTCTGGGGCAGGTGGGACCTGTACAAGAAGGACCGGTTTATCTAAACTAGAGGGGCATACATATCCTGGCTGGGAGTTTTGCTAGTGTCACATGGGAGGATTTAAACTAGTGTGGCAATGGGGTGGGAACCGGAGCAATAGGTCCGAAGAGAAAAGAACTGAGGGAGAACTAGAGAATAGGGCCAGTAAGACTCCGAGAAAGAGCAGGCAGGGAGATGTTGCAAAACATAGCGGGACTGGTGGTTTGAAGTGCATTTGTTTCAATGGGAGAAGTATAACAGATCAGGCAGATTAATTTAGAGCTTGGATTATTACTTGGAACTATGATTTTGTCATTACAGAGACTTGGTTGAGGGAGGGACCGGATTGGCAGCTAAACGTTCCAGGATAGAGACATTTCAGGCGGGATAGTGGATGTAAAAGGGGTGGGGGGAATTGCTCTACTGTTTGAGGAGAATATCACAGCTGTACTGTGAGAGGACACCTCAGAGGGCTCATGCAGCGAGGCAATATGGGTAGACCTCAGGAATGGGAAGGGTGCAGTCACAATGTTGGGGTTTTACTACAGGCCTCCCTAAAGCCACCAGGAGATAGAGGAGCAGATATGTAGGCAGGTTATGGAAAGGTGTAAAAGCAATAGGATTGTTCTGGTGGGTGATTTTAACTTCCCCTATATTAACTGGGCCTCACTTAGTGCTAGGAGCTTGATGGGGCAGTTTGCAAGAAGCATCGAGGAGGGCTTCTTGGAACCATTTTCAGATAGTCCAGGGGAAGAGGCCATATTGGATCTGGTATTGGGGAATGAGCCGGCCAGGTGGTCTGTCGGGGAGCATTTCGGGAACAGTTATCTTTATCTAACAGTACCTTAAAACTTACTGAATTATGGTCAGAGTCGTCCTCCGGTGAAGGTGCTAAATTGGGGAAAGGTTAATTATAACTATATTTGGCAGGAACTGAAGAATCCAGATTGGGGATTGTAAATCACCATCTGGCATGTAGGAGGCTTTCAAATGTCAGTTGATAGGAATTCAGGACCGGCAGTTTCCTTTGAGGAAGAAGGATCGGAATTCAGGACCGGCACTTTCCTTTGAGGAAGAAGGATCGGAATTCAGGACCGGCACTTTCCTTTGAGGAAGAAGGATAAGTATGGCAAGTTTCTGGAACCTTGGATAACGAGAGATATTGTGGGCCTAGTCCAAAAGAAAAAGGAAGCATTTGTCAAGGCTAGAAGGCTGCGAATAGTCGAAACCCATGAGGAATATAAGGAAAGTAGGAAGTAACTTAAGCAAGGGGTCAGGAGGGCTAAAAGGGGTCATGAAAAGTTATTGGCAAACAGGATTAAGGAAAATTCCAAGGCTTTTTACATGTGACATAAAGAGCAAGAGGGTAGCCAGGGAAAAAGTTGGCCCACTCAAGGACAGGAGAGGGAATCCATGCATGGAGCCAGAGGAAATGGGCACGGTACTGAATGAGTACTTTGCATCAGTATTCACCAAAGAGAAAGATTTGGTGGATGATGAGTCCGGGGAATGTAGATAGTCTGGGTCACATTGAGATAAAAAAGGTGTTAGGCGTCTTGAAAAACATTACGGTAGATAAGTCCCCAGGGCCTGATGGGATCTACCCCAGATTACTGAGGGAGGAAATTGCTGGGACTTTACAAAAATCTTTGTATCCTCAATGGCTACAGGTGAAGTCCCAGAGGACTGGAGAATAGCTAATTATGTTCCTTTGTTTATGAAGGGTAGCAAGGGTAATCCAGGAAATTACAGGCTGGTGAGCCTTACATCAGTGGTAGGGAAATTATTGGAGAGGATTCTTCGAGACAGTGTCATTTAGAAGCAAATTGACGTATTAGCGAGAGACAGCATGGTTTTGTGAACGGGGGGGGGGGGGGGGGGGTCGTGTCTCACTGACTTGATGGGTTTTTCGTTGAAGTGACAACGGTGATTGAAGGTAGGGCAGTGGATGTTCAGTAAGGCCTTTGACAAGGACCCCCATGGCAGACTGGTACAGAAGGTGAAGTCACACCGGATCAGAGGTGAGCTGGCAAGATGGATACAGAATTGCCTCGGTCATAAAAGAAAGGGTAGCAGTGTAAGGGTGCTTTTCTGATTGGAGGGCTGTGACGAGTGGTGTTCCGCAGGGATCAGTGCTGAGACCATTGCTGTTTAAATGATTTGGAGGAAAATATAACTGGTCTGCTTGGTAAGTTTGCAGCCAGCACGAGGGTTGATGGAATTGTGGATAATTATGAGGACCGTCAGAGGATACAGCCAGGATTTAGATCGGTTGGAAACTTGGGCAGAGAGATGGCAGATGGAGTTTAATCCAGACAAATGTGAGGTAATATATTTTGGAAGGTCTAATACAGGTGGGAAATATACAGTAAATGGCAGAATCCTTAAGAGTATTGGCAGGCAGCGGGATCTAGGTATACAGGTCCACAGGACACTGAAAGTGGCAACGCAGGTAGAGAAGGTAGTCAAGAAGGCATATGGCATGATTGCTTTCATCGGCCGGGGCATTGAGTAGAAAAACTGGCAAGTCATGCTGCAGCTGTATAGAACCTTAGTTAGGTCACACGTGATATCTGGTCGCCACACTACCAGAAGGATGTGGAGGCTTTGGAGAGGGTGCAGAAGAGGTTTACCAGGATGTTGCCTGATATGGAGGGCATTAGCTATGAGGGAGAGGTTGGATAATAATATAATAATCTTTATTGTCACAAGTAGGCTTACATTAACACTGCAATGAAGTTACTAAATAAATCCCCTAGATGTCACACTCCGGTGCCTGTTCGGGTACAGTGAGAATTAAGAATGTCCAATTCACCTGACAGCACGTCTTTCGGGACTTGTGGGAGGAAACCCACGCAGACACGGGGAGAACATGTAGATTCAGCACAGACAGTGACCCAAGGCAACCTGGGACCATGGTGCTGTGAAGCAACAGTGCTAACCACTATGGTACCACGCTGCCCTACAGTTTGTTCTCGTTTGAACGACAGGGGTTTAGTGGGCGACCTGATAAATGTCTACAAAATTATGAGGGGCATGGTTACATAGTGGTTACATAGAATTAACAGTGCAGAAGGTGGCCATTCGGCCCATCGAGTCTGCACCGGCTCCCGGAAAGAGCACCCTAACCAAGGTTAACACCTCCACCCTATCCACATAACCCAGCAACCCCACCCAACACTAAGGGCAATTTTGGACACTAAGGGGAATTTTTTTTATCATGGCCAATCCACCTAACCTGCACATCTTTGGACTGTGGGACGAAACCGGAGCATCCGGAGAAAACCCACGCACACACGGGGAGGATGTGCAGACTCCGCACAGTCAGAAGCTTTTTCACAGGGTGGAAGAGTCAATTACTAAGGAACATAGGTTTAAGATGCGAGGGACAAGGTTTTAGAGGAGGTGTGCGAGGGAAGTTTTGTTACAGAGGGTAGTGGGTGCCTGGTAGTGGCTGCCAGAGGAGGTACTGGAAGCAGGGACGATAGTGACGTTTAGGGGGCGTCTTGACAAATAAATGAATAGGATGGCAATAGAGGGATACAGACCCCGCAAGTGTAGAAGGTTTTAGGTTAGATGGGCAGCATGGTCAGCGCAGGCTTGGAGGGCCGAAGGGCCTGTTCCTGTGCTGTTCTTTCCAGCAATGCTCCTATCCCAAGAATGAATTTAAAAACAACTTTCCACACTTGGATTTTAATATTTAAGGACTGGTCTAACCACTAGTCCAGTCCCATAACAATTCGGCGACCTTGCCATTCTTCCCAGTGCCTTGGCCTCGTTGTGTGACCTTGTGGAATTTTTACATTTGGACACGGTCAAGCACACTTGGGGGTTGGTAGAAGGATTCTACCTAAGATAGAGTCTATTAATATCCTTTTTCAAAGCGTTTGTCACCGTCAGTTGTTAAGGGGGTTTTGTTTTAGTTTATAAGTGGGGAGAAGATTGGACATGTTGATTGCTGATTATATTCTTTCTGTATCGTAACTGGTAGCATTTGTTGAACATTTGGTTGAATTTGTTTTATTGAAAAAGCTATTAATAAAAATAATTTTAATAAAGAAGTATACCTTAAATCGCTGCTTCACCTGGAAGGAGTGTTTGGGGGAAGCTGGGTAGGTATTACATCTCCTGTGTTGCATTGAAAGGTGCTGGGCCATGGAGTGTATTTGAGGAGTGGACCAGGATATCACAGAGTAAATGGTTCCCTTTGGATTGCTGGGAGGGGGAGGGGAAGGGGAAGATGTGTCTGGTGGTGGAATCCTGCTGAAGGTGGTGCCAATAGTAGAAAATCATCTGTTGAATATGGAGGCTCATGAGGTTAAAGGTGATGGCAAACAGGTGCTATCACTGCTTGTGGGAGGGAGGGAAAGTTGAGAGAGTGGATGCGCAGCAAATGTAGCAGACACGCTGGAGTTCCCTGACAACACAGTGCAGGGGGTGGGGGGAAAACAGAGAAAATCCTCAGTTGAGAAAAGAAAAGGACATCTCGGGAACACTGGTGTGGAGGGTTGGCACAGTGGTTATCACTGCTCGCTCACAGTGCCAGGGACCTGGGTTTGTGGGTGACTGTATGGAGTTCAATCTTTCTCCCTGTCTGTGTGGGTTTCCTCTGGGTGCTCCAGTTTCCTCCCACACACTTAAAAGACTTTTTCATTATCATAGAATTTACAGTGCAGAAGGAGGCCATTCGGCCCATCGCATGCAGCAGCCCTTGGAAAGAGCACCCTACATTTTGTTTTTTAAATTTAGAGTACCCAATTATTTTTTCCAATTTAAGGGGCAATTTAGTGTGGCCAATCCACCTACTCTGCACATTTTTGGGTTGTGGGGGCGAAACCCACGCAGACACGGGGAGAATGTGCAAACTCCACACGGACAGTGACCCAGAGCCGGGATCGAACCTGGGACCTCAGCGCCGTGAGGCGGTTGTGCTAACCACTAGGCCACCGTGCTGCCCTAAGAGCACCCTACATAAGTCCACACCTTCACCCTACATAAGTCCACACCTTCACCCTGTCCCTGTAACCCAGTAAAAACGCCTAACCTTTTTGGACACTGAGGGTAATTTAGCATGGCCAATCCACCTACCCTGCTCATCTTTGGACTGTGGGAGGAAACCAGAGCAGATATGGGGAGAACGTGCAAACTCCGCACAGACAGTGACCCAAGCCGGGAATTGAACCTGGGACCCTGGAGCTGTGAAGCAACAACGCTAACCACTGCTACCATGCCACCCACCTTTGAATATTCTTAAGGCAGAGGTAGAAAGATTCTTGATAAGCAAGCCGGTGAATTTATTGGGGTAGGTAGGAGGGTGTAGTTGAGGTTGCAATCCAATCAGATATTATTTAATTGAATAGTGGAGCAAACATACATCTGCTCCTAATTTGTAGGTTTGTATGATGTCACCCCAACAAACACACACCCTGTACACTCTCCTTCCCACCACACCTCTCCCTGCAAACACAGGAGATGTAATACACCTCCTCACCTCCCAAACCCAACAACATGTGCACTCCTATTGACCACCCACAGAGCTTTACAAAAGGAGGGAAGGGGAGAATAAACAAAAAAATAACCAAGGGATGTGGGATATTTGGAAAAGGTTGATAATCCCGTGCAGATTTGGCTTGATGAGCAATTTTGGAAAGTGGTTAAATGCGTTCACGGAAAGTGACCTGTTGGGGTCACGTCGCAGATCTCCAGTCATTTTGTGCGTTTTGCCGTCTTCATGAACAACATCTTTTCATGCTATAAAGCACAATAACTTGTTTTTTAAAAGAAAAACAAACACGAGAGCAATACGCCTGGAGTGGACTTCGTCTCCAGAGGAGCACTTATCGCTAATAGCTTTTCTGATCAGCTCGTTAATGACCTGTTTCCGTCTGGAGACAGCAGTGGACGAGGTAATGATTTGATAGCGGGGAATGGTGATTGGATTAGAGGCCCATTTTGCTCCTGGTTGGCAAGGGATAATTTGCCTGTTGCTGGAGCAGTTTGATCCAGGATTGATGGAATAGCAATTCGTGCCTCACCATTCTGCTCGCTTGTTTTCCGGAGTATTTTTTTAAAAAAATACACAGACAAGAACTGAAACTGCTAATGGGTCACCGATAATTCAGGACCTCGGTCCTCTTCATCCGTGAACATGAGAAGTTGGTCGTTCTGAATGTTTGAGACACATTTCGACGTTCATGCAACGGGTGTGAATAAACATGTTCTGTGTTTTCCGGTTAGGTACTCGAAATGTAACCGAAAACACTGAACTTTGTTCCCTCCTGTAAACCGGCTTCCAGAAAAGGCGGGAGGAAAATCAATTATTAATAGAAATATATATGCAAATTCTTCATTTTTTTTAAAAATGTGCAATCCATGTACTGTCTTAGAGTAGTTTGACCCTATTTTCCTGCACCGGTTTATTAGTGGTGGTGGACACTATGATTGGAACTGAGATTTTAGATTTTGGTCACAAAGGAATGATTTAATTTAGAGATTGCGTTATTAACAAACGACTGCGACAATTTCCAGCACTTCCTCTGTCTTTATTATTTATTAATGGTGGGTCTCTGCACAGATTTTCCCTAAAGTGTTGGTCATCCTCCCCAGCAGCCAGGAGAGCTGGAATGGTTGAAACAAAAGGTGAATTTGCCCCCCCCCTGACATGCAGTCAGTTTAATCCCCCCCACCTATTCCATTAGCCTGACAGTGAATGTGAGCAAGGTCATGTGATGAGTTGTGATGAGTGGCATCATCCTGGAGGCTGGATTGCACCAATTTATGTTTTGGGAGGAAAATTGAGCACCATTTCATCGAGGCAGACGCGGGAAAAGGTAAACACTTCTTACAACTTCAGAGTGAATAGGTGGAGTGATTTTCTGAGGAGGGAGAGGCAATTGGATGTAGAATTCTCTGGGTTTTTTTTGTTTGCCAGGTTTTATACGGTTGGATAGAATATTTTAATTGTGGGTCGATTTTCCAGGACTGTAAGTGACTTCTATTCGAAGTTTTCCAAAGTCAGAAGCAAGGGCAGGACCGGATTCTCACACCATTGGCCTTAAAACGGGCGGTAAAACATTTCCACATAGCCCGCACCAGATTTAGGGACGCGGTCTGTTGACTGCGATGCTGTCCAAATGCATGTTTTTAAAATAAGAGTCTATGGCCAACTAAAGCGGACCTCTCCTCGTTAATATCGGAAAACGAAGGGGTGCGGACGCGATTTACTTCGGCAAAGGTTAAATCCTGATATTTTCGGGAATGGGACTGAATTTAGCCGCTTTGGGAACATGATAAGCTGATACTGGTGGGAACGACACTTGTTAAAAACTGGCGCAGTGAGCAATTGACCTGTTGCAGGTTTGCCTACAGGCGGGAAATGAGCCCAGTCCAAAGTGTCAAGTACGGCTTTATTTTGTAAAACCTTATAACAAACGACAGGACCATGCTCCCATAAAACCGGACAAAATTCAACATATTTCTGCCCTTTTAATGATTTCCATCACTTTATTTCTGTTTCTGGAACTTCCCGGTTTCCTGTTTTGGAAACAGTAATGTGTAAGCACCCTCCTCTTGTGCATGATCCGTACAAGTATTGGCGAGGCAGAAATCTGTACTGCTTTGAACCATTGCTATTATTATATTTTGAGGAAACTCGGACTAAAGCCCAATTGCAAACCAATCAATTCGCTGCGGAGGGAGCATTCGCAATATTAAATATTTATGTTAAAACATCCCCTCAAACATTTACATTTAATACGTGGTAATGGAAAAAAAGCACTAAAGCTTGTACAGTCAATCCACCGTGTCTGCCTTAGTTCTGATACTCTGGGCTGGGTGTAACTGTTGTGATCTCGGTGTAGGTCGCATGTTTTGTTATAAATTAAAAATAATAGTCAGATGTGAGTTTGAATGAATTGTCACTGGCCAGTGTTAGAACGGGACTTTGCCCACAGTAATAACAATGTCATTTCCAGGTCATTTCACCTCGCACTTCCTCCTGACCGGTTTCCACCTTTTCTCCCGCCCAGAACTCGCCGATTAAACGTGGGGGTGGGTGGGGGAGTCTCTGCTGCCGCCCGTCTCTCTCCCAACTAACCATCACTTTTCCAAAGGTCGAATTTCCCACCATGACTGGGAGGAAAGCCCCGGCGCAGCCGTTCGCTGTCCACTACCTGCGGGTGCTGAAAGAAATCCTCGCTTTCGTTCTCTTCAGCTACACGGTTTTATTGGGAGCGCTGCTGATCGCGGGATGGACAACCTACTTGCTGATCGTTAAGTGACCCGCTTCTGGCCTCTTGCAAACGGAAGAAATGTCTCGAATAAGATATATGCAACTCATTTAAGTAACCAGAGACACCGCTTACTGATCAAGACATAGAAGAAGATATTTGCACTATCTGGCTGTGTAGAACATTTTGAGAACGTGATATAATCAGGTCCAAATAATAATGTATGTAGTCCTCTTGGGTCGGTTTATTGCATTAGATATTCAGTTTGCTGTTGTATCAAGTCTGTAGATGCGATATTCACAGGAGTTAAACAAAAACAAATAAAGAATGAAGCAAACACGTGGATGTGTAACTCGTATTTGTGGTAGAGAGTGCCGTCTATTTGTACCTGTTAAAGAAAAATCCTCGTTCAATGGTCTTCACGCCCACGGAATTGTCTCCACTGGCTTTTGGGATTTGGGTGAGGAGAATGTGTCCAAGGAAAAGGAATTGGTTGGCCATGAACATGTCAAAGGGAGCAGCTCTACACAGCAAATGAGGTCCAGGTATGGTGAAATTATAACATGTCAAAATGCTATTTAAAAAAAAAGAGGGTTAATGCACAATGACCTCGGCAAGAGGCTAATCATTTCGGACAAGAAGCCCCAAGATAAATGATTAAAAAATAGACGGACAGCTAAGAATAAAAGTGAATTCAAATGGTGTTTAAAGTTTGTGTTCTATACTCAACCTTTAAAGAATTAATCCACCAAACTCGTTACAATTACACTCATTGCCCCATATCGTGGCATTATTTCTAACAATTCCCCTTAAATATTACACTGAGCGAGTTTATATATTTAAAATAAGTGACATGCAATTGTCCTTTAGCAAGATAGGGCTGGGTTCAACATTAAAGGAATAGCGCTTAATACCGCGAGTTATTCATTCCAGAAAAACAAAATAAACGTTCGCCACTTTTTGTCGAATAATTTCATTTACATGTGGTTGTAGAAGCTTTCTATTTTAAAATCGCGGTTTGTCCATGAAGATCCATCGGGACAACATTCCACCGATGAATCGTGGATTTAACACGAGCAGTGTGCAATTATTAATGGCTATTATTATCCAGAATGCTCTGGGAAGCACTTTCCCGTATTCTGAAATGATTCAGAAAGTTGCTGATTTTGGACCTCCTGCTTTCCAACTCTGCTGTGGCGAAACCAGACAGGGCCAGCTCACACCTTCTCACTGAATTTTAAGTCGGTAATTGTGTCCTGCGACTGCCTAATGTTTGGATGGTTCAGGGATGTGTTCCTGTTGGTTATACAGGGCGATGTGGGGAATGGATCAAAGATGAGGCTGCCGGCGTGTCTCCCGCTTGATTCTGGTCTTTGCAGCTATTTTGTCAGATAGGGAGAGGTGAATTGCTTGAATCTTTATTATATATTTCTTCCTCTTTTATTTTAAAACTCGTATAACTTCTCTTTGTGGTGAAGAGTAAAATGGCGTGGGACTTAGGAAGAACCAGGTTTTCTTTTCATGGTCCAACCGCAGAGGTCAGGTTATTAGGGAAATAAAGTCTGCTTTTGTCTTGGGGTTAATCTATTTCCAGTTGTTGCACAGCACTATGGACACGTGTTGTTTTAGTGAGGATTGGGGCTGTCTACAACTACAGCGAACTTAAGGAATCCAAAGGTTTTCCAGAATGCAAATGAGGAACAAAATCCGAAATTGTTATTTTATCATTTTCAGTTCACGAGAATGAAGGTTGTGCATCATTAGTGTGTCCAGATTATCCCCATAGATCACATATAGTTCATGTCACCTATCAAACTGGCTCACAATGGCCAGGAAAGTTCTATTCGCCCATATTATTTAACTTATTTGAATTTGCGAAGAGCTGTTCTAAGTGTTGATACCCAACTTTTAGATAAATCTTAAGTTGGAACACCATGTTACACAAATTATTGCAAATCTTTATTTAAAGTTTGTATGAGGTTCCTTGACACTCCAGGGTATCTACCTCATTGGCCCACAAATGGAAACCGCCTGGATGATGCTAATGTGTTTCAAAGCCTGATTTAAAAATATAAACTGAGGGCAGCACAGTGGCGCAGTGGGTTAGCCCTGCAATCTCGCTGCCGAGGCCCCAGGTTCGATCCCGACTCTGTGGAGTTTGCACATTCTCCCTGTGGGTGGAGTTTGCGTGGGGTTTGCTCCACAACCCAAAAATGTACAGTATTGGTGGATTGGCTACACTAAATTGCCCCTTAATTGGAAAAATGAACTGGGTACTCAGTTTATTTATTTTAAAAAATATATATAAACTGCAAGTGAAACGAGAGGTTTGTGATTCTTGTCAACAGAGACTGGGTGAATACATGTTTTAATTTGCAAGTAGTGGAAGTGTCACCTCAGTTGGTGGTTGGCTTTTAAACAATTTAAAATATTTTGCCAATGATCTAAGAGGATTTTTAGAGCCTAAAATATTTTAATTCGAGTTTTTGTTTGAAACTAGGAACAGTAAACCGTGTGAGTGATGCCATTCGTACATTGAATGGAATATGAAATTATGTGACATACAATGAGTGGACATGTAAGAAAATTGATTTATTTAGAGAGGGCGGCAACCTTGATCCATCTCAGTTGCATTTGTCGTTATGAATAGTATCAACTGATGAGGTGAACCCTGTTGTGTTTGGATAACTACAATCTTTATAAATTTTCTTTTATTCGATAATCTGGGAATGTATTTGTCTATCAGTGAAGACAGTTTGGCGGACCATGATTGGGAATATTTGGAACAGGGAATATGGTCAACATCTTAATACATTGATACCCCACTAAGAACAGATGCCACCACGTAACCTTGTATGCCATTGATTGATTTCATAGGTTTGAAACTAGTTGCTCTTCACTGTTCTCTTTACTTTCTTGCTTCATGGTTTGGGATTCACCAGATGGACAGCCGAGACATGGTCAGTTTTGTACTCTTTTATGTTCCTGTTTCCTTTAGACCAAATGGAGCTCTTCCCTGCCCACCAAATAATTACATTGCCAAAAATAAAATCTTTCTTTTTACCATTATTTTTCTTTACTAGGATATATTTTTGGATAAATAAAATGTGATCCAATTACAAAGAAATGCTTTTAAGTTTACACAGCACCTAGAAGGGGGTAGTGTCAGTGGTTAACAGGGCTATTAAGGAAGAGGAGAAGGCACCACTGGAAGGGATCAAAGCAAAATGGGAGGAAGAGTTGGGAGAGGGTATGGAGGAAGGGTTCTGGTGTGAGGTGCTCCGGAGGGTGAACCTCCACCTTTCGTCTGAGGTTTGGGCTGATACAGCTGAAGGTGGTATATAGAGCGTGAGGATGAGCCGGCTCTTTGAGGGGGTAGAAGAAGATGTGTGTGAGCGTTGCGCGCGGGGGAGGGTGTGTGTGCCGCGGGGGGGGGGGGGGGGGGGGGGGTGCTGCTGCCCGCATACCATGTTCATATGTTTTGGTCCTGTCCAGAGCTGAAGGATAACTGGAAAGGAGGTTTTTACGATAATCTCTAAAGTGGTGCATGTGAAACTGGACGAGGTTGGAAATGGGCACGGAGGCAGATGTTGTAGCCTTTGCCTCGTTGATCGCCCGAAGGCGGATCAAAGGGATGGAAAGCAACCTCTCCACCCTGTGCCCTGGTGTGGCGGGAGGACCTGTTGGAATTCTTGACTCTTGAGAAGGTTAAGTTTGAACAGAGGCGAAGGATGGAGGGGTTCTACAATTCATTTTTAAAAAATTTAGAGTATCCAATTCATTTTTTCCAATTAAGGGGCAATTTAGCGTGGCCAATCCACCTACCCTGCACATCTTTGGGTTGTGGGGGCAAAACCCATGCAAACACTGGGAGACTGTGCAAACTCCACACGGACAGTGACCCAGAGCCGGGATCGAACCTGGGACCTCGGCGCAGTGAAGCTGCAGGGCTAACCCACTGCGTGACTGTGATGTCCAGGTTATACAATTCATGGGCATTGTTCATTATGCACTTTCAAGAATTGGATAACATTGAACATTGGTGGGTGGGGGGGGAGGGAGAGGGGGAAAGAGTTGGGAGGGTTGAGGGGAGAAGGACTGTCTGTGTTAATGGTGACTATGGGTGATTCCTGATTCCTTTTTTGTTATTTGTTTTTGTTAACATGCGGGCAGTTTTTGGGGGTTGGTGGGAGGATGGGATTGTTGTTGCTGATATGGGGATTGACATATTTGTTACCGATTATTGTTTATTGTTGGTGGGTGCAAACTTGGGAGAAAATGTGAAAAAGGAGGAGAATAAAAATATTTTTTTTTAAATAGTTTACACAGCACCTAACACCGTCATTGTTCAGCAAGTCCTTAATAATTCAAATTGCATCCATTGGCTGTCATGTATTGTGTTTGTGCTAATCAGTTTGTAGACTCAGTTCAAATTAAGAGACATTATTTGGCTCAAAATTACACATAATTAGCTGAAGGAAGTTTTACACTACTCCATAAAAGCAAATTACTGCGGATGCTGGAATCAGAAATGAAAGAGAAAATGCTGGAAAATATCCGCAAGTCTGGCAGCAGCTGTAGGGAGAGAAAAGAGCTAACGTTTGAGCTAACGATCAACATGCACTACTCCAGTGGTTTTAGCAATTGAGCAACAGAACAAAGAGGATTCCAGAAAACCATTGTCAGGATTCTTCAGCTAAATAATCATGACAGTGTGTCTTCAACGTCTGTTGTGCATGACGATTGAGGTTTGTAGTAACACATTTACAGTAAACAGCAACTCGGCATACAAATCTAGTTTTGACAAAGGGTCATCTGGACTCGAAGCATTAGCTCTTTTCTCTCCCTACAGATGCTGCCAGATCTGCTGAGATTTTCCAGCATTTTCTCTTTTGGTTTCAGATTCCAGCATCCGCAGTAATTTGCTTTTAGTCAAATCTACAGTGCCTTGTAAAGACTGGCAGTTAATTGTTGCCGTGTGACCTCTAAATGTCAGAACAAAATATATCTCCGTCTTTGTTCTGCAAGTTCTTAATAATTCAGATTGCCCTGTTATAAAATGTTTTGGTCATAAAGAACTGAACTGAAGTGGAAACCTCATCAATATATATCATCAAACAACAACTTGCATTTGTGTTGGACCGTTAATGTACAAAAATGTCTGTGCACTTTATAGAGGGGAAACATCTTTCTACTTACAAACAAGTACAAAATAGTTTGTCCTATCATGCCATTATCCTTTGAAATTTAGGTTCCCAACTGATATAATTGGGTATAATTTTGCCAGGAAAATCTTTTTGTTGAAATGGAAAGAACATGAAGAAGATTTCCCTCATTGGGAAACTATGAATGTCAGTCAGGAAAAAATATACACAGAATAAACACATCAGAAGTCCAATTCCTTCATTAGCTCCCAACTCTAAATCTGGTTGTCTATTTTTTTTATTCATTAGGGGATGTGCACATCACTGGCCAGGCCAGCATTTATTGCCCTTCAGAAGGTGGTGATGAGCTGCTGCAGTCTGAGTTGTAGGTAAACCCACAGTGCTGTTAAGGTGGGAGTTCCAAGATTTTGAGTCAGCAACAGTGAAGGAACGGCAATATATTTCCAAGTTGGTGTGGTGAGTGACTTGGAGGGGAACCTCCAGCTGTTGGGGTTCCCAGGTATCTGCTGCTCTGTCCTTCTAGATGGTAGCAGCATGCGTTTGAAAGGTGCTGCTTAAAAAACATTTGTGAGTTCCTGTAGTGCATCTTGTCGATGGTGTACACAGCTGCCACTGTTCATCAGTGGCAGAGGGATTGAATATTTGTGGAAGGGGGAGCAATCAAACAGGCACATTTGTCCTGGATGTTGTTGAACTTCTTGAGTGTTGTTGGAGCTGCACTCATCCAGGCAAGTAGAAAGCATTCCATTACAAGCGTGACTTGTGTGGACAAGCTTTGGCAAGTTAGGAGGAGTGTTACTGGCTGCAGGATTCCTAGCCTTTGGCCTGCTCTGGTAGCCATAGTATTTATATGCCTAGTTCAGTTCAGTTTCTGATCATTGATAACACCCAGAATGTTGATAATGGGGGATTCGATGATGAGAATGCCATTGAATGTCAAGGGGCGATGATTTGATTCTCTCTTGTAGGAGATACTCATCGACTGGCACTTAATGTTCATTGTGCGAACGATGCTGTGAATCCAAATTGTTATCCAATAAATAGAATTATTGAGACTTGTGCGTACTGTGGTCAAAACCTCTTTATAATTTTTTATTTCTATGAATTCTTCCTTTGTATCCTTGTAATTCGTGCTGCTTTGATTTAAACTAAGACCAAAGACATTTTCACAGCTGCAATCTATCTGATGCCAGCCAGCATAGAAATCCACGTAATTATTTTTCTGTCCCATTGACTGTTTGTTTGATGATGACCAACAACAATTTGAAATTCACTGTTGGAAATTCACGTGAAGGTCAGCCAATTGTGAGATGTTAGTTTTTTCAGTTTAACACTAATGCATTGACATTATGCATCTGGTGAAGGCTTCCTTCATAAGCTCTCTTAGGCAGATATTATATTGATGTCCGAGACAAAATGGATTTCCCCAACATATCTTCACACTGAACTATGGTGAAAATTCACTAACCTCAAATTTAAAATTAAAGAGCTCATGGAGTGTTTTTCTGAGGCAAGCAATATCAAGGATAACTCCCTGTGTCTGCGTGGGCTTCCTCCGGGTGCTCCGGTTTCCTCCCACAAGTCCCGAAAGACGTGCTTGTTAGGTGAATTGGACATTCTGAATTCTCCCTCTGTGTAACCGAACAGGCGCCGGAGTTTGGCGACTAGGAGATTTTCACAGTAACTTCATTGCAGTGTGAATGTAAGCCTACATGTGACACTAATAAACATTATTATTATCGAAAGAACAAAAATTTACATTTGGTGTGTATCAAAATTGTTACAAACCCATTTGATATAACTGGATGGGAACATTCCAGAATGGAGCCCTGGCTCAAAAGACCGCAACTTTTACTTTTTAAAAATCAAACGCGGAGGAAGAGTCACAGGACCGTTAAATTGTTAAAACTAATTATTAAACATGGAAAAATTGAATTATACTACAATACACCTTTACTCCCTCTTTAACTTAACAGTTACACACAGGTCTCAAGAATAAACCTGATTACAATGTACATCTTAAACTGCAATGGTCTCATTAATACATGAAGTCTCTTTAATGCACACAAGATGGTGGTGGTCAAATACACGCTCTTTCCTGAAACCCCAAGTGAGTATCTGTGAATGTTCCTTCAGAATCCCCCAGATGATTGTCATGTAAGAGTTTCCAAAATCTACTTCCCAAAACACATTTGAAAATCTCTCATAATTATGCTTTTCATTAGCGATTTGCATTCCGAAATCCAATCCAGGATTTTCAAATGACACTTTTAAACAAAGCTTCTGCTCCACTTTTAGCACTGAATCCAGACCAGGATTGTACACTGCTCCCTTCAGGATTCCTTTGTCTCGACTGACTTCCACTGTTAATACAGACTCTAAAATCCAGCCAAATTGTTTTCCCGATTACTTTAACATTTGTTTCAGACATTTGTCAGTACATTTGTAAGACATTCCAAACTTCAGGATTACTTTAGACAACTTTAGAAATACTTTAGAAACCTAGTTTCTCACCTGCCGACTCCTCCGCATTGTCTATAATACCCTTTTCTATTTCCAGATTTCTAGAACCAACCATCCTTTAGTTTCTCTGGGTCTTGCTTCCTTGAACATTACCCCATTGTACAACTTTTCCTGCTTTGAGCAGAGTTGAGAGATGTTCCCTCTCCTTTGAGTTACTTTGAACCTTTAAGGCATGATGTGTGAATGTTCTTTTGAGGAGGCCGCAGGACTTGTTAGTTTCACCCAGGGTATAGACTGACTTTAGCTTAGTGTCTATCTGCAACTGCTCTGGCTTTCAGTTTAAAAAAAACTAAGAACAAAGGAAAGCTTTCACTCTCTGGAAAGTGGCCTCCTGTTGCTAAGCAATGCCTTACTTCTATTCTTCAGACCTTAGCCCTCTCTAAACACAATAGAATCCCAGCTGGAATTGAAGCCAACCCCCACACATACAAACACCTTGGTCCAGCATGAATCTGCTTTAGGTCCCTTCCAGGCTCAGAAACATTAAATTAAACCCACCAAAAACTATACCTTATTTTTAATGTTTACCCCATGTATATAAATCCTGGAAAACTACCTTTTTTCCAACACGATCAAGAGATCTCTCCTGTTCAATGAGTCTGCAGGATATCCATTCGCCAATGAGCAAAGAGTAGTATGTGACCCTCACAAAATTAAGCAACTTTAATCTTTACAGAATTCACTACAGTAACGTGATTCTACAAGTATACCATGGATTATAGAAGTAACTGAACACATCAGTTTTCTCTCTCTCCACAAGCCTGGATAAGATGAGTGGGGTGAAAAATGGCAGGCCTGATTATAAAACCGTAGAGAAAGAAAGGATTGTTTGGTGATAAAGCCAAAGTTTGACTGATGCATCATACTGCAGCTGCTCTTCTGTGATTCATTTCGTTAGGTTTTAATGTAATTTTGCTGTTACTGCATTCATATGAAAGTAGAGTTCTGTTGGACTATGTTTCACAAACAGAGCAGAATATTGAGAGAGATTGTCGTTGTCTTTCAATAAATTATCTTTTTTTTTGTTTCTATTTGTACTCTACCTCCATCTTTTATTTAAATCTCAGCCTGGCCTAGCCCCAGACATTAACTACGCCACCTAATTCTGTTAGCTCCACCAGGGAACTCTTCATTGAAATTTGTTCATCATGAGTGGGAGGAAAATAAAATTGATGGACTGCAAAGGATAATCTATTTCCCATATTGGTTAACTTTATTTTTCGCGTAATGTAGTAATGGAGATCTGAGAAACTGCATTCTGTGCAATGATTGTTGTTCCAGTTAGCTGGAAAAGTTTGTATTAATCTTTTATAAGAAGTCTTACAACACCAGGTTAAAGTCCAACAGGTTTGTTTCAAATCACTAGCTTTTGCAGCACTGCTCCTTCCTCAGGTGAGCAGCGCTCCGAAAGCTAGTGATTTGAAACAAACCTGTTGGACTTTAACCTGGTTTTGTAAGAATTCTTACTGTGCTCACCCCAGTCCAACCCGGGCATCTCCACATTATTCTTTTGTGGCTGCCTTTTGAGAAGTGGTCAGTATGAAAAAGGAAGTTCTTGTTGATGTATTTGCCCATTTCTGTGTTGATCATTAGCAAAGGTATTCTGTTGGAGAAAACAGAAAGTGTTGCCAAATACAACAAGTACATGTACTTTATTATCACATAGCAACGCGCGTTGCTTGGTCCCTTGGAACTTTTGGAACTTTTCAATGCTTCTAGACTTCAAAAACTTTTTAAAGTATAAGTGTTAACATTTTGGACCTCACTCCATGCCTGGAAATGTTGGCAGGACATCTGCCCACTTGCGTGCCCCAGCCCCCATCCTGCCCCAAATACTGTGGATAGGGTGGTTTGAATAATGAGGCGCATTTGACATTATTAAGATATGCGCCCTGTGGAGGTTGGATACGCGCCCTGTGGAGGTTGGGGTGGGAATTCCAAAAGGGTCAATGTCACTGACCAGCTTGGCCCAGGTTATAGAGAGATCACAATTTTAACTTACTTAGTCGGTCATTGTTGAAATCAATTACGACTTGGATTAGGCATTGTGTGGCCTTGCAGCATTTGTGCAGTATCTATGTCAGTTTTAAACTGAGCAGGAATAGCAGCATTCTTTCCACTCCTGTCTCCAAATGTGCTGTCACAATGGGAGGAGAGTGTGGGAAGAAGATGTGCTTGTCTCCTCCAGCCCACTACACATCAGAGTTTTTCAGTAAAGGTAGAAAAGAGTCAATCCAAATTCCTCTTCTACCAGGTCGCAATACATTGCACAACACAAGCCAGAATTTCCAGCGAGTGTGATCTCTAAACTTCAAGAAAAAATATTTTTAATGAAGCTTTGAATTTAGTTTAGCCAACCTCTTATGTTTCAGAAAAGTGCATTGGGTCCCAATGCTGAAAATCATCATCTTTATTTCTGGCTGGCTATTCCTATTAGTGCAGTTTTATATTCAGCCTCTGTGATGTATCCTGTGTTTTAGGGTTTTCTGCGTAAATTCTAAATGTTAATAAAAATTCTTAGTCCTTTTTGCCATGATGTGTAGTTTCAAACAAGTCTGTTCATGTTGTGCATGTCATGGGACTCAATCGCTTGAGTTTCTGATGCTTACTCACAGATGCTTTCAGATAGCATTACATTGGTATCAATTATCACCTAATAAAGGGAAGCTTCACAGGTTAAAGGAGGATGTTAAAGATATAAGGAAGCATCTCCTTGAAAGAATCAGATGATTGAAGGAAAAATTATTAAATTCTGTATTTATTTTCCCTCCCTCTCTGATATTTGATTAGCTTTTTAATAAAGCATCTATGTCACACTAGAAAAGGTCCTCTTCCTATTCGCCACCTCAGGAGATTGAGAGTTCCTGCTCCGAAGTAGGTCTCAATACAATTCTCCCTGGATGAGAGCTGATGAGAGTTCTGTGGAGATCTCGAGATAGAGCCCAGACTTTGATTTAACAAAAGTAATTGGTCAGATCTAAAAGCTCCTAAGTTTAAACAATAACTTTTTATAATCTTTGGTCCAAAAAGACACTTCACTACACCACCCCACTGTCACAACCACCTCCCCCTTCCAAACCCCACCCGTATTGAAACATCGCACTCTTTGGAATCCACCCAATTCCAAACTTCACCCTCTTTCTGACCCCATCCTCTTTCTGCCCTGCCCCCTCTCTGATCCCGCCCCCCCTCTGATCCTGCCTCCCCTCTGATCCCGCCCCCTCTCACCCCACCCCCTTTCAAACACTTCCCGTACCAGCCTCCCCGAACAGGCGCCGGAATGTAGCGACTAGGAGCTTTTCACAGTAACTTCATTGAAGCCTACTTGTGACAAAAAGCGATTTTCACTTCATTCTTTGAACCCGACCATCTTGTGAACCCCACCCTCCTCCACTCCCTACTTCCAACTCCCATCTCTTCACCCACCACAATTCAGCATAAAAATCAAAGTTATACATTAACAAAAAGTACATTGTTTATATTAAACATTCAATGATTAAGATAACATTAAACCAAAGTTTTTATTGCTCCTCTCATTGAATTCATGTAAACGCAGTCTCTGATGGAACAGACACAGGTTAGTTTCATACTGATCTCCTCCAGCCCCGGTACAGAAAATAAGTGGTAAAAAACCATGGGAGAGTCCTGGGCTGTGGAGATCCAAGTATAATTCTGGAGGAGGGCAGGATCAATCTTTTTTGATTGAATTAGTCATCAATCAGAATTTTGTCTTGCCCGGTCATAAGTAAACCAATCTGAAATTGCAATTTATAGTGGAGTTCTGATTGCTTAGCAGTCCTGGAACAAAGAGCCATCTGCATTCAGCAGTTAATTGACAACTGGCAAAGCATCGTAGAAATTATACCTGTCTGTCAAAGTGTATGCATTAACACTTTTAAAATCTGTTTTCCCAGAGCTGCTTTTATCAGCTGCCTGCTTTTCATTTTTAAAATGGTGGTAAATAGTCTTCCTTTTAGACCTAACTAACCACTTCAAACAAATTAATAAAGGCATTCATTCTTTCCCAATATCTATCTACTGCACTGATAATGTGTTGAATCCAACTCCCTTTCTTTATTTGCCCCTATTTATACTGAGAACCATAACACTATGAAAACTAACACTTTGTGCTGAGATCCAGTCTGGAACAAAGGGTTTGTATTTAATTAGTTTCTGTAGTCTAAAACATTATAATACAAGGATGATTTGATATCCCGCTACATATTCTTTTTCTGAAATATTTTTATTCACATTTTCGATTTTATATGCAGTTGAATTTTGTGCTCGATATTCTACAGTAAATTTGATTCATTTATATCTATTTACATTTTGTCACCATATGTCTCAGTGAGCTATCCTCTCTCTCCCCCCCCCCCCCCCCCTCCCCTTTGATATCCTCTCTGTTCGTTTGGGGGGGGGGGTGACTCGCTTCAACTCTCCCTGGGGGGGGGGGGACTCGCTTCAACTCTCCCCCTCCCCCCCCCCTTTCTCCCCTTCTTTCCTTTGTGTTTTCCGTCGTGCCTTGTGGATGGGGGGGGGGGGGGGGGGGGGAGAATGGGGGGGGTCATCTGGCCCTCTGCTTCCCTTTGTGATGTTCCCTTCATTTCCCTTAGATTCCCTCTTATCTTCCTCCACCCCCCACCCCCCCTTCCCCCAGGGTTGTATATTCCTGTCAGTCTTCTTCAAATTTTTATTTTTCTTCCTTTCTGGTTATCGTTGCTTTCGACCAGGTCTTGGAACAGGCAGACAAATTGCCCCCATGCTTTGAGGAAGCCTTCCTCCGATCCTCGGATGGTGTATTTGATCTTCTCCAGGTGGAGAAATTCCGCCAGGTCTGCCGGCCAGTCTGCAGCTGTGGGTGGAGCTGCTGATCGCCAGCCGAGCAGGATTCTCCGGCGTGCGGTTAGGGAAGCGAAAGTAAGGGCGTTGGCCCCCTTCCCCATGTCCAGTTCTGGCTGCTCTGATATCCCGAAGATTGCCACTTTTGTCACGGCTCCACCCTCACCCTCACAACCTTGGACATCACTGCAAAGAAGGCTGCCCAGAACCCTACAAATCTGGGAAAGCCCAGAACATGTGGGTGTGGTTGGCCGGGCCTCTCTGGGACCGTTCACATTTGTCCTCCACCTCCGGGAAGAACCTGTTCATTCGGGTTCTGGTTAGGTGCGCTCTGTGCACCACTTTAAGCTGCAGGAGGATGAGCTTGGCGCAGGGGGAGGTGGAGTTGGCCCTGCTCAGTGCTTCGCCCCAGAGTCCCCAACCCTCTTCTATCCCCAGTTCATCCCCCCCCATTTCCGTCTGATCTTGTCTAGTGGCATTCGGACCCTGTCCAGTAGTTGTCCATACATTTCCCCACAGTTTCTCGCTTGTCCGTATTTATCAGGTCCTCTAATAGTGCGGACTCCGGGGGTATCCTACTGTCTCTTTGCAGAGGAAGTGTTTTATCTGTAGGTGCCTCAGTTCTTGTCCTGTCGGTAGTTCCAACTCCTCCGTCAGTTCATTCAGTGTCATCTAGTCTGTTTCCTATATAGAAGTTCCTGTCTGTCAGCGTTTCCCCCGTCCTCTCCATTTCTTAAAAGTGGTGTCTAGCATGGCTGGTGGGAACCTGTGGTTTCCACAGATGGGGGCATGGGGAGGGGGGGGGGGGGGGGGGGGGGGGGGGGCGCCTTGGTCAGACCGAAATGTTGTCTCATTTGGTTCCACACACACACCCACCCACACACAAACACCACGATTAAGCTGTCTACGTTTTGGAAGAAGGCAATGGGGGTGAAGGTCAGTATGGATCTGAACAGGAAGAGAACCTCGGCAGTACGTTTATTCCCTCTGTTTATTCTTTATGATTATTACAAGGATGTGAATACAGCTGTGTGTGTATCTTATTATGGATTGTGGCACTCCTGCCATTTCTAATTAAAATGACAAAGGCTTGCCAGAAATTACAGTAATCATCTTGGTTATTTTTAGTTTCTGAGACCCAGGCATAAGAGGTAAACTGAAATTTATACAAAGTAATAAATTAATTAACTAATCAGAGATGGCTGGGCAGGTGATGTGCTGTAGCTGTATGATGTGGGAGCTGGCTGTTCCCCTTGTGAATGGCAATGACCACATCTGCAGCAAGTGTTGGTTGCTGGAAGAACTCCGGATCAGAGTTGATGATCTGGAATCTGAGCTTCAAACACTGCGGCACATCCGGGAGGGGGAGAGTTACCTGGATACTTTGTTTCAGGAGGCAGTCACACCTGGGAGATTAAGTAATTCACATTCAGTAAGTGATCAGGGATTTCAGAGTGTGACTGTTAGTGAGGCAGGCAGGGGGAACCTGAGTTCAGAAGTGCAGGAGCCTCAGCCCTTGACCTTGTCCAACAGGTATGAGACTCTTGCTCCCTGTATGGATGAGGAAAAGGGCTCTGGACAGGATGAGCCAGCTGACCACAGTACCATGGTGCAGAAGGCCATTCAAGAGGGGGGAGTAAAAAGACAAGTAGTTGTTATAGGGGATTCTATAATTAGGGGGACAGATAGTATCCTATGCAAGCCGGATCGGGAGTCTCGCATGGTGTGTTGCCTGCCCGGTGCCAGGGTGCGGGACATCTCTGACCGGCTTGAAAGGATATTGGAGCGGGAGGGGGAGGATCCAGTTGTTGTGGTCCACGTTGGGACTAACAACATAGGTAAAGCTAGGGTGGAGGACCTGTTCGGGGACTATCAAGCACTAGGAAGAAAATTGAAATACAGGTCCTCAAGGGTCATAATCTTCGGATTACTGCCCGAGCCACGTGCCAATTGGCATAGGGACAAGAAAATTAGGGAAGTAAACACGTGGCTAAGGGATTGGTGTGGGAAAGAGGGATTCCACTTCATGGGACATTGGCATCAGTTTTGGAACCGGGGGGATCTGTACCGTTGGGACGGTCTCCACCTGAACCGATCTGGAACCAGTGTTCTAGCGAAGAGGATAAATAGGGTGGTCAGTAGGACTTTAAACTTCTGAGTTGGGGGGGAAGGGAAAGTGAAAGCGACAGGGAGCATGGAGTTAAATGGCAAGATACGCAGGAGGATAACATGTAGGCAGGTGGATTTAAGCTTGATGCAGACTAGGAATTCAACAAAAAGGAAGGATAACTTTGGACATCTTAGGACTTCCAATATCTGTAATGATAAGAAAGTTAGCATTAAGGTACTTTACCTGAATGCTCGTAGCATTTGTAACAAAGTAGACGAACTAATGGCACAGATCATCGTGAATGATTATGATGTGGTAGGCATCACAGAGACATGGCTGCAGGGGGTTCAGGACTGGCAGTTAAACATCCAAGGATATACAACCTATCGAAAAGACAGGGAGGTGGGCCGAGGGGGTGGGGTTGCCTTGTTAGTTAAGAACAAAATTAAATCTATGGCACTAAACGACATAGGGTCGGATGATGTGGAGTCTGTGTGGGTAGAATTGAGGAACCACAAAGGCAAAAAAAACCATAATGGGAGTTATGTACAGACCTCCTAACAGTGGTCAGGACCAGGGGCGCAACATGTACCGGGAAATAGAAAAGGCATGTCAGAAAGGCAAGGTCACGGTGATCATGGGGGACTTCAATATGCAGGTGGATTGGGTAAATAACGTAGCCAGTGGATCCAAAGAAAAGGAATTCATGGAATGCTTACAAGATGCCTTTTTGGAACAGCTTGTCATGGAGCCCACAAGGGAGCAGGCTATTCTGGACCTAGTGCTATGTAATGAACCAGACTTTATAAAAGATCTTAAAGTAAGGGAACACTTAGGAAGCAGCGATCATAATATGGTTGAGTTCAGTCTGCAGTTTGAAAGAGAGAAGGCAAAATCGGATGTAATGGTGTTACAGTTAAATAAAGGTAATTACGAGGGCATGAGAGAGGAACTGGCGAAAATCGACTGGAAGCAGACCCTAGTGGGGAAGACAGCAGAGCAAAAATGGCAGGAGTTTGTATGCATAATTGAGGACACTGTACAGAGGTTCATCCCCATGAAAAGAAAGATTATCCGGGGAGGGATTAGACAGCCATGACTGACAAAGGAGGTCAGGAAATGTATCAAAGAAAAAGAGAGAGCCTATAAAGTGGCCAAAAGCACTGGGAAATCAGAAGATTGGGAAGGCTACAAAAACAAACAGAGGTTAACAAAGAGACAAATAAGGAAGGAGAGGATCAAATATGAAGGCAGGCTAGCCAGTAATATAAGAAATGATAGTAAAAGTTTCTTTCAATACATAAGAAACAAACGACAGGCCAAAGTAGACATTGGGCCAATTCAAACTGATTCCGGAAGGCTAGTGATGGGAGACGAGGAAATGGCTGGAGAACTTAATAAGTAATTTGCGTCTGTCTTCACAGTGGAAGACATGAGTAATATCCCAAAAATTATAGAGGGTCAGGGGGCTGAGTTGAGTATGGTTGCCATTACAAAAGAGATGGTGCTAAAAAAGCTAAAAGGTCTTAAAACTGACAAATCTCCTGGCCCCGATGGGCTACACCCTAGAGTTCTGAGAGAGGTGGCTGAAGAAATAGCGGAAGCGTTGGTTGAGATCTTTCAAAAATCACTGGAGTCAGGGAAAGTCCCGGACGATTGGAAGATCGCTGTTGTAACCCCCTTGTTCAAGAAAGGATCAAGACAAAAGATGGAAAATTATAGGCCAATTAGCCTAACCTCGGTTGTTGGTAAAATTCTAGAATCGATCGTTAAGGATGAGATTTCTAAATTCTTGGAAGAGCAGGGTCGGATTAGAACAAGTCAACATGGATTTAGTAAGGGGAGGTCGTGCCTGGCGAACCTGTTAGAATTCTTTGAGGAGGTGACAAGTAGGTTAGACCAGGGAAACCCAGTGGATGTGGTCTATCTGGATTTCCAAAAGGCCTTTGATAAGGTGCCACACAGGAGGCTGCTGAGTAAGGTGAGGGCCCATGGTGTTCGAGGTGAGCTACTGGCATGGGTTGAGGATTGGCTGTCTGACAGAAGGCAGAGAGTTGGGATAAAAGTTTCTTTTTCGGAATGGCAGCCGGTGACCAGCGGTGTCCCACAGGGTTCAGTGTTGGGGCCGCAGCTGTTCACCATATATATTAATGATCTGGATGAAGGGACTGGGGGCATTCTAGCGAAGTTTGCCGATGATACGAAGTTAGGTGGTCAGGCAGGTAGTGCTGAGGAAGTGGGGAGGCTGCAGAAGGATCTAGACAGTTTTGGAGAGTGGTGCAGGAAATGGCTGATGCAATTCAATGTGAGAAAATGTGAGGTCTTGCACTTTGGAAAAAAGAATCCAAGCATAGACTACTTTCTAAACGGTGAGAAAATTCATAATGCCAAAGTACAAAGGGATCTGGGAGTGCTAGTCGAGGATTCCCTAAAGGTAAACATGCAGGTTGAATCTGTGATTAAGAAAGCGAATGCAATGTTGTCATTTATCTCAAGAGGGTTGGAATATAAAAGCAGCGATGTGCTACTGAGCTTTTATAAGGCTCTGGTTAGGCCCCATTTGGAGTACTGTGTCCAGTTTTGGGCCCCACATCTCAGGAAGGACATACTGGCACTGGAGCGTGTCTAGCGGAGATTCACACGGATGATCCCTGGAATGGCGGGTCTAACATATGATGAACGGCTGAGGATCCTGGGATTGTATTCATTGGAGTTTAGAAGGTTAAGGGGAGATCTAATAGAAACTTACAAGATAATACATGGCTTAGAAAGGGTGGACGCAAAGAAACTGTTTCCGTTAGGCGAGGAGATGAGGACCCGTGGGCACAGCCTTAGAATTAGAGGGGGTAAATTCAGAACAGAAATGCGGAGACATTTCTTCAGCCAGAGAGTGGTGGGCCTGTGGAATTCATTGCCGCGGAGTGCAGTGGAGGCCGGGACGCTAAATGGCTTCAAGGCAGAGATAGATAAATTCTTGATGTCGCGAGGAATTAAGGGCTACGGGGAGAATGCTGGTAGGTGGAGTTGAAATGCCCATCAGCCATGATTGAATGGCGGAGTGGACTCGATGGGCCGAATGGCCTTACTTCCACTCCTATGTCTTATGGTCTTATGGTAATGTACCTGACTTCTTGTGAAATTTATATTATATCTATCTTACCTGCAGGTACCTTTCAAACTGCAAAGTAGTAATATATGGAGCAGATAAATTGGGAAGTACCCTCCGCTATATCTGCAATGCCTACCTCCAAGGTTTTAGTTGACATTAACACATGCTCAATATCTGGATTCTTCAGGATTATGACACGAGCATTCTGCTCCAAAATAGTTTTCATCACAACTAAACAAATTTCTAAATGTAATTTACATATGACTGGAGTACATTATTGTAGCTCTCAGGATTTCCATATATGAAGAGATAGTGCTGTGTTCTGGATTTACTCTGTTTAATTATTGTTACCAATACAATGCAAAGAATCTCGGGCTGGATTCGACACCAGGCCGGTGTAAAAACACTGACATTTCACTCAGAAGATTCCTATTAAAAAGATCAACCAATCCACTGACCTGCAGGGGGCTAGCAGGGACCCCGAGTGTGTTCCTTGTGTCTTAATAAAGCTCGTAGTCTCAAAGTTGGAGAAGATGCTTTATTGTGAATTCGTTCTGTCTTCAGTGCTTAACTTACAGCTACCTCAAATGCTGCCTGCCTGTCCTGCTGCTAAGTCCCCTTTCTGTGAAGTGTGTCCTCACTTCCTGTCCCTCTGTATTTATAGCTCTCCCGTGCTCCCTCTAGTGCTTGCTCAGTTGTATTGCATCTACACTGATACACAATCACCACACAGAGTAGTTCACAGAGCTTTAGCTGTGGATACGGGCCCCCTCACTTCCGGTTTTGAGTCTGCGCTTGCGCACGGCGGCACCGAACACCATGGCGGAGTCGGACCACGAAGGCAGATGAACAATGTAGACCCCCCTGATCAGCCGTGCGCCCGAAGATCCGACCACGCCTATCTGTCCCCCCGGCCGCCTATAAGGCCCCCCCCCCGGTTTCTGATCCCTCCCGCCCCTCCACCAGGGCGACCATGGACTGAGCCTGTAGCTCCCACTTGGGCTTCCTGAATGGTGATAGGTGGTTAGAACCACACCGTCGGGAACTTGGCCGGTCGGGAGCGGAGGATCGCTGGGCAGACCTCTGGCAATGGACCCCCAGCCGCACAGAGTCATTCCACCAACACGGCAATTCTTGGGTCCCGGAGAATCGCCGGGCCCGATTTCGGCGTGAAATTGGATTCTCCATCCCTGCGCCAAACGCGATTTTGGTGCGGGGCTGCGGAGAATCCAGCCCCTCATCTCTAGCTTTTACTGACTGTTAAGTGTAGAATCCACCTACGCTTCTGTGCAATCAATACTATTGCTTTAATGTTACATTGGCTCTTATTCACTTTTATTCTGTTGTTCTTTTGTAAATTCATGGAACTTTTCTGAAAAATTGTCGTCTATCCATATACCAAAAAGGTAGTGGTGATATTTGTTTTACTGGGTTTTTCGGTTAACTAAATGTTTCTACTTGTTCACTTCAAAGACAACAAGAGTTGAAATAAGTACTTGCAATTAGATAGAACTTTGTTACATCAAGATGCATCAAAGCACTTAACACTGTGGAGTCCAATGACTGTCATTGCAGTAAAGTGTGTTATTTCATCGGAAGCAATGAGATGCATGATGAATGAATCTTTTTTTATCTTGATACGTTGAATGAAGAATATTGGTCAAGACGTGTGGAGAATTCCTTGGAAACTGTCCCATCTCTCACTGTTGCTGCTGACAAACCTACCAAACAGCAGCCTTGATATTGCCCGTCAACTCCACTAATATTCACAGACTCAAAGTTGATGGCTTCAGGCATCAGTGCTTGCTTATTCCATTTTAATATTTCAAAGTATATTTATTAAGATTTTACACATTAACAAATAACCAACAAAAACATAAACAAAACAAATAACCAACAAATAAAACAAACAAAACCGAGAAAAAGTAATTGACTCAAATACTATACCGAAAACCTCTAACAGCTGACGGTGTCTAGATCTTTGAAAAAGGAAGTAAACGGTTGCCACCTCAGGTAGAATCTTTCCTCTGAAGCCCTGATGGTGAGTTTAATTTTTTTATATGTGCAAAAAGGACATTAAGTCCCCCAACCAGCCAGAAGCACTAGGCAGAACAGAGACCTCTAACCCAACAGTATCTGCCTCTGGGCTAACAATGAGGCAAAGGCGATAATGTCCGTCTCTACTCCAGAGTGGCCTGTCGGTGAGTCCAAAACCCCGAATATGACCACCAGTTGACATGGAGTACATCCAAATGGAGGATCTCAGACACGGTGCTAAAAAAGGAAGCCCAGAATCGAGCGAGTCTGGGGCAGGACCAAAACATTTGTGTATGATCAGCGGGGGCAAGTGAACAGTGCTCACATCTGTTCTCAACATTCAGAAAAAAAGACACTCCCTCTTTCTTTGGTCAAGTGCATCCTATGTAGCACCTCAAACTGAATTAGGCTCAACCAGGCACATGAGGACGTGGAGTTGACCCTGTAAAGGGTCTCTCCCCAAGCCTCGGTAGTGAGTTTTGGGCTCATTTCATTCTCCCATTTTGCACTCGCCCTGTTTAGTAGGAAGCGATCAGGTGAGAGAATGTCGTCATGTGTATTAGATAGACCCCCTGCCAGGTTGAGCCGGGAATAGAACCCTTTTCAGCAAGGAGGAGCCAAAGGAAAGGAAGAGAACGCCGTACGAGAGAAATCACAAAGTTGGAAGTAGCGAATAAGTCAAGAGTTGGGGAGCTGAAATTTGTCCACTGACTCCCTAAAGCTGGCAAACCTCACCTCCAAGAACAGGTCACCAAAGTGTTCAAGCCCCTTCAATTTCCACAAGTTAAATGTTGAGTCCAGCCGAGAAATATGAAAAGGTGATTGTTACAGATGGGGGCCAGTGAGGACCAGTAAAGGAGTTTAAAATGCTGTCAGAACTGTTTCCAGATTCTGAGAGAGGAGACCGTCACTGGGTTTGAGCAGGAATCTAGCGGGAGAAAAGGTAAATGGTGCAGTAACTATGGCTGGGAGAGTGGATGTAGTGCAAGAGTGAATCTCCATTTGGTCCCAGATTGAATTGGGATCACTGACCCACAATAGGATTTTTTGGATATTGGCGGCCCAGTAATAAAACAATAGGTTTGGGAGGACCAATTCACCTCCCCTGTCTGTCTATCCCTCTGGAGTAGTACACTGTAGATTCTGGGATTCTTATCCGCTCAAATAAAGGCAGATATCAGTGTAGTAATCTTAATAAAAAAAAGGATTTTGGGAGGAAAATGGGGAGACATTGAAAGAAAAATCTAGGGAGTATGTTCATTTTTATTGTTTGACTCCAACCCGCCAAAGAGAGAGAAAGGTTGTTTAGGGGCAGCAGGGTAGCACGGTGGTTAGCATAAATGCTTCACAGCTCCAGGGTCCCAGGTTCGATTCCCGGCTGGGTCACTGTCTATGTGGAGTCTGCACGTCCTCCCCCTGTGTGCGTGGGTTTCCTCCGGGTGCTCCGGTTTCCTCCCACAGTCCAAAGATGTGCGGGTTAGGTGGATTGGCCATGCTAAATTGCCCGTAGTGTCCTAATTAAAGTAAGGTTAAGGGGGGGGGTTGTTGGGTTACGGGTATAGGGTGGATACGTGGGTTTGAGTAGGGTGATCATGGCTCGGCACAACATTGAGGGCCGAAGGGCCTGTTCTGTGCTGTACTGTTCTATGTTCTATGTTCACCTCAGTAGGTCCATTTTGTATTCCAAATGTGGCCTAACCAATGTTCTATATAACGGCAACATAATTTTTGAGCTTTTATACTCGATGCCCCATCCTGTGAAGGCAAGCATGCCATATGGTTTCTTTACCGCCATTTCCACCTGTGCTGCCACTTTTAAGGATCTGTGGACCTGCACGCCCAGATCTCGCTCCGTCTCTATGCTCCTGATGGTTCTGCCATTTATTTTATAGCTCCCAGCTGAATTAGATCTACCAAAATGTATCACCTCGCATTTGTCCGGGTTAAATTCCATCTACCATTTCTCTGCCTAATTTTGCAGCCTATCTGTATCCTGTTGTATTCTCTGACAATCTTCATCACTATGCGCAACTCCTGCAATCTTAGTATCATCCGCAAACTTTCTAATCAGACCTGCTACGTTTTCTTCCAAGTCATTTATATATATTACAAAGATCAGAGGTCCAAGTACTGATCCCTGCGGAGAATTCCGCACCTTTGGGGAGGCCCGACGCTGGAGTGGTTGGCGCCACTCCCCTACCCCGGGATCCCCCGCCCCGCCGGGTAGGGGAGAATGCCACCCCTTATCTCTGAGAATCTTTTCCAACAATTTCACTATCACTGACGTCAAGCTCACTGGCCTATAATTACCCGGATTATCTTTCTTAAATAATGGGACAACATTGGCTATCCTCCAATCCTCTGGGATCTCACCTGTGGCCAACGAGGACACAAAGATTTCTGTCAGAGGCCCAGTGATTTCATCTCTTGTTTCCCTGAGGAATCTGGGATAGATGCCATCTGGCCCTGGGGATTTGTCTACCTTAATGCTTTTTAACACACCTAACACTTCCTCCTTCATAATAACGACCTATTCTAAAGTGTTTACACATCCCTCTGAGACATCTGAGTTTAAAGGTGAGATGGATCGGAATGAACTGCACTCGGTCGGGTGCTTGTCCTTCTTAAGGAGCAAGGAAATAGAGGCTTGAGTAAGGGTCAGGAGATGATGAAGTGCAGGATAAGGAGTCAAAGGTGCGAGCTGTTCCGATAATTTCTTATAAAATTCGATTGGAAAACCATCCGGGCCGGAGACTTTGCCAGCCTGCCTCTGACCAATGCATTTTAAAATCTCATCAGGGTGTAACGGGAATCCCAACTCGCAACTCTTGACTGCTTCAACAGATGGGATAAGCAGGTTATCCATAAAATCAAACATGATCGACTTGTCTGTGGGAAGCTCAGATTTATGCAGACCACAGTAATAGGATTTAAAAGCCGCATTAACGTGGAGATGGGCATAAACAAGGTTGCTGCCTAGCATGAGTATCTGGGGGATCTCGTGCGAGGCCGCTTGGCGTTTAAGTTGGTGAGCCAGAAGATAACTAGCCTTCTCCCCATATTCATGAGAAGTACCCCTGGAGCGCTGTATCTGACATACAGCCTTATTGGTGGTCAGCAACTCAAGCTGGGTCTGCAACTTTTTCTGCTTGCGTATAGCCCTGAAGTAGAATCAGAAAATACTGGTGATCCATCTCTAAAATGGAGTCCACCAGCCTCTACTGTTCTAACTTCTTCGTCGTTAGCACATGTGCGCTATAAAAAATAATTTCCCCCCTTAGCACGGGCTTAAAAGCCTCCAATAATGTGAAAGGGAGATTGAGTCAGACCTATTTAATTTGATGTAGTCGTCAATAGAGGTGGATAGGTTCCTGCAAAATAATTTATTGGCCAGCAAAGTAGTATCCAACCTCCAGGGGGCGTTGGGTGGGGCCAGACTACAGCAACAAATCAACAAAATGTGGGGCATGGTCAGAGGTTACAATTGCTGAGTACTCGGCCGCCACTAAAAATGGGAGGAGACCCGTATGTTAAATGAAAAAGTCAATGCGGGAGTTCGTATGGTGGACATGACAAAAATAACAGGGATCTACCCCCCTCCCCCTTCCCCCCCAATCTGGGGCATGAAAGACAAGGCCCTGGACAATCCTGATGGGGCCAAAGATCTGGGTTTAGAGTGATCCAATTTATTGTCCAGAACACAGTTCAGATCGCCTCCTAAAGTAAGATGGTGTGATTCGAAGTTGGGGAGGGAAGCCAACAGGGAGTTAATGAAATTTGTATCATCCCAGTTAGAAGCACAGACATTGACCAGAACCACTGGGGTGTTAACAGGAGCTGCAAATAATTATATATCGACTGTTCGGATCAGCCACAATCTGGAATGAGGAGAATTGGACTCTTTTTTTAAAAAATTAATTAAAATTGCCGTGCCCCTGGCCATACTATTGAAACTAGAATGAAAAACTGGCCCCAACCCAGCCTTTCCCCTGGTCTGATCCTTAATACATAAATGGGTTTCCTGCTGAAAAACAATATCACGAGTTTTGGCTCTTAAGATGAGCAAATATTCTCAAGAGTTTTACAGGACCATTTAAACGCCTGAATTCCAGATAATCAGTAGGATTGGTGGTCTCCCTCCAGCCCCTAAACTGGAGTTAGCCATTCTCAAGGCTAGACATTGAACAAGGGGCACAAAAGACAAAGCAAGAAGATCCATCCAAGATGGCCACTGAGTCAAGTCAGGTGACTCGACAAAGTGAGACCATCAGACACCATCAGCAAACTCAAACTAACACTAAAACCTACCCCACCCTCCCCAACCCAAAGATGCCATCACAGTCGTGCTTAGCCACACCCAAAAGCAAATGGAAAGATGGTAAACAATAATTTAAAGCTTAACACCTACAAATACCAAAACAAAACCTTGTTGTGAGCTGCAGAAGACCCTTTAATACCACTCCTGTTAACTAACACACTTTGTTAACAGGGAGATTTCCCAACTGGAGAGTAAAAGCTATTTAACCTATAATGCCATGCTGGTGACTAAAGGTCACGCCAAATGATAACAAAAAGAGAAAGGAAAAAATAGGTTAATGTAAGGAACAAGCATCAGAAATCTCTCATATGTAACTAAAGACATTAAAGGTACACCCAAACAACCAACTGGAACAAGAAGACATATAACAGATTAAACAGAGCACAAATTGTGCTTCTGGACAAAAGAGTCAGCAACTCCCTATGAGTCACAAATGTAGTCTTTTTCTCCTAATGTTAGTTGAAGGAGAGCTGGGTAAACATCCCGAACTTGACTCCACTCTTGTACAGGGCAGATTTCACTCTATTAAAGACATCTATTTTCTTAGTGAGGTCTGCACTCAAGTCCCAGTACAGCTTAATAGAGTGATCTTCCCACATAAAATCCTGGTGCTCCTTGCCCATCAAAGTACCTGATGTGTTGGGTAAGCTGGGTCTGCAAGGACTGCGTTTACTGCAGTAGTGAGAGAGACAGGCTTCCAACGCTTGAAGAAATGCAACTCGATTTTATTGAACTCTTAACTATCATACATACTTTAACTGTGGGTTGACACTATGCTGACTTGACTGGAGACCTGAGGCTAACCTGACCAGACTATCTTACTACCACATGGTGTCTGTTCTAGTTGCTGCTCACGAGCTCTGACTGTCTCAGAGGCTGGATCCCAAGAGAGCGAGAAAACTAGTGCCCTCTGGCTTTATAGTGGTCGTGTCCTGTCTGGTGATTGGCTGCTGTGTTCTGTGTGTTCACTCACTGGTCATCCTGTGTGTCCATCACTGCCTGTCTGTGCACCATCATATACCTGTGTGTATATTATGACAGTACCAACTCTTTTAAAACTGTGAAATCTTGTGATCGCTGCACAAGACGGATCTCTACTGTGAGGCTTGGGTCGAGCTGGGCCCAGTTGAATTCTGGGGGGAATGAAAGTACACTCTCACCCACCATCTTCTGGAACAGGTCCAAGAAATACTGAGTAGGGGAGGGCCCTTGATTCCCTCTGGTAACACCATAATACAAATATTCTGTCTTTTGGATCTGTTGTCCAGGTCATTCAGTTTAGCTGTTAATGTTCTGTTATCTTCGATCATGGAAGCCAGGTCGGACTCCAAGGAGGTGATCCTGTCACTATGGTCAAATAATGCAGTTTGCATGTCCTTGATTGTAGCTCCATGAGCTTCGACAGTCTTGCTGGTAGTTTCGAGAACTAAATAAATAGAGGCCAAGGCCGCCTCACTTGATCCTTTAAGATCCACAGACAAGCTTTGCTGATACTTTTCGAGCTCATTCACCAAGATTTTGGTAAGAGCAACAGCCGTTAGTGGAGTGGTTGGAGAAGAAGCTGCCTCCGCTATCTTACCTCCAGTTGATCCCTGAGAGGCTTCAGAGTCTGTCAACGGTATTCAGGCCAATTCTTTTCTGGCTTTTTCACTCTTAGGCATTGTTGAGGTGAGAGAACTCTACCCAACCAAATTCTAGGACTTTTTCTGAGAGGTTAAAGATCTGTGGCGTTGATAAAAAGGGGGAAAGGGTCAGGTTTCCAGCAGGAACTACCTTGTGTGCCCCTTCCCCTCACATTGTGTCACTGGACGTCCCCATGCATGCTTATTCCTTTTTTTTTTAAATTTAGAGTATCCAATTCATTTTTTCCAATTAAGGGACAATTTAGCAGGCAAATCCACCTAGCCTGCACATCTTTGGGTTGTGGGGACGAAACCCACGCAAACACGAGGAGATGCATGCTTATTCCTGATCAACTTGGTTATTCATCATCATGTTTGGCTCAACCACTATTGCTCAAACAAGATCACCTCTTCCTCGCAGGTGCCTGATCCTCCTCCTGCTAGGGGGCAAGGATAATACCAAACTGTTACATACTGTGGTATTCCCGACTCTCCACCCCGTCCATTCTTATGTGAAAAGCTGATATAGATTTTATCTTCCAATTTGAAATGATCTGCCCAGCTGTCCCAATTCCCCCCCCCCCCCCCCCCAGTGGAAACCTTTCTTCAGACTCTCCTCCTTTATAAGGGCTGTTTCCTTAACCACGGCACGGTAGCACAGTGGTTAGCAGTGTTGCTTCAGAGTCAGGAACCCAGCTTCAATTCCTAGTTTGCGTCAATGTCTGGGCAGAGTCTGCACGTTCTCCCCGTATCTGCTCCGGTTTCCTCTGGGTGCTCCGGTTTCCTCCCAAAAGATTTGTTTGTTAGGTGAATTGGACATTCTGAATTCTCCCTCAGTAAGCCTATTTGTGACACTAATAAAGATTATAGAACATAGAACATAGAACATTACAGTGCAGTCCAGGCCCTTTAGCCCCCGATGTTGCACCGACCTGTGAAACCCCTCTAAAGCCCATCTACGCTATTCCCTTATCGTCCATATGTCTATCCAATGACCATTTGAATGCGTTTAGTGTTGGCGAGTCAATTACTGTTGTAGGCAGGGCATTCCACGCCCTTACTACTCTCTGAGTAAAGAACCTACCTCTGACATCTGTCCTATATCTATCTCCCCTCAATTTAAAGCTATGACCCCTCGTGCTAGACATCACCATCCAAGGAAAAAGGCTCTCACTGTCCACCCTATCTAATCCTCTGATCATCTTGTATGCCTCAATTAAGTCACCTCTTAACCTTCTTCTCTCTAACAAAAACAGCCTCAAGTCCCTCAGCCTTTCCTCATAAGATCTTCCCTCCATACCAGGCAACATCCTGGTAAATCTTCTTTGCACCCTTTCCAATGCTTCCACATCCTTTCTATAATGTGGCAACTAGAACTGCACGCAATACTCCAAATGCGGCCGCACCAGAGTTTTGTACAACTGAAACATGACCTTCTGGCTCCGAAACTCAATTCCTCTACCAATAAAAGCTAACACACCGTACGCCTTCTTAACAACCTTCTCAACCTGGGTGGCAACTTTCAGGGATCTATGGACATGGACATCGAGATCTCTCTGCTCGTCCACACTACCAAGAATCTTACCATTAGCCCAGTACTCTGTCTTCCTGTTATTCCTTCCAAAATGAGTCGCCTCACACTTTTCTGCATTAAACTCCATTTGCCACCTGTCAGCCCAGCTCTGCAGCTTATCTATGTCCCTCTGTAACTTGTAACATCCTTCTGCACTGTCCACAACACTATGCGGCCCGTGGGCACCGCCATCTTTAACTCCGCCCGCCATGTGCGCCCTGTGGGCGCTGCCATCTTCAGCGCCATTTTGAACAGCGCCTCAGGACCCCTGCTCGTTGGGCACTTCATCTGGCCGTTCATCGCCTGCCACCGCTGCCGACCAGCCCGGGGCCTACCAACACCAGCCGCAGCTCGCCTCCATCACGCTCAACCAGTCCCGGCCGCACAACCTCGCAACCGCAACGACGATGGTGAAAGCCGATGGGCACAAGACATCCTGCCTACTTGACCCCAGGAGCACGGAAAGCTTCATCCACCCCTCAACGGTAAGGCGCTGCTCCCTCGCAGTACACCCCTTTACCCAAAGAATCTCCCTGACTTCCGGATCCCATTCCGTGGAAGTCCAGGGGTACTGCATCATCACCCTCACTGTCCAGGGCGTAGAGTTCAGCAACTGTTCAGCGGCTCTACATTCTCCCCAACCTCTGCGCTGCCCTGTTACTCGGCCTGGACTTCCAGTGCAACCTCCAAAGCCTAACTCTAAAATTCGGCAGACCTCTACCACCCCTCACCGTATGCGGCCTCATGACCCTTAAGGTCGACCCACCTTCCCTATTTGCAAACCTCACCCCGGATTGCAAACCTGTTGCCACCAGGAGCTGACGGTACAGTGCCCAGGACAGGAGCAAACGATACAGTGCCTAGGACAGGACCTTCATCAGGTCGGAGGTCCAGCGGCTGCTACGGGAGGGTATCATTGAGGCCAGCAACAGCCCCTGGAGAGCCCAAGTGGCAGTAGTAAAGACTGGGGAGAAACAAGGATGGTCATTGACTCAGTCAGACCATCAATTGGTACACGCAGCTCGACGCTTACCCTCTCCCACGCATATCTGATATGGTCAATCAGATTGCACAGTACTGGGTCTTCTCGACAGTGGACCTGAAATCTGCCTACCACCAGCTCCCCATCCGCAAGACGGCCGCCTTTACCACTTCCTTAGGGTCCCCTTCAGCGTCACTAATGGGGTCTCGGTCTTCCAGCGTGAGATGGACTGAATTGTTGACTGGTATGGGCTGCGGGCCACCTTCCCGTACCTAGATAACATCACCATCTGCAGCCATGCCCAGCAGGACCACGACGCTAACCTTTCCAAATTCCTCCACACCGCCAAACTCCCGAACCTCGTATACAATAAGGAGAAATGCGTGATCCGCACCAACCGCTTAGCCATCCTTGGCTATGTTGTGGAAAATGGAGTTCTAGGGCCCGATCCTGACCGCATGCGACTCCTCATGGAACACCCACTGCCCCAAGTCCCTGAAACGATGCGTTGGGTTTTTCTCCTATAATGCCCAGTGGGTCCCTAACTATGCGGACAAGGCCCGCCCACTCATCCTCTTCACAGTTTTCCCCCTGACGGCTGAGGCCCGCCAGGCCTTCAACGTTTCAGGTCGAGAGCAATGCATTGGACGTCACTCTGGCCGCCACCCTCAACCAGGCAGGCAGACCCGTGGCATTCTTTTCCTGCACCCTCCATGCCTCCGAAATTCGGCCCAAGCCATCGTAGAAGCTGTGCGGCATTGGAGGCATTACCTGACCGGCAGGAGATTCACTCTCCTCACTGACCAACGGTCGGTTGCCTTCATGTTTAATAATACACAGCGGGGCAAGATCAAAAACGAGGTGGAGGATTGAGCTCTCCACCTACAATTACGAGATTTTGTATCGCCCCGGGAAGCTCAACAAGCCACCCGATGCCCTATCCCGAGGAACATGTGCCAGCGCACAAGTGGACCGACTCCGGGCCCTACACTATGGTCTCTGTCACCCAGAGGTCACCCGGTTCTTTCACTTAATAAAGGACCGCAATCTGCCCTATTCCATTGCAGATGTCAGGGCTGTCACCAGAGAGTGCCAGGTCTGCGCGGAGTGCAAATCGCACTTCTACCGGCCAGACCCCGCGCATCTAGTGAAGGCCTTCCGCCCCATTGAACACCTCAGCGTGGATTTCAAAGGTCCCTCCCCTCCACCGCCTGAAACACGTACTTCCTGAACGTGGTCGATGAATACTCCAGATTCCCCTTCGCCATCCCATGCCCCGATATGACGTCTGCGACTGTCATTAAAGCGCTCAACAGAATTTTCGCTCTGTTCAGTTTCCCCGCCTACATCCACAGTGACAGGGGATCCTCCTTTATGAGTTATGAGCTGTGTCAGTTTCTGCACAGCAAGGGCATTGCCTCGAGCAGGACGACCAGCAACAACCCCCGGGTAAACGGGCAGCTGGAGAGGGAGAATGGGACTGGAAGGCCGTCCTGCTGGCCCTGCAGTCTAAAAATCTCCCGGTCTCCCGCTGGCAGGAGGTCCTCCCTGACGCGCTTCACTCCATCTGATCATTACTCTGTACTGGGACTAATGAAACCCCCCATGAACGTCTCCTTGCCTTCCCTAGGAAGTCCACCTCCAAGGTTTCGCTCCCAACGTGGCTGGCAGCTCCAGGACCTGTCCTCCTCCGCAAACACGTGCGGATCCACAAGGCAAACCCATTGGTCGAAAGGGTACAACTGCTGCATGTGAACCCGCAATACGCCTACGTACCCCGACGGCCACCAGGACACAGTCTCCCTCAGGGACCTGGCACCAGCTGGATCCCCACCCACGGCCCCACACCACCCGACACCACCCCGTCCGATTGACCCGGGGCCAACAACCCTCCCCCAGCGCACCTCACTACAGCCCCCACCCCAGTACGACCCATCCTCCCACTGGTTCCACCTGGGGATGAAGATGAGGACAACATGCTCCCGGAGTCACAGGCGACCAAGCCGGTGCCTGCATCACCACCGGGACCGAGGTGCTCACAGCGGAGGATCAAGGCACCCGACCGGCTAAATTTGTAAATTTTCACCAGACTGTAAACTTTTAATTCTCACAAACCTGTAAATAGTTTTCCACCACCCTCGCTGGACTCTTTTTAACAGGGGGTGAATGTGGTAGTCACCACTGTTTGTATAATACTTGTATTAGAGGTAATACAGTAAGGCTCCCATACTACAGGTACAGGGGTCGATCCCTGCCTGCTGGCTCCACCCAGTAGGCGGAGTATAAATGTGTGTGCACACCGAGCTGCTTCCATTTCTGGTAGCAGCTGCAGGAGGCAACACATCTCTGCTTAATAAAGCCTCAATTACTCTCTACTCTCGTCGTAATTGATAGTGCATCAACCTTCAAAACTATTGTTAGTAAAGACCCTCTTTAAACAGTCCATCCTGACCTCCTCCATTTTCTCAATTTCAAATTCTCCATCCTATTACAAATGTTTCCTATCTAAAATCGTAACCATGTTATTTGCGTCAACATCACATCCTCCTCTCCATGATTGAAATTTATAGGTCTTGATCAGAGCAATATATTCTGGTAGCGTGTTACATATTAATAAAATGTTATTTTCTATCTCCTGAATCTGCAGATAATCATGAATGTTTAACAGATTTATACTTCAGTGAGGAAATAAATCCAATCTCCAAATTAAGGCAAAATGGTTGAATACACATTATTTCCTGCGCATATCAGACACCAGTTTTTCTAAACGCTGAAACGTGCATGATGCAAGAGGAGTGTAACAATATATGACTGGTATTGTTGAAGTTAGGCAGAATGCCCCATGTGTGCCTGAGTTAGGATTTGCCTCGGCGCCTGGACATTTTCCAACTGGTTATCGTTCCAAGTACACTGAACACAGATGAAGACCACAATGACATTTTACACAATGGCACTGCTCAGTTTTGAGTTTCTCCCCATCGCTGTGCGCCGGCGCGAGCTCACTGACGGTCACGTGCTGGCTTCTGAAGTAAAACGTCACGACGAACAGCTGGAAGGAATGGTGATACAATGGCCGCGGCGTTCTATAGGCTGATGTCTCGGTGTAGCCGCTTGTCGAGGTAATCAACATCAGACTGTCAATTCATTCCATTTGGTTACATGTCTGGATAGAGTTGGTGCGGAGAGTCTGTGCTGCACTCGCTTGGACATGTAACACTCCAAGAATGTGACATTGTCGGTGATACCGCCCCACTGCCGGGTTTAACTTCTTTATTTTTGTCTTTCAAAAGGACCTTCTCCATGGCTCGGTACCACAGCCGGAGCCCCTGTAGAAGGTGGGAGAGAGTGGCGCTGGGACTGGGCGCAACACTGGCAGCTATTCCCATTTCACAGGTACAGGTATAATGTATCTCGTTGTTAGTATGCTCGTTATCTAGTATATGCGTTGAGAAAGGGAGAGCGAGAGAGTAGTTATTGCATGAAGTTCAGACCCGCAAATGCTGATGACTAAAGTGGAATTTGAACATTTGAGAGAGGCAATGTAATCTGATTTAATTGTCATTTTTGGGAAAAGTTAAAACCTCTCTGCACATTTTGGGCCTGATCTGTGTAAACTAACAATTGATACAGTTCCATAACGCTAGTGGCTTATTTAGTCACTGAGGATATTGCTGTGAAATGAGCTGATATAATTTTGAAAATAAGTATTCAATGCCTGCATTCTTCACGTTCATTCTAAGAATGCAGTATTACCAGTGAATTTTTTGCAGGGTTGCAAAGTTACCAAAATGACAGACAGGAAAAGACCATCTGATTTGTTAAGGCCACACAGAATGAAATATCAGGATTAAATGTCATATAATTATGTTCTTCATTAGCTGTTAAAACTTTAGGGATGTCCCGAAGTTGTGCAAGATGCTGTATAGTGGAGGGTAGGTGTTTTGCTTTAATGTCTTGGGTGAATGAAGCATTGAACAGATAAAAGCTCAAGACCATGTTGGGAAGATTAAAATCGGGTAAATTCCTCTCTGACTCTCTGACCCGATCATAACTAGCCCAGGAAACCACATTGATCGCTCTGTTACCTTCTTTGAATTCGTGAGCTCAGCTCCATCTGGGAATTGGTGCTTTAAACTTTTTTATGTGCTCACTGAGCAAACTGACGACATCTTCTATTGTTTTACAATCCTTTGGGAGAAGTATAACCACTGAACATTTAATTTAGCTCTAAATCTGCATAATTTAAAAGTATAAATAACCCTTCAGCTGGAACACAATCCAACCCTTTGACTATCTTTACAAATCTGTCACATCACTCTGAAATCATCTGGCTTTTTAACCCTGTCTAAGGTTGTTTAAGCAGTGAATCATTCTTGTGACCCTCTTCTGCACCTTTTTAGAAGCTCCTGCACCCCAGCATGACAGTGGACCAAAACTCAACTTGATATTCTAAACATGATCAAACTTAGTTCTTGTATAAAGACAAACTGTTGTGCTTTGTTTTATATTGAATATTACAACCTAAAACCCTGTTTTCTTTGGATCAACTTGTCTATATTGGTCAAGGACATTTTGGATAATTATGTTGAGATAGGTGAGCTAATATTTGCTGAATCCTTCACTTATCTACTCAGCTTTTATTTCTTATCTTTTTCAAACTGTAGGAAGCATGCCTGATATACAGCCAGCATCGTGGTTCTGCTGCTGAGGAATATGTGGCAGAGTTGGCAGGTCTTCCCCAATCTTTCCACTTCAGGGTCTGCCAGTGCATGCACTCCTTCGTGGGTGGCCATTTGCTCTTCATATTCCCTCTTCTCTTTGTCACAGAAGGAGAGAGACTGCTCATAGTGAGTGGAGAAATAATGGTGTTTGGGAGCAGTGGAAAGAGGCAATTTAAAATTAGTTAAAACTTCAGATTAACGTCTTTTTATAATTATTAAGGCATCTTCGAAGATGCCTTATTATTAGGCAACAGCCATGATTTATTTATCCTGCTGGGCAGGATTATCCGAAATGGTTTGTGGCCACATTTGCTCTCCTCTCCCAAGTTTGGGATATTTCTCTTTGGAGCTCAGGAAATGAAATCTCATGTGCTTATTTCTTATTCTCTGGGTTGCCTTGTTTCAATTTTGTGGGTACGGAGGGTTGTATTATGCTGCTGCCACATTGCTGATTAAAATCTAAATCTTTGGCAACAGATGCAAAGCGTATGTGGAGTGACCCCTGGCCAAGCACCACAATGGGACTCCTTGCTATTTAGAAGTCTAATTGTAGTTTGCACCTGTATCATAATTTACCGTGCTGCTCTTTAGAAGGTGGGTTACAGTGTCTCCATGGGATGTGAGCATCGCTGGAAAGGCCTGTATTTGTTGCTCACCCACAACTGCCCTCGAGAAGGTCGTGAGCTGCTTTTTAAAATGCTGCAGACCATCTGTTCTAGGCACACCCACAGTGCGTTTGTGTAGAAAGTTCCAGTGACAGCAATATAGTCTCGAGTCAGGGCAGTGTGTGGCATGTAGGGGAACTTGCAGGTGCTGGTGGCCTCATGCATCTTCTGCCCTTGACTTTCTAGCTGGTTGAGGTCACAGGTTTGGAAGGTGCTGTTGAAGTTTCTGCCTTGCATCTTTTATATGGTACATACTGCTGCCACTGCATCGGTGGTGGAGGGAGTGGATATTTAAGGTGGTGGATAAAGCAAGTTGGTCCTGGTTAGTGTCAAGCTTCTTGAGTGTTGTTGGAGCCGGACTCATCCAGGCAAGTGGAGCGTATTCTGTAGTGCTCCTGACTTGTACCTTGTAGAATGTGGCCAGGCTTTGGGGTTCAGGTGAGTTGCTCACTGGAGGTTCAGTTAAGTTTCTGGTCAATAGTAAACCCCAGGATGTTGTTGATAGATGACTCAACAATGGTAATACCATTGAATGAATGTTGGTTAGACCCTCTCTTGTTGGAGATGGTCATTGCCTGGCACTTGTGTGGTGCGAGTGTTAGTTGCCACTTCCCAGCCCAAGCCAAAATGTTGTCCAGGTCTTGTTGCATGTGGGCATGGGCTGCTTCTGATGATGTCTAATTGTAGCTTTAAGTTATTGTTGGATGACAGAGGGAGGCTCATGCTGAACAATGCAGTGAATTTGCAAAAGATGAACCCAGCATTCTTGGACATTTTCATGTCCCGGGCTTATAATGTGACCTACTAGTGTGTTTCAGGGCATCAGTTCACAATATAACACATAGAAAGCTGTTGCACAGAATGGAAAGATACCTTTTATTTTGACACTCTGATTTATAACGGGTAAGATCTAATCACTGCATCCATTGTTTATACATAGTAGCTTACTCTCCTTGCTCAGCTTGCTACCACACATGTTTGAGAGAGGAGCATCTTTTCATTAGCCATCCACAATAAGATAGCCTGCAGAACCAGATTTACTGCAGATGTTCCTTCCATTCCCTCCCCTCACACCTGCTTACAGTCCTGAACCTGTGCTGTTGAAACAAAGCAGTTCAGCTGGAAGACGTTTGCTGATGGGCTCACTCTAAGCAAGTACCTGCTGGACCAGCACAGCTACGTTGTTTTAACATCTGTGTCGATCGTTTGCCATATGCTTTTCAATCATGTTTTCTTGTGCCTGGTTACACTATTTTGAAGCTGGATGAAGAGAAACATTGCGCCATAACTGATTTATTTTTCCCCCTTTCCATCCCCCCCCAGCTTGTAGAATCTGTTTTTATTTAATAAAACTGTACAGATCCCCTTTTACATGGATGCAATGTGATCTCTGAACAACAAAGGGTTTGTACATAACTCGTGCTCCTTGGGCAGAATTTGCTGCTATACTTGAGCATATCCATTGGATAATGTCAGTATGTTGTTGATGAGTAATATTTCATTGTGGCCACTTTAAGGCAGTGTTCTTCAAACTTTTTTTCCGGGGACCTATTTTTACCAACTGGCCAACCTTCGGGACCCGACCCGGCTGACCTTTGCGACCCACGCCGGCCGAAAATTGAGCGACCCACCATTTTCTCTTACCTTGTTTGCTGCTGACAAAAATGGAGGAAATGGTTTTGGGTCCCTTTGGCCCTCGTACACGCTCCTCCAATGGAACCTGTTGGATGAAGGTGAAGCCTTCTGGTGTTGGAAAGTATGGAGTCTCCATCTGTCCAAAGTTCTGAATTTTTTTCCTGTAAAAGTTTATAAAATAAAACCTCCCCCAAACTTGTAAAAAAAGATAAAATGAAAAAAATAAAAATTAAATGAATCCAATAAATTAATAAAAACCACTACAGAACTTGTAAAACAAAAAGCTGCAATGGTTTAAAAAAATAGCGGGCGCACTGCGGATGCGTGCCCGATTGTCGTGCGCACATGCGCAATGCGGGCAATTTGTTTTTTAACATGTTCGCGGCCGCTTGCAGCCGGCATTATGAAAAGCCGGCTGCTGCGCGGGGATTTGCGCGATCGGGACCGCCGCGAACAACGGCTGCGCGACCCTCCCGACACCTGCCCGCGACCCACCCGTGGATCGTGCCCCCGACTTTGAAGAACATTGCTTTATGGGGTATAATTCATGCTAACCAATTTAGGACTTGAATTCAATTTTGCTGTCAGGACTATTTACTTATATGACTATTAAAGATGCACCTTTTCATCTTGAAATATCTCTGAGAGCTGCAGTATGTATTGTTCATCCACTTTGGATGTAGCAACACCAATTTAATGGCAGGATGCATATACATTGGATTACCAGCACTTTTTGTAGCTATTGAGAGTTATACTTTTGTTAGAGTTGAATGTTAATAAATGCATAATTGCTTTCCTTTAAATAGATTCATAAAAGGTGCACTGACCCTTTGTTTTCTACCTTCCCCCTATTTTTAGTCACTGTTTCGATTGGCATCTCCAATAACTTTCCAAGGTGTTGTCGCTTTTCGAGTTGTTTTGTTGTTTTCTCCACAATCTCATTGATCTCTCATAGCATCTAACAATTCCCAGTAAAATGATTTGCAAATTCTTAATCCCGCTGGCCCAGATTTTATGGTCAGCAGAGAAGCAATGACATGTGTCCTTCCAGTGCTGATAGGAAGCCCACTGAGTTTACGTGGACTTTTGAGCTCTAATTGGGCGTCAAGTCCAGCACAGTGCCTTCCACAGGGCACCTGTGCTGCCTGTGAGCTGGACAAGAAACAGCAAGGTTTTTCACCCAATAAGATTGTTGAATCCTCATTGAGCCAGGCAGAATTTAAACCAACACGTATAAATTAGATTTAAATTATGTACAGAAAGCTAACTAAAGATTGAAAAAGAAATATGGGATTAAGAGCAAAAGATAAGATACATAGAGAAAAAGTTTTTTTTAAAAAGCTTTTAAAATCCTGAACACGAACTTCTGATTGAATGAGAGTCCACGTTTATAACATTTATATTTTCAGGCCCAGAGAGGTTGTTTGGCACTAATAATCATTTATCGCAGCTTTTTGAAATGAAACACAACACTCCATGCACCAGACTTAACCTTCGCTGCCATTTTGGTGGGTAAAGGACCCACATTTCATGCTGCTTTGTGTCTTTCCAAGCAGCGGCGTGCAGAGGTCTGGTGATGCCCGGGGCAAATCTTGATTGTATGCCCCAAAGACTCAAGTATAAGGCCTAATATACTGAGAAATAGTATGAGAAAGGAAAACATTTTGAATATATAAACACAGATGAAACATGAAATAAACGCTTTATTCGATTTTAATATTAATCAATCAAATTTATTAAGTTCTTTTCCCCAAATGATACCTCCTGTCACAAAACACCTGAACTACTCCACTTTTTACATCAGCTGTGAGAAATTCTTTTTCAATGCTTATTAAAGCCAGGTTGGTCAGTCGCTCCTGTGACATAGAAGACCTCAGATATGTTTTTATTAATTTCAGTTTTGAAAATGACCTTTCACAGCTTGCGACTGAAAATGCAATTGTAAGCAGTAATCTGTATGAAACACACAGCGTCGGAAAGACATCCCTCCCATACTGCAGTAAAGACTCCAGAGCATCTTTAGGATCAGGGGGAACTCTATTCCCTCCAGCTCGAAGGAGCATCAGAAAATCAATAATTTCGTCATATAACTGAATTGCAACCACATCATTGTCATAATAATTTGCAAAGTCTGAACATTCCTTTTTTAATTTCTCTCTTTCTTGTTCATCTTCAATCACTACTGAATTCAAGTTCAGAAGAAAAGAAAATCGGTCACTGAGTCTTTGAAGACGGACACTGCGGTCTTCAATTTCAGTTTTTAATCTGTTCACAATCTCTACCATTACTCTATTCATTTCTTCTTGTGCCGTCAGTCCACTATCTCTTGCTGACTCTCCAGGCATTCTTCTTCTTCTCCTTGTTTGTGCAATTGGTATTCCCCAATTTTCACAATATTCATTGGCTAAATCTATTGCATTGTGGATAATTTCGTCATTCTTCAAATTCAAGATATGAATAAGTCCTCTCAGATCACAAGAAGCTTCATGGAACCCCATTTTCGGATCCTGCAAACGTTTTGAGACTTTCTCCACTGATGATAAAACTGAGTACCAAAAATTTAATAAAGCTATAAACGGGAACTGTTGAATAGAGTTAAGTAGCGATCCTGCATCAGATTTAGTTTCCCTTGAAAATTCTCCTTCCAGCAGGTGTTGAAGGCTTGCAATAACGTTGTCACACTCTTCGTGAATTACTTGCACAGCATCATGGCTGGAACTCCATCTTGTGTCACACTGTCTTTTCACAGTCCGAGTGACAAATGATTTTAACACTTCCCAACGAGAAGTAGATGAAGAAAAAAAAGTAAAGAGTTTTTCTAGAATGCCAAAAAATGTAACAACAACAGGTTGCACCTCACTTGCATGGACACAGGCCAAATTGAGGCTGTGGTTCTCGCAGTTCACGAACACAGTTTTTGGGTTAACTTCAAGAATTTTTTGTTGAACACCTCCTCTCACTCCAGCCATAGCTGCTGCGTTATCATATGCTTGACCACGACAGTCATTCATGGAAATTTTGTCTTCTTCCAATTTTTCCTGAATTTTATTTACCAGGCTGACTGCATCTTTCTTGTTGACTTGAAAAAATCCCAGAAATGTCTCCTTTATTTCTACTTTTCTGTTTTCATCAATATGAACGTAACGCAGAATTTCAGAAACCTGATCTTCATGGGCAATATCTGGAGTTGAATCCAGCATCATGCTAAAATATTTTGCGTCCTTAATTTCGGAAATTATATTTTTCTTGACAGTTTCACCAAGAAGATTGATTATTTCGTTTTGAATTCTGTTGGACAAGTAGGTGACACTTTTTGGTTTCTCTTTCCCTCTCTGCAAGTGTTTTGCTAAGATGTCATCATATTTGGCCAAAAGTCTGATTGTTGCTAGAAAGTTTCCTGTATTTTCACTGACTGTCTCCCCTGGCTCTGATAACCCAGATATTCCTTCTCCTCGATGTCCACGATAGGCCAGATTCTGTTTTGCCAGAAAGGATATAACCTCGACAATCCGTTCAGTTATAGCTTTCCATCTTTTCTTTTCAGCAGACATTTGCTGTTGAAGTTCAGCATCTATCGTAGTTGAATGATGGAGTCGAACTACAAGGTTCAGGTATTCCCTCATGTGAGCTCTATGAGAAGGGCTTTTCTCATGGTCAGGTATTGTTGGATTTAATTTTCTCCAAGTGGAGAAACCGTCTTCCTTTCCAAAGTTTGACACAGACGACAAATGCTCCTTTGAAAACAAAACGCAAACAAACAGTAGCATGCTTTCCGATATGGGGAGTATAACAACCATTTTCTCTCCACAATTTCTCCGTTTGTGGAAACTTTATCAAACCACTGTTTGGAAAATGATCTCCCATCCTTCTCAGCAAATGGACCACTTTTATTCTGATATCTTTCAGGGCCATGTTGTAATATTGTCATCTTCAAATGATCTGGAATCGGTTTCTTCAAACAGCCAAAATCGCTTCTTTGCAAAAATATGCAAATATTTTCTTTATTTTCTTCACATGGTTCATCATCCTGACAACGAGACTGAGGAGAGAGAGTATTATGTTCTGACCGAGCTGAATCCGTATCAGAAAATTCCTTCTCTGCACCCACGTCATCGTTTACTTCTCCAGGTTCTCCTACTTCTTCTTTACTTCTTTTTATCCATGCATCTAATGCCCCTCTTTGATGGGACTCTTCTTCGACTCTGGCCCTCTTTTTTTTCCTGTTCTGTGCTCCACTCGGTTGTACACAAAATACTCGTAACATTTCATTTTCTATCTCAAAAACCGTAAGACGCATGAGAAAATGGGAAGAAAATGGTAAACAATCGGTCAGTTGCAGACGGATAAACCATATTTCATTTCTTTGTTCCTTCGTATCAAATTATTTCACACTGATTCTCCACTGATAATTTTGTGCAATTTATATCATAGACTTGCAAATTAGTGGTATCTGTATTCGAATATTAGCATGTTAAGGAATAAATGTCTCCTATTCCGAGATTAAATGCCATAGCAGTCCTCTGATCATCCAGGCTTCACTCTTACTACATCCCACGTAAATATTTCATTAAATATCGCCAAAAAATCTATAAAAACCGTAGTTGCACCTGTTCTAGAGCTATTCACTGACCTGAGTAGGTAAAAGAACTAATCTAGATGCACAAAAAGCTGAAGAAAAGACGAGTTATGATTCGAGGAAACGCAGGAACGAACAGCCACGTCTGCTTGTTGCTTTTTATGGTTGCACCACGTACATCATCTGCATGCGTGTGGGGGGATGGGGAGAAGGACCATTTTCTCTAGACAGAAAGGGTACACCATGTTAAAGGAATAAAGGGCTAACAACTGCCTCTGCAGTGTGGTGAGCCTCCAAAAGTTGATTTATCACCGCTGAAATTTTAAAATTACTATCTTATTTCCTTCTCTGGGGCAGCACGGTGGCCTAGTGGTTAGCACAACCGCCTCACGGAACTGAGGTCCCAGGTTCGATCCCGACTCTGGGTCAATGTCCGTGTGGAGTTTGCACATTCTCCCGTGTCTGCGTTGGTTTTGCCCCCACAACCCAAAGAATGTGCAAAGTAGGTGGATTGGCCATGCTAAATTGCCCCTTAATTGAAAAAAATAATTGGCTAATCTAAATTTTTTTTAAAAATTAAAAAAAAATGTTTTTTTTCCCTTCTCTGATTGGATGCCCGTGGCCAATGCACCGTCGGCCCCCCCCTCTGCATGCCACTGTTTCCAAGCCATGTCGATTGGCAATATTCTGTAATAGTGCAGTTTGTGCAGGGGCAGGGTGACACGCACTGCAGTTCCCACATTTACATGTTTAATTGCACTCGTGCAGACTATAGAATTTACTCCACGATGAGGTGAGTGCTGATGGCCTCAATTTTATCATCCATGTAAAATCTAGGCCATTCGTTATTGGGACATCTCTTTTCCTTTCTCTTTTCTTGCATAAATTAAGTTTTCAGTTCGGGTGAAGTGTTGGCACAGGAAACAGTAACTTATTTTCCCCGACCACTTGACAATACCTAACATCTGCATTTATTTTCTACAACAGTCTGAATCAACTTCTCTCACTCATGAAGATTTGATCAAACGGGCTGTCTCATTGGTGACTGATGGTGCCAATACCTTTTTGTCACAAACAACACTTGCACTAATTGATGCTTTAACCGAATATACTAAGGTATGCTGAAGGAAAATTGCTTTTTCTGTTTAAAATTGAAAAGAATCCCAAAGTTACAATTTTATTTATTTATTTTTCCTGTTGGGAGTTTGCATCACCAGATTGCTTCCTTCACCTGCTGCAATTTGCAGTCAGTTGAGCTTTCATTTGCTACTCTGATAGGTAATTACACAGCTTGCCAGAGGCTAAAGTAATGTGCTGTGCCTGGGCACCGTACATTCCTAGTGGTGATAAGCAAACCAACCTCCCCCAATCGTGTCAACATATATAGAATCATAGAATAGTGTTGTTAGGAAAGAGTGAGTGTTCCCTAGTACTTAAGTTAGAATTTGCGTTTTAATATTTACCAGATTGAGCTTATTGTTTAATAGATTGTACCAATATATAATGGGGATACAGGCGGCACTTTTGTTGTTGGAAAAATGATTACTGAACTTGCAAGACTTGCTTCTTCGTTATTATAGAGTTACCATCGGAGCTTAACAAGTGTAACACAAAAGAGGCGGTTTGGTCCATTAATTCTGCAACGTAGTTGAAAAGCAGATCCTGTTTATCGCTAGTACATTGTTTTAAAAAAATCCTTCTATTTTCTTTATGGAAAGCTACTGCTCCGGGAGATTGCAATGTTATCAATATGTAACTTTTTATATAAATTAGTTGAATCTCATGATTTCCCCTAACCCAACTAGATAGCAGTCCATTAAAGTGCTAGAGAAAGGAAACAATTGTATTTTTCTTTTCTAAAATAAATAAATGTCTTGTAATAAATATGTTGTTATGCTCTAGGCTGTCCACACCCTGATCTCACTTCAGCGGAGGTATGCTGGCCTAGTGGGCCATATAAGTGAAAAAGAGGAAGAAGCTATTTGGCAAGTCATTATTGAGGCTCGCGTAAAGGTATTGTTACACCTCCACTTCGGTCAACTCTCATTACGGACAAAACACTCAAATTATTATACAACAATCTCCTTATTGTAACTTACCAAGTTACCACAGAAATATCAAACAGCCACTATAAAAAGTATCAAAAGCTCTATTACACACCATTATCAGAACTCTGTTCTCAAAAGGCATCAAAACTCACTGCCTAAATACCTAAAGGTATTCCTCACCTGAGGAAGGAGCAGTGCTCCGAAAGCTCGTGTTTGAAACAAACCTGTTGGACTTTAACCTGGTGTTGTAAGACTTCTTACTGTGCTCGTCCCAGTCCAACACCGGCATCTCCACATCATAAATACCTAAATACCAGCCGTTAAGAGGTGAAGTGATGGATGGCTCGGTGGCGCAGTGGTTAGCACTTCTGCCTCACTTGGCTGAGGACCTGGGTTCAATCTGGGCCCAGAGTCACTCTCCGTGTGAAGTGTGCACATTCTCCCCGTGTTTGCGTGGGCCTCATCCCCACAACCCAAAGATGTGCAGAGTAGGTGAATTGGCCATGCTAAATTGGCACTTAATTGGAAAGAAATAATTGGGTACTTTAAATTTATATTAAAAGAGAGGTGAAGTGATCAGTTTCCCTCATGGTGGATTCTGATGTCCTCTTTGGGTTCCGGATCCAGGGCTCTGCTTTACACGATGGTTATTTTTACAGGCTATCGCTCCAGAAGTTCCTTTGTGTCTCCTTTTTATGCAGATCTTGCTCATGCTTCCAGTCATGTACTCACAGTGAGCCACTAGTCTATTAGTCACGAATGCTCAGGAATCATGACTCTCTCTCGGGTCAGATTTCTTTTGTTTTGTAATAATGATCTTTATTGTCACAAGTAGGCTTACATTAACACTGCAATGAAGTTACTGTGAAAATCCCCTAGTCACCACATTCCGGAGCCTGTTCGGGTACATGGGACAATTCAGAATATCCAAATTACCCAACAGCACGCCTTTCGGGACTAGTGGGAAGAAACCGGAGCACCCGGAGGAAACCCACGCAGACAAGGGGAGAACGTGCAGACTCCGCACAGACAGTGACCCAGTCGGGAATCGAACCTGGGACACTGGTGCTGTGAAGCCACAGTGCAACCACCGTGCTACCGTGCTGCTTTCAGGGATCTGTGTTCAATCACTTGTCCATTGAAGACATAGCAACAGCTAATGTCTAATCAGTCCCTGTGCTCACTCCCTGGCTGCACATCCTGTTCACTGCAGACCCTCTTTGACCATCAGGCTTTGCAGGTGTCTTTCCGAATACCCATCAGGCTGCAGTATATTTCAATGCTTCCTGCCAAATGATGTGTACTTTAAAGCTACAATGGGCAGCGAACATTTTCCTAACATCAGTGACCAAACGATCCAATTGAGACTGCCCATCCACCTTTCATATAGGGAGTGGCCGCCAGAAAAAAGAGGCCTATCCTATTCGGCAAAGTTAGTTTTAAATCCAGGTTTCAGAGGTCCAAAGAAGGTGTGTTAACCCTCCGCACAGCCTACCTGTAAATAGTTAATATTCAGAAACCACACCACTTCAGAAGGTTGGGAACATATTGTAAAATGAGAACACCAATTACATTGCAATTAAATACTGTTTATTATAAACCGACTTTTTCCAGTGCTAATTTAAAAAAAAAATTTTTATTGGCACTTTTTACAGAAAATATGACAACAAACAATGAAAAGCAACAATATAACCCATAATAACTGTAACACCCCCAAGACCGTATCAACGCATGTATCACATCCCCCCCACCCCCCCAAACCCAGTAAACAACAAGAGAACTTAAAAATAAATTAAAATTAAATAAGCAAATATAGTCATCGTCTCCTCCCCCCCCCCCCCCCTGGTTTGCTGCTGCTGACCTAGTTCCCTCTCGTTGAGCCAGAAAGTCGAGGAAAGGTTGCCACCGCCTAAAGAACCCTTGTACCGATCCCCTCAGGGCGAATTTGACCTTCTCTAGCTTAATGAAACCCGCCATGTCGTTGATCCAGGTCTCCACGCTTGGGGGCCTCGCATCCTTCCACTGTAGCAAGATCCTCCGCCGGGCTACCAGGGACGCAAAGGCCAGCACACCGGCCTCTTTCACCTCCTGCACTCCCGGCTCCACCCCAACCCCAAAAATCGCGAGTCCCCAGCCTGGCTTGATCCTGGATCCTACTACCCTCGACACTGTCCTCGCCACCCCCTTCCAGAACTCCTCCAGTGCCAGGCATGCCCAGAACATATGGGCATGGTTCGCTGGACTCCCCGAACACCTGACACACCTGTCTTCATCCCCAAAGAACTTACTCATCCTTGTCCCAGTCATGTGGGCCCGGTGCAGCACCTTGAATTGGATGAGGCTAAGCCGCGCACATGAGGACATCAGCCCATGTCCCACCTTCGATCTGTTCCCCCAGTTCCCCCTCCCACTTAGCTTTCAGCTCCTCTACTGACGCCTCCTCCACCTCCTGCATTACCTTGAAGATATCAGATACCTTCCCCTCCCCAACCCAGACCCCCGAAAGCACCCTGTCACTCACCCCCCTCGCGGGAAGCGAAGGGAATCCCTCCACCTGCCGCCTAGCAAACGCCTTTACCTGAACATGTTCCCCGGGGGAGCCCAAATTTCTCCTCCAACTCCCCCAGGCTCGCAAACCTCCCATCGATGAACAGGTCCCTCAGCTGTCTGATGCCTGCTCTGTGCCAACCCTGGAACCCCCCATCAATGTTCCCCGGGACGAACCGATGGTTCCCCCTTAACGGAGCCTCCATCGAGCCCCCCACTTCTCCCCTATGTCGCCTCCACTGCCCCCAAATCTTGAGGGTAGCCGCCACCACCAGACTCGTGGTATACCTCGTAGGAGGGAGCGGCCACGGCGCCGTTACCAGGGCCCCCAGGCTTGTATCTCCACAGGACGCCCTCTCCATCCATTTCCATGCTGCCCCCTCCCCCTCCATCACCCACTTGCGCACCATCGACACATTGGCTGCCCAATAATACCCTGAGAGATTGGGTAACGCCAGCCCCCCACCATCTCTACCCCGCTCCAAGAAGACCCTCTTCACCCTCGGGGTCCCATGCGCCCAAACAAAGCTCATGATGCTGCTAGTCACCCTCCTAAAAAAGGCCCTAGAGATAAAGATGGGCAAACACTGAAAGAGGAACAAGAACCTCGGGAGAACCGTCATTTTGACGGACTGCACTCTACCCGCCAGTGATAGCGGCACCATGTCCCACCTTTTAAATTCCTCCTCCATCTGCTCCACCAGCCTGGTAAAATTAAGCTTATGGAGAGTCCCCCAACTCCTGGCCACCTGCACCCCCAGGTATCTGAAACTCTTCACTGCCCTCCTAAACGGGAGCCTCCCAATTCCCTCCTCTTGATCACCCGGGTGTACTACAAATACCTCACTCTTGCCTAAATTTAACTATAGCCCGAGAAGCTCCCAAACTCCGCCAACAGCTCCATCACCCCGGCATTCCCCCTTCTGGGTCCGCCACATACAACAGCAGGTCGTCCGCATACAGCGATACCAGATGTTCCTCCCCACCCCGCACCAGACCCCTCCATCTCCCTGACTCCCTCAACGCCATAGCCAGAGGTTCTATCGCCAGTGCAAAGAGCAAGGGGGACAGGGGACACCCCTGCCTGGTCCCACGGTAGAGCCTGAAGTACTCCGATCTCCTTCCATTGGTAACTACACTCTCCATCGGAGCCACGTAGAGCAACCTCACCCATTTGATGAACCCCTCCCCGTATCCGAACCGCTCCAGCACCTCCCACAGGTACCCCCACTCAACTCTATCAAACGCTTTCTCTGCATCCAGCGCCACCACTATCTCCGCCTCCCCCTCCACCGCCGGCATCATAATAACATTTAGCAATCTCCGCACATTCGTGTTGAGCTGCCGTCCCTTGACAAATCCTGTCTGATCCTCGTGTATCACCCCTGGCACACAGTCCTCTATCCTGATGGCCAGGATCTTCGCCAGCAACTTAGCGTCAACATTGAGGAGCGAGATAGGCCTGTATGATCCACACTGCAAGGGGTCCTTATCCTGCTTCAGGATCAGAGAGATCAGCGCCCGCGACATTGTTGGGGGCAAAGCCCCCCCCCCTTCCATGCCTCATTGAAGCTCGCACCAACAGGGGACCCACCAGATCCGCATACTTTTTATAAAATTCCACCGGGAACCCATCCGGCCCCGGCGCCTTACCTGACTGCATTTGACCAATCCCCCTGACTAGCTCCTCCAATTCTATCGGCGCCCCCAGCCCCTCTACCAGCTCCTCTTGAACCTTTGGGAAACATAGCCTGTTCATGAAGCTCTCCATCCCCCCCCCCCCACCCCCCCCCCCCCAATCGGTGGCTCCGACCGGTACAGTTCCTCGTAGAAGTCCCTAAAGACCCCGTTTACCTCTGCCCCCTTCTGCACCACATTCCCATCATTATCTGTCACTCCACCAATTTCCCTAGCTGCATCTCGCCTACGGAGCTGATGCGCCAACATCCTGCTCGCCTTCTCCCCATACTCCTATACCGCGCCCTGTGCCCTCCTCCACTGTGTCTCCGCCTTTCTGGTGGTCAACAAGTCGAACTTGGCCTGCAAACTATGCCGTTCCCCCAGAAACCCCTCCTCCGGTGCCTCCGTGTACTTCCTATCCACATCCAGGAGCTCCCCCACCAGTCTCTCCCTCTCCCTCATCTCCCTCCTTTCCCTATGGGCCCGGATGGAGATCAGCTCCCCCCGGATCACTGCTTTCAGAGCCTCCCAGACCATCCCCACCCGGACCTCCCCCATGTCGTTGGTCTCAAGATACCCCTCAATACTTCCCCGGACCCTCCTACACACCTCATCAGCCAGCATCCCCACATCCAGGCGCCATAGCGGGAGCTGGTCCCGCGCCTCCCCCATCTCCAGATCGACCCAGTGCGGAGCATGGTCTGAAATTGCTATGGCCGAATACTCGGCATCCTGCACCTTTGGGATCAATCCCCTGCTCAGGACGAAAAAATCTATTCGGGAATAAACCCTATGGACATGGGGGAAAAAGGAATACTCCTGCGCCCTCGGCCTCCCAAACCTCCAGGGATCCACCCCTCCCATCTGGTCCATAAACCCCCTCAGCACCTTGGCCGCCACCGGTCTCCTACCCGTCCTTGAACTGGACCGGTCCAGTGGGGGATCTAGCACTGTGTTAAAGTCTCCCCCCCCCATGATCAGGCCCCCTGCCTCCAGGTCCGGAATGCGGCCCAACATGCGCCTCATGAAGCCAGCATCATCCCAATTCGGGGCATATACATTATCCAGCACCACCTTCTCTCCCTGCAGCCTACCCTTTACCATAATATATCTGCCCTCCTTGTCCGACACCACCTCAGCCGCCTCGAATGCCACCCTCTTCCCCACCAGAATCGCCACCCCCCGGTTCTTCGCGTCCAATCCTGAGTGAAAAACCTGCCCCACCCACCCCTTCCTCAGACGAACCTGGTCCGCCACCTTCAAGTGGGTCTCCTGGAGCATAGCCACGTCCGCCTTCAGCCCCTTCAGGTGAGAAAATACCCTAGTTCTCTTAACCGGCCCATTCAGCCCCCTCACGTTCCAGGTAATCAGCCGGATCAGAGGGCAACCCGCCCCTCTCCCCCGCCGGCTAGCCATAGCTTATCGACTGCTCGCCCCAGGCCAGCTCGCCCCGCCTGACCCGTTCCCCATGGCGATAACGCCTCTCCTCTACCCCCCCCGGCCCACACCAGCTCCTTCCTGGCCATTCCAGCAGCAACCCGGTATCCCCCCCCCCCCAAGGCTAGGACCCCTCCTAGCCGCGACGCACCCTCCATGGTACTTCCGTGAGTCAGCTGACTTCTGCTGACCCCGGCAGCTCCCGCCAAAACCCGTCCCCTCCCGACATGGAGTCATCTCCCTCTTGCCACACCTCCTTGGCACCGCTTCAGCGCGGGGAAAAAAACCAGTAGAGGCCACGCCCCCACCGCCAGCTCCACCCCCCCCTGCCCCGCAGCGCGGGAAACCAGAGGAAAGTCCGCGCTTTCACACTGCCCCACCCCACCCTTCTGACGCAGCTCCCCAAAATCCAGTTTCACCCCAACCCCCAGTCCCGTACAGAAGAGAAAATAAAAAACACAAACCCCCAACATTCCCCACATAACCCAAAACCATACCCAACAGACAGACCCACCCGGAAACAGAGCAAAAAACCATCATAGAAAACACATGTCAAAGTTACAAAACAGCAACAGCAAAAACAGCAACGACCATAGTGTGCCCCCAGACCCTAGTTCGAGTCCAGCTTCTCCGCCTGTACAAAGGCTCACGCCTCCTCCGGGGACTCGAAGTAGTGGTGCCGGTCCTTATATGTCACCCACGGGCGCGCAGGCTGCAGCATTCCAAATCTGACCTGCTTGGCATGCAGCACCGCCTTCGTCCGGTTGAACCCGGCCAGCCGCTTAGCCACCTCCGCACTCCAGTCCTGGTAGATTCGCACTACCGAATTCGTCCACTTGCTGCTCCTCTCTTTCTTGGCCCAGCACAGCACACACTCCCGGTCGCTGAATCGATGGAACCGCACCAGCACCGCCCGCGGGGGTTCATTTGTCTTGGGCCTCCTGGCCAGCACTCTGTGGGCTCCCTCAAGCTCCAGGGGCAAATGGAAGGACCCCGCTCCCATCAACGAGCTCAACACCGTGGTCACATACGACGGGAGATCCAACCCCTCCAGCCCCTCCGCCAGGCCCAGGATCCTCAAATTCTTTCACCTCGTGCGAACGTCCAGCTCCTCCAAGCGGTCTTGCCACTTTTTGTGAAGTGCCTCGTGCAACTCCACTTTCCCCACGAGGACCACGGCCTCCTCCTCCCGCTCAGCCGCCTGCTGCTGCAACTCCTGAATGGACACCTCCTGGGCCGCCTGGGTCTCAAGCAGCCTGTTGGTAGTCGCATTCAGGGAGTCCAGCAACTCAGCCTTCAGCTCCGCAAAACAGCGCAGAAGAGCAACTTGCTGCTCCTGCGCCCACTTCCACCAGTCTTCGGGTGTTCCGCCGGCCGCCATTTTGTCCTTCTTCCCCCACTTTTCTTGGGGAGCTGCTGCAGCCTTTTCCTTTGCCCCACTCTCGGTGAGCACCATAAATTTCTGGGACTGCTCCTCCAAACACCTTCCCCCGCCAGGATTTGTTGAAACGGGCCCTCAAATAGGCTCGAAAGTCCTTTAGTAGCGGGAGCTGCCGAACGTGCGGCTTAGCTCCACATAGCCACAACCGGAAGTCCCCAGTGCTAATTTTCAGAAGTTACAGGAATATTACGGATGAAGAAGCCATTCTGCCTGACCTTCCAAAATGTCCCTAAAGTATCTCCAACGCAACATCGAGTTGGTTCTTAAATGAGTCGAGGGTTTTCATCTCCATTACTGTCTGGGGAAGTCCACATTATGTGTATCGTCACTCCTGGGTGAAATAAAGCTTCCATATATTGATCCTAAATGCAATAATTTGAACCTCTGATACCTTGTCATATTCAATTTAATTTTAAATAATTTATTAAAATTATTTATAACTGAAAGAATCTTAAAAACAAATTAAATTTCCCCATGGAGGATACATAAAGAGATGTGTATATTGTTTGCAAAAAACACTTGAAAACTTTCTATTTATTTCCAGGTATGCTGCTAGTGATTTATAACTTTTGATATCTTTTGAAATTAATTACAGATGAACATGCATCGAGAAAAATATCTAAGTTTTGAGGCCAGGTGGATGGCTGCAGTCAGCCTCTCTGAAAAGGCAGCTGAGGCTGCATATCAAGCAGGTATTGTGCACATTGAAACTCTGAAAGAGATGGTTTGACCATAAGGCATAGGATCAGAATTAGGCCACTCGGCCCATTGAGTCTGCTCCGCCATTCAATCATGGCTGATCTTTTTTCTCATCCCCGTTCTCCTGCCTTCTCCCCATAAACCCTGATCCCCTTATTGATCAAAAACCTATCTATCTCTGTGTGAAAGACACTCAGTGACACTTTGGTTGCAGCAATTTTCAAGTGAAGATACTTGAGAAAGACATGAGTGAAACTCTTCGACTGGAAGCATTGTTTGTACTCCATACACGTCGTGTTTGGAGCGTTTCATGAATAAGACTGAGGCAGTCATCATTGAGCATCTGATTAAACATCAATACAATTGCTATTAAAAGTTTTTAGCGAATTTGACTCCTGGAAGCCAAAGACTAGGTTAAATATACAATGGAAATACTTGGATAGAATAATTTAAAGTATCTATTGTATACACACACACGCACACTATTTGCAAACCATTGCGCTGAAGAAGTTTTTGAAACGTATTACCCAGATAGTTTGCTCATTGATGACTCAATCAGCATAAAGCTGTGGAAGGACAGAGCAAGAACAAAAACAAAAGTGGCCATTTCAGAGATTTTAGAGAAGACATTATTGGACGTTCACTAGCATGCTTGGCTCTCGAAGCAGCTCAACATTGACCTTTTTTCTGAACTGTTTCTTCATCTTCCGCTGGTTCTGGTGGAGTTTAATGAACAAGAGGAGCGGATGAGCCGATGGTCTGTCCAGCAGTCATCTGCACTGGTCATTGCTTTGGTGATGAGGGCATCCGGTCTCTGGATCGGGCGATGACGAAGTTGATCATGGGCCAGTGATTTTATTGTGGATGTCTCGAGGAAGTCTTGAACTTGGATAATCAAGAAGGCTCCAGTCCTTTATCAACCCATCCCAGTGCAAGATCTAATCTCTCACTCCAAGATAAATGGAAAAACCATACCAAACATGGAACATTTCCCCTACCTGGGGAGCCAACTCTCATCTAAGGCTAACATCGATGCTGAGATCCAACATTGTTTTCAATCCATGATTCTCCTTCGGGTGCCTAAGGTCGAGAGTCTTTGATGACTGCAACATCCGTGCTGATACCAAGATCCTTGTGGACAAGGTGGTCGTCCTCCCAACTAATCTTATGGCTCAGGACTACATATAGACGTCACCTCAAGGCATTGGAGAGGTACTATCAACGCTGTCTGAGATTCTCCGCATCAGCTGGGAAGACAGGCGTGCTAACATCAGTATCCTTGAAGGAACCTTGAGCACTAGCATTGAGGCCATGATCATTCAATACCAACTCTGTGGGGCTGGCCATGTGCTTAGGATGTCAGAGTTCTGACTGCCAAAGCAAATCTTGACCAGATCAAGGAAGGCTCCAGTACAAAGGGGAGACAAAGGTAGAACTTCAAAGATAACCTGAAAGCTGACCTCCAGATAGATATCAATGCCAGGGAGATCCTTGCTCAAAAGAGACCTACTTGAAGGTGCCTCCTAGTTGAAGGGACACAGTTCTTCAAGGATCACCGGCCATCTAGAGTTCAAGGACCAATCCCACCTCCTGGAATCACCTGCCAAGTGTGCAATCGAAGATGTGACTCTAGGCTCATCAGCCATGCAAGGTCCCGCAGAACCCATAGAATCCCTACAGTGCAGAAGGAGGCCATTTCAGCCCATTGAGTCTGTACCAACCCTCCAAAAAGAGCACCCCGCCCTATACCTGCAAGCCCATCTACCTGCACATCTCTGGACTGTAGGAAGAAACCAGAGTACCCAGAGGAAACCCAATCAGACACTGGGAGAATGTGCAAGCTCCACACAGTCACCCAAGGCCAGAATTGAACCCGGGTCCCTGGTGCTGTGAGGCAGCAGTGCTAATTACTGTGCCACCGTGCCACCCCTAATAGCAGAGAATGGTTTTAATCCATTGATCTGGGTTACGGGCCCAGCATGCTTCTGCTGTGCCACTCTACTACCCACGACCAATAACAGAGTTTCTTCGGTGGACAGTCATACTTGTTAACGAATGATCGTCGAAGAAGGAGAATAGGATGTACACACGCGCAGACTATTTTCAAACCATTGCGCTGTTTTTGAAACATATTACCCAGTTAGTTTGTTCATAACTCTCAGCAGAAAGATGTAGATGGACAGAGGAAGAACAACAATTTGCATTTGTATAGCACTTTTGACACAGTAAAACATCCCGAGGTGCTTCATTATCAACCAAAAAGCTGACAGCGAGCCACATAACAAATGTTTTAGGTGAAAAACTTGGTCAAAGAAGTTAAATAGCCTTTTAAAGGAGGTAGAGAATATGAAAGGTTCAGGAAGAGGAGTTCAGAACTTGGGACCCTAAACTGCATAAGACATGGTTGTGCTTGATGGGGAAATTCGGGATGTGAAGAGGCTAGGACTAGAAGAGCACAGATTCTTGGAGGGTTCAAGGACTGGAATAGGTCAGAGGTGGGGAGAAGCAGAATCATTTTTTGAAGTTGAGGCATTGCTGGACTAGGAGCTAGAGTAGGGCAACGAGCTCTGGGATCAGGAGAAAGAGTTAAATCTACTTATGGAGTGGGGGTGCAGGATAATATTCTCTATAGTCTACTTGTTTGATTTCCTTTAGTTTACTCATTGGTGAGTTTTATTCTCTGGGGAGCAGTGTTGACTTGCGCCGTAGCAGTTTCATCACTGTCGAGTGCTGAGTATGTCTTTCTGGGATTGTGTTTTTGCTCTCGTTGGTAACCTGGAGCTGCCAACACCTCTTCATTTGGTGGGCACGAATGTGGCGATTTTCAGATTTCGAAAGTGGCCCAAAATAATTAGTGCCAATTTATAATTTGCCAACACTAGGCATCAGAAGGACACCCTTGATGGACCAGTGTGAATTATTTTTCCATTTGTGACACCAACGGTTCTTGAGGTGGGAGATTAGTTAGTAATTTATTGATTAAATGATTGAAAAATATGGGGAAAATTCAAGCTGTGAACTCCAAGCTATGTCGGGCTTGAGTTGAACATAAATATTTCCAATTTTTGTGGTGTCTTGAGATGTCCAATAATGTTGAATTCTGGCTGTGGTGCTGTGAACCCAGATCAATTGGAGTGGAGTATGTACATCCTTGTTTTCTGTAGGACCCTTGCAATTGTCAGAGAACTTAAGAATTCGGTGCTTGCTGCCTCAAGAGGTGAAAAGGCATTTGATCAGATTTTGCTTCCTCCTTTCTTCTGTTTCCCATCTCCCACTGTTGGTTCGAATGCCGTAGGAATAGGATTAAATTATTTAGCCACCTTCCTCTCCCCCAGCTCCCCCAAAACTGTTTTGCCATTCCGTTTGACCATGGCTGATCTGTATATCAATTCCATTGTCTCCTATGATGTCCTTGCCCAACATTGATCTGTCTTGCGTTTCAATTGACCCAGCATCCACGGTCCTTCGATGTAGGGACTCTAATTTTAAAGTATTTTCCCCACAGGTGCAGATTCCGCCTCGGTTACTGCGCACACGCACATTCAGATGGCACAGAATCAGGTGGAGGAGATTAAACAACTGGCCCTCAAAGCCGAGGCTAAATTGGCTCAAGTACAGGCAAAAGAAATTCATGGGAAAAGAATAGAAGAGGCTGCAGTGAAAGCTGGGAACCTGCCAGCAAAAGAAGAAGAAATGCCCGAACAGTATCTACGGGAAGACTAATCTGTAGAAATAAACCATTCGCTGCACTCGGAAATTGGGGATTTCTCGAAGTTTCGGCTTATGTGAAGGGTTTTACAAATGTTTGTAAGATATAACAATTTTGTAATCAACAGTTCTTTTTGTTGCGAATTTAGAATTAATTACCTCTGTAGAGATTCTATGATAGCAAGCCACATAAAATATTCTCTAAATAAAATTGTGCTTTGCCTAAAATCGGATCTGTGCTGTACGGTTCTATGTTTACATGATGTTAATTGTGTTGATGTGCTGTGTGTGTGTGTAACCCATGGTGGAAACTTATGTCATTCTCCAATACTGGAAAGTATCCTTCATTCCTGTAGTAACGTTCTGAAGTTGGCTTTATCGTTCAGCTAAACTGAAGGCTAATGAGCTTGGACAATGAGGGGCTCCATGCTTGGGGGCGGATGGGGTGGGAGATCTGCTTCTGACTTTATATTTTATATTCCAGCTCCCCTTTATCTTTTATTCCTATAATTTGCCCTGTAAAACATGCAACCAAATAAAGTGATTTGATCCATTGCCCTTTCTGTCTAATGCACCAGACTTTATTTAATTGACATTGCAGCACACCAAACTGGAAGTGATTAATAAAAGCTCCTCATTGTAAAGCCACGGATTCCAAACCAAAAGACCACGAACTGAATGTTTAGAATATTATCCGAGCGGAACTCTCAATTTCACCTGGTAAATGAATGGTGAGTGTGAACCCATCAGCAAACCTGGCAAATGTTCACAGAATATTTGATCCTCTTTGTATTATCCTTACAACCATGGGTAGAAAGATATCCATCCATCTGTTTGTTTATCGGTCCACATTTCTGTGAGGGAGGGAAGGGCGGGGATGACCTATTGCTCCTTCCCATATAGTGTTCTGGTATGTACAGCACAGGAACAGGCCCTTCAAGCCTATACCAGTCATGATCTCGCCCTTGGCCAAAACCCTCAGTATCCCTCTCTACCCATCCTATTCATGTATTTGTCGAGATGCCTTTTGCTGTTAATGTACCTGCTTCCACAACCTCCCCTGGCAATGCATTCCAGGCACTCCACCCTCTGCGTATAAAATCCTGACTCACACATCCCCTCTAAACTTTGCATACCTGAAGGGCCAAATGGCCTCCTTCAGCATTCTGGAGATCCTATGATAATGACTGATGGATTACCCCTTTGGCAGCTTCATGCACAGCCCAGTATTGTCCAGTGATGACAGACCATAAGACATAGGAGCAGAATTAGGCCACTTGGCCCATCGCGTCTGCTCTGCCATTCAATCATGGCTGATATTTTGTCATCCCCATTCTACTGCCTTCTCCCCATAACCCCTGATCCCCTTATTAACCAACCAATCTACCTCTGTGTTAAAGACGCTCAGTGAATTGGCCTCCACAGCCTTCTGCGGCAAAGAGTTCCACAGATTCATTACCCTCTGGCTGAAGAAATTCCTCCTCATCTCTGTTTTAAAGGATTGTCCCTTTAGTCTGAGATGGTGTCCTCTGGTTCTAGTTTTTCCTACAAGTGGAAACATCCTCTCCACATCCACTCTATCCAGGCCTCGCAGAGAGCTAAGCTTGCTCAGTTTGGGCATTTTACATATTTGTTACAATCTCACTTGTTAACTTCAAAATGACTATTATAGTAGGATGGCCTTTTTCAAATTTAGTTCCTTTCTACAAATGCTTAGATATGCTGTAAAGTACAAGCGAGAGAAATGTTCTGTTTAGTATAGCACTATTCACGTGACCAAACAGGGTTGATTGTGAGATTTTGGAAGAGATAGAGTCATTAGCAGTTGATTGCGATGAAGTATTGATTATGTTGTTTCTCAAGAAGCTAAATAGTCACCAAGGTGCCAGGTTGCACAGTGCTATCGTTTTAGTTGTGGGACGTGTACATTTTAGTGACATTGCCTGAATGGCTAGTGTGAAACTCAGCACAATGATTGGTGCTTGTTACATCTGGAATGGGATTTTGGTGGGAGAGAACACTTACAACAATGTTGTTCTAGCAGAAGGCTGAACTATTGTTTACTTTTGCCACAGTGGCGATCCTTCTAGATGAATATTATCCAGCCATGATGAGTTGAATAATCACTTTGCAATTGATTCTGTTATTGCTGAATCTTGCACATGTGCATTACCAACATCCATTAACAAGCAAAACATTGACATCTGCTTGTTTTTATTAGCAACTTGCATTTACAAAATGCATTTAATGTAATTAGGTAGGAATGTTAGCAGAGTTTGGCACTAATGCAATATTGGGACTGTTGTAGTAGCTTTCAAGAAATTCCTTGGGGGAGAGGTGTTTTTTTTAGTTTAGGCGGGCAGCATGGTTGGCGCAGGCTTGGGAGGGTCGAAGGGCCTGTTCCTGTGCTGTACTTTTCTTTGTGGAGAGTTTTTAGGGAGTGAATGCCAGAGCTTAAGGTCTAGGCACCTGAAGGTATTGCTGCCAATGGTGGAAAGATTAAAATCCGGGATGCCAAATGGGAAGAACTGGAAGAGTGCAGAGATCTCTGACAGTTGTAGGGCTAAAGGAAGTACAGAGACATGGAGGGGTGAGGTCAAGGAGGAATAAGGCATCGTCAGTCAGTGTTTGTCAATGGACATGGACGCTAGGTAATTGGAACATTTAACTTGGGTACAGTGCTATGAATAATAAATGATTATTTGTATTTCTGATATTGCAAATGTTTTGAGACGACATGAACTATAAGAAGTCATTTATTGTGTGTCAAGAGAGCTAGACCTGATATATATTAATGACTTAGATGAGACTGAGTGGAACGATCAAAATTTGTTGACAATCCAAAGACCAGTGGGGGAGGTGGTGGCACAGTGGTTGTGATGATATGCAGAAGCAATCTTGTGTATAATAATGTACATGACCTCTGACCAGCAGGTGGCAGTGTAAACCTACCATGTGACTGTGCCTTGGGGAGGGGGGAGTAAGTTGTGTTGGTGGATAGACGTGTTTTGCAGTGGCCCGAGAATCATTAGTTAGTAGTTTGTAATATATTTATTCCAGTTATCTTTACCAGGCATTTGTTTTATAACAAAGTATTTTAACTAGTCAAGAACTAGATGTTCTGTAGTGCATCATTCCTATCGGCCAGTGCACAAGAGCATTACAGTAGTGTTGTCACTAGATGAGTAATCCAGAGACCTCTGGTAATGCTCTGCAGATCTGTGATCAAATCTCACTATGGCAGATGGTGAAATTTTAATGATGACCATAACACCATTGCTGATTGTCGTTTAAAAACCCATCTGGTTCACAAATGTTCTTTCTGCCGTCCTCACCTGGTATTTGACTTCTGATTTACAGCAATGTGGTCGACTTTAAGTACTCGTTGAAATGGCTGAGCAAGCAAACTAGTTCAAGGGCAATTAGAGATGGGCAATTATTACTGGCCCAGCCAGTAATGCCCAGATACCATGAATTAATTTTTAAAAAGCAAAGTAAGCAGGAGGTTGATGCATTGGGTCTATTGAGGATATTGATAGATTGGGTGAGTGGGCAGCATGTAATTAGGAAGACATTGTATGTTAGCCTTTTGTTGTAAAGGGTTTTAAGTAATTATACAACAATCATTCATGGCATTGGTGGAGCCACACCTGGAGTCCTTTGTGCAGTTTTGGTCTCTTTACCTAAGGAAGGTCATACTTGGCTATCACTAGAGGGAGTGCAATAAAGGCGTTCCTCACTGGTTCCCTGGATAAGGGGATTATTATATGAGAGATTGAGTAGTCAAGGCTTATTTTCCCTGGAGTATAGAAGAATGAAGGCTGATCTAATTGAAATTCGGCTCTCCAAGCCTGCGTCGATCATGTGTCCTATCTGGACCAACCACCTGTATCCTTCTCTACCCCGTCTGTTCATGTGCTTATCCAGATAAGTCTTAAAGGTCGCTAACGTACCTGCCTCAACCACCTCACTTGACAGTGCATTCCAGGCCACCGCCACCTCTGTGTAAAATAACTTCCCCAGCACAGCTCCACTGAATCTATACCCCTCACCTTGAATTTGTGTCCCTTTGTAATTGTCATTTCCGCCCTGGGAAAAAGCCTCCAACTCTATCTGTACCCCTCATGATTTTATAAACTTCCATCAGGTCGCCCCCTCAGCCTCCGTCTCTCTAGAACAAGCCAGTTTATTCAATCTCTCCTTGTAGCTAAATAATAATCATTATTGTCACAAGTAGGCTTACATTAACACTTCAATGAAGTTACTGTGACCAAAGCTGTGAATCGAACCTGGGGCCCTGTGAAGCAACTGTGCTAACCACTGTGATACCATGTGGCTCATACCTGTGTGAAACACTTGCTACGCTTCTCTACATTAAAGCCACTGACATAAGAACATAAGAACTAGGAGCAGGAGTAGGCCATCTGGCCCCTCGAGCCTGCTCCGCCATTCAATTAGATCATGGCTGATCTTTTGTGGACTCAGCTCCACTTTCCGGCCCGAACACCATAACCCTTAATCCCTTTATTCTTCAAAAAACTATCTATCTTTACCTTAAAAACATGTAATGAAGGAGCCTCAACTGCTTCACTGGGCAAGGAATTCCATAGATTCACAACCCTTTGGGTGAAGAAGTTCCTCCTAAACTCAGTCCTAAATCTACTTCCCCTTATTTTGAGGCTATGTCCCCTAGTTCTGCTTTCACCCACCAGTAGGAACAACCTGCCCGCATCTATCCTATCTATTCCCTTCATAATTTTAAATGTTTCTATAAGATCCCCCCTCATCCTTCTAAATTCCAACGAGTACAGTCCCAGTCTACTCAACCTCTCCTCATAATCCAACCCCTTCAGCTCTGGGATTAACCTAGTGAATCTCCTCTGCACACCCTCCAGCGCCAGTACGTCCTTTCTCAAGTAAGGAGACCAAAACTGAACACAATACTCCAGGTGTGGCCGCACTAACACCTTATACAATTGCAACATAACCTCCCTAGTCTTAAACTCCATCCCTCTAGCAATGAAGGACAAAATTCCATTTGCCTTCTTAATCACCTGTTGCACTTGTAAACCAACCTTCTGTGACTCATGCACTAGCACACCCAAGTCTCTCTGAACAGCGGCATGCTTTAATATTTTATCGTTTAAATAATAATCCCGTTTGCTGTTATTCCTACCAAAATGGATAACCTCACATTTGTCAACATTGTATTCCATCTGCCAGACCCTCGCCCATTCACTTAACCTATCCAAATCCCTCTGCAGACTTCCAGTATCCTCTGCACTTTTCGCTTTACCACTCATCTTAGTGTCATCTGCAAACTTGGACACATTGCCCTTGGTCCCCAACTCCAAATCATCTATGTAAATTGTGAACAATTGTGGGCCTAACACGGATCCCTGAGGGACACCACTAGCTACTGATTGCCAACCAGAGAAACACCCATTTATCCCAACTCTTTGATTTCTATTAATTAACCAATCCTCTATCCATGCTACTACTTTACCCTTAATGCCATGCATCTTTATCTTATGCATGACAGCAGCTTGTTTCTGTTTGCATAGCGTGAAGTAGTGATCACCGATAGTGGTCATGACCGACCTTTGTTCCAGTGAGTTATGATGAGCCACAAACAACAACCCACCAATGAGAACAGAAACCTTCATGGGAATTGGACATTACATTTCACAAATTAGCTGAACCACAGAGAGGTCAAATTGAGCCACTGAGTTTTAAGAAAAACCTTAAGTAAATCATGCAGCAGTCAATCAATACTTCTGTTAGAAGACGGGTATTAAATTCCTTTGCAGGAAGCTCACCTGCTTCCAGTACTGTCAATCTGAATCTCAGGCCCTGGGATTAAAGCATGCTACACTGCCATCTAGAGAATTAGAGCACCCTCTGCAATCAAAGCCAAAATAAGCAGAAAGGAGTATCGTCTATTCAACTTACATTTAATTTACATTTTGGGTACATTTTTATTTATCCAAACTACAAATCAGTAGAATAAACTAGCAATACACAAATTATAAACACTGTTAAAATACTGCTAAGGCTGCTGTCACCAACGTAAATTGATTAAAAAAAAAAAATTTTATTCAAAATTTTTACATCATAAATAACAGAAAAGAAAAATAAAAACCCCCCACCCTTGTACAGAACAGTGAAACAGCGAAAATAAATGAACAAATAAACAATGCATGTTAACCAATGAACGATAAACAATAATAAATCTCCAACCAAATATAATCCAACCCCGGGTTGCTGCTGCTACTGACCATCTCCTAACGCTCCGCCAGGAAGTCTAGGAACGGCTGCCACCGCCTGAAGAACCCCTGCACAGATCCCCTTAAGGCAAATTTCATCCCCTCCAATTTAATAAACCCTGCCATGTCGTTAATCCAGGATTCCACGCTTGGGGGTCTCGCATCCTTCCACTGAAGCAGAATCCTTCGCCGGGCTACCAGGGACGCAAAGGCCAGGATACCGGCCTCTTTCGCCTCCTGCACTTCTGGCTCATCTGACACCCCAAATATTGCGAGCCCCCAGCTTGGCTTAACCCTGGAGTTCACCACCCTTGACACCACCCTCGCTAAACCCCTCCAGAACTCCTCTAACACTGGGCATGCCCAGAACATGTGGGTATGGTTTGCAGAACCCCCCGAACATCTCACACACCTAGCCTCACTCCCGAAGAACCGGCTCAGCCTTGCCCCGGTCATATGCGCCCTGTGCAGTACCTTAAATTGTATCAGGCTAAGCCTGGCGCAAGAGGAGGAAGAATTTACTCTTCCCAAGCCAGTCGCCCACATATCCTCATCGATCTCCTCCTCCCACTTACCTTTTAACTCCTCCACCGAGGCCTCCTCCTCTCCTGTATCGACTGATAAATTGACAAAATCCTGCCCTCTCCAACCCACACCCCCGACAGCACCCTATCCTGAACCCTGGGTGCCGGCAGCAGCAGGAACTCCACCACCTGACGCCTAATGAATGCCCTTACCTGCATATATCGGAAGGTGTTTCCAGGGGGGAGCTCGAATTTCTCCTCCAGTTCCCTAAGGCTTGCGAACTTCCCGTCGGTGAACAGGTCCCCAATCCTCCTAATACCCGCCCTGTACCAGCTCCGGAACCCCCCTTCCATTCTCCCCGGGACAAACCGATGGTTCTCACGTATCGGGGACCACACCGAGGCCCCCACCTCCCCCCTGTAACGCCTCCATTGCCCCCAGATTTTGAGGGTCGCCGCCACCACCGGGCTCGTAGTGTACCTCATCGGAGGGAGCGGCAGCGGTGCCATCACCAGCGCCCCCAGGCTCGTGCCCACACAGGACGCCATCTCCAACCTCTTCCAAGATGCCCCTCCCCCTCCATTACCCACTTGCGTACCATCGCCACGTTGGCAGCCCAGTAATACTCACAGAGGTTAGGTAATGCCAGCCCCCCCCCCCCCCCCCCCCCCCGTCCCTGCTCCGCTCCAAAAACACCCTTCTCACCCTCGGGGTCGTCTTAGCCCACACGAACCCCATAATACTCCTGTTAACCCGCTTTAAAAAGGCCTTAGGGATCAGGATGGGGAGGCACTGAAACAAAAACAGAAACCTCGGGAGTATCGTCATTTTAATGGACTGTACCCTACCCGCCAGGGAGAGCGGCAGCATATCCCACCTTTTGAACTCCTCCTCCATTTGTTCCACAAGCCTCGTCAAGTTAAGCTTATGCAGGGCCCCCCCCCCCCCCCCCCCCAGCTTCTAGCCACCTGCACCCCCAGGTATCTAAAACTCCGCTCTGCTCTTTTTAGCGGAAGATCACTAATCCCCCTCTCCTGGTCTCCCGGGTGCACCACGAACAGCTCACTCTTCCCCATGTTAAGCTTATACCCGGAGAAATCCCCAAACTCCCTGAGGATCCTCAACACCTCCGGCATTCCCCCCGCTGGGTCCGCCACATACAATAGCAGATCGTCTGCATACAACGATACCCGGTGTCCCGTCCCCCCCCCCCCCCCCCCCCCCCCCCCCGCACCAACCCCCTCCAATTCTTAGACTCCCTCAAGGTCAGGGGCTTAATCGTGGTGTGTGTGGAGTGAGATTATACAACGTCGTCTTGTGCTGGGATGAGCTTGGTGCAGTTCAAAGAGGTGCACAAGGTTCACATGATGTGGATACAGATGAGTGGGTTCTTTTCAGAGGTAGAGGATAAGCGTGGGAGATGTGGAGGGGTGACCAGCAACTCATGGCCACATGTTTAAAAAAAAAAAAAAAATTTTATTGAAATTTTTACAAAAGATAAACATCTTAACTCTATTAACAAAACAACCGCGGTAACATCCCAAGAACAATACCCACCCAACTTCAAAAGCAACTACAAACAAAAGGAAAAAAACAAAACAAAAGAGCACCCCAACATCAAAAGGGAAAGAGATAGAACCCGCCACATCCCACAGACCCATGTACACAGTTCTCCCTCACCCCGATCCAAACCACCCCCCCCCCCGCCTCTGGGTTGCTGCTGCTGTCAGCCTATTTCCCTACCGTTCCGCCAGGAAGTCCAGGAAAGGCTGCCATCGCCTAAAGAACCCTTGTACTGATCCCCTCAGGGCAAATTTCACCGTCTCCAATTTAATGAACCCCGCCATATCATTGATCCAGGCCTCCACGCTTTGGGGCCTCGCATCCTTCCATTGAAGCAAGATCCTCCGCCGGGCTACTAGGGACGCAAAGGCCAGAACACCGGCCTCTTTCGCCACTGCAACCCCAAACATTGCGAGTCCCCAGCCTGGCTTGACCCTGGATCCCACCACCCTCGACACCGTCCTTGCTACCCCCTTCCAAAACTCCCCCAGCGCTGGGCACGCCTAAAACATGTGGGCGTGGTTCGCTGGGCTCCCCGAGCACCTAGCACACCTGTCTTCGCCCCCGAAAAACCTACTCAATCTTGTCCCAGTCATGTGGGCCCTATGCAGCACCTTGAACTGTATGAGGCTAAGCCTCGCACAGGAAGAGGAGGAATTCACTCTCTCCAGGGCATCCGCCCACGTCCCCTCCTCAATCTCCTCACCCAGCTCCTCTTCCCATTTACCCTTCAATTCCTCCACCGAGGCCTCGTCTACCTCCTGCATCACCCGGTATATGTCCGAAATCCTCCCTCCTCCAACCCACACCCCCGAGAGCACCCTGTTCCGCACCCCATGTGGGGGCAGCAAGGGGAACCCCTCCACCTGCCGCCTGGCAAACGCCCTCACCTGCATGTACCTAAACACGTTCCCCGGGGGAGCCCAAACTTTCCCTCTAACTCCCCCAAGTTCGCGAACCTCTCCTCCACAAACAGGTCCCTCAACCTCCTAACCCCTGCCCTGTGCCAGCCCAGAAATCCGCCATCAATGCTCCCTGGGACAAACCGATGGTTCCCCCGTATCGGGGCCTCCATCGAGCCCCCACTTCTCCCCTGTGCCGTCTCCATTACCCCCAAATTTTGAGGGTAGCCGCCACCACCGGGCTCGTGGTATACCTCGTTGGAGGGAGTGGCAACGGCGTCGTTACCAGCGCCTCCAGGCTCGTGCCCACACAGGACGCCATCTCCATTCTCTTACATGCTGCCCCTTCCTCGTCCATTACCCACTTACGCACCATCGCTGCGTTGGCAGCCCAATAGTACCCACAGAGGTTGGGCAAAGCCAGCCCCCCCCTATCCCTGCCTCGTTCCAGGAACACTCTTCTCACCCTCGGAGTCCCATGCGCCCACACAAATCCCGTGATACTCCTGTTGACCCTCCTAAAAAAGGCCTTCGGGACAAGGATGGGAAGGCACTGGAACAGGAATAAAAACCTCGGAAGCACCGTCATCTTAACGGACTGCACCCTCCTCGCCAGTGACAGCGGTAACATATCCCACCTCTTAAACTCCTCCTCTATCTGCTCCACCAACCTTGTGAGGTTGAGCTTGTGCAGGGCCCCCCAGCTCCCCGCCACCTGGACCCCTAGGTACCTGAAGCTCTTCCCTGCCTGCTTCAATGGGAGCCTACCAATCCCCTCCTCTTGATCCCCCGGATGCACCACAAACACCTCACTCTTGCCCAGGTTCAACTTATACCCCGAGAAACCCCCGAATTCACTAAGAATCCTCATCACCTCCGGCATCCCCCCCCCCCCCCCCCCCCCCCACCGTGTCCGCCACATACAGCAACAGGTCGTCCGCGTACAGCGACACTCGATGCTCCTCCCCACCCAGCACCAGGCCCCTCCAGTTCCCTGACTCCCTCAATACCATGGCCAGGGGCTCAATCGCCAATGCGAAGAGCAAGGGGGACAGGGGGCACCCCTGTCTCGTCCCCCGGTACAGCCGAAAGTACTCCGACCTCCTCCTATTCGTGGCTACACTTGCCATCGGGGCCTCGTAGAGCAGCCTCACCCACCGGATAAACCCCTCCCCAAACCCAAACCTCTCCAACACCTCCCACAAATACTCCCACTCAACCCTATCGAAGGCCTTCTCCACATCTGATGCCACCACTATCTCCGCCTCCCCTTCCGCAGCCGGCATCATAATAACGTTGAGGAGCCTTCGTACGTTTGTATTCAACTGCCTTCCCTTCACAAACCCCGTCTGGTCCTCATGAATGACCCCGGGCACGCAATCCTCTATTCTAGTGGCCAGGATCTTTGCCAACAGCTTAGCATCGGCGTTCAGCAGCGAAATCGGCCTATATGACCCACACTGCAGAGGGTCCTTGTCCCGCTTTAGGATCAAGGAAATCAGCGCCCGTGACATAGTTGGGGGCAAAGCAACTTGCCTCGTTAAAGGTCCGGACCAACAGGGGGCCCAACAGGTCCAAATACCTTTTATAAAGTTCCGCCGGAAACCAGTCCGGCCCCGGCGCCTTCCCCGACTGCATGCTCCCTATCCCTTTGACCACCTCCTCCAGCTCGATCAGCGCCCCCAGTCCCTCCACCTGCTCCTCCTCCACCCTCGGGAATCGCAGCTTGTCCACCCCCCTCCACCGGGGGCTCCAACCGGTACAGTTCCCCATAGAAGTCACTGAAGACCCCATTAACATCTACTCCCCTCCGCACCACCTTCCCAGCTCTATCCGTCACTCCCCCAATCTTCCTGGCCGTGTCCCGCTTTCGGAGCTGGTGTGCCAGCATCCTGCTCGCCTTCTCCCCGTATTCATACACCGCCCCCTGTGTTTTCCTCCACTGAGCTTCCGCCTTTCTGGTCGTCAATAGGTTAAATCTGGCCTGAAGGCTACGCCTCTCCCCCAGCAATCCCTCCTCTGGAGCCTCCGCATATCTCCTATCCACCTGCACCATCTCCCCTATCAGTCTTTCCCTTTCCCTCTGCTCCCCCCTCTCCCTATGGGTTCGGATGGAGATCAATTCCCCCCTCATCACCGCCTTCAATGCCTCCCAGACCGTCCCCACTCGGACCTCCCCGTTATCATTGGCCTCAAGGTACCTCTCGATACACCCCCGAACCCTCCCGGCCACCTCCTCATCTGCCAGCAGCCCCACCTCCAAGCACCAGAGCGGACGTTGGTCCCTCTCTTCCCCCAGCCCGAGGTCCACCCAGTGCGGGGTATGATCTGAAATGGCAATGGCGGAGTATTCCACATCCTCCACCCTCGACACCAACCCCCTGCTCAGGACAAAAAAATCAATCCTCGAGTAGGCCTTATGTATGTGGGAGAAAAACGAGTATTCCCTGGCCCTTGGCCTCGCAAACCTCCAGGGATCCACCCTCCCCATCTGGTCCATGAATCCCCTCAGCCGCCGCCGGCCTCCTACCCGTCCAGGACTTGGATCGATCCAATGGGGGATGGCCACATGTTTTGGTCGTGTCCGAGATAGGTGGGGCTTTGGGGCCTGATATTTGATGCCTTATTGAAATTTGTGGGGGTTGGAGATGTCACCCGGCCCTCTGGTGGCGATCTTTGAGGTGTCGGAGCTGTTGGCGGGGAAGGGGGCTGATGTTATAGCCCTCGCCACTCTGATTGCCTGGTGGTGCCATCGATGGTGTCAGCATGGTTTGGGGGATGAAGCAGAACTCCTTAAGTCGGAAAAGATTAAGTTTGCCTTGAAGGGCTCGGAGTGGGGGTTCCTTTATATATATATATATATTATAATAATCTTTATTGTCACAAGTAGGCTTACATTAACACCGCAATGAAATTATTGTGAAAAGCCCCTAGCCACCTGTTCGCGTACACAGAGGGAGAATTCAGAATGTTGACTTCATCTAACAGCACGTCTTTCGGGACTTGCGGGAGGAAACCGGAGCACCCGGAGGAAACCCACGCGGACACAGGGAGAACGTGCAAACTCAATACAGACAGTGACCCAAGCCGGGAATCAAACCTGGGACCCTGGCGCTGTGAAGCCACAGTGCTAACCACTGTGCTACTGTTCTGCCCTCCGGCCTAGATGGAGTTTATTCTTGTCTCTGTTTGAGGACTTGTCTGTTGCCAGTGGGGGGGGGGGGGGGGGGGGGGGGGGGGGGGAGTGTTCAGGGGGGAAAATGTTAAACTGTGGGGATTGTATTTTGAATTATTGTCTTATGAATAATAATAATCATTTTTCTCACAAGTAGGCTTACATTAACACTGCAATGAAGTTACTGTGAAAAGCCCCTAGTCGCCACATTCCGGCGCCTGTTCGAGTACACGGAGGGAGAATTCAGTCTGTCTAAATTACCTAACAGCACGGCTTTCGGGGCTTGTGGGAGGAAACCGGAGCATCCGAAGGAAACCCACGCAGACACAGGGGGAAAACGTGCAGACTTTGCACAGACTGTAACCCTGAAGCTATGAAGCAACAGTGCTAACCACTGTGCTACTGTGCAGCCATGTGTTCATGTCTATGTATGCACTGGTTTGAATAAAACATTTTTAAACATAAAGTGATTTAGTAGTACTAGCCTCAAAGATCCAAGAGATCTTTACTTCTGTCTGTCACTCAACACAGGCACATCAGGCAACGCGGTGGTGCAGTGGGTTAGCCCTGTTGCCTCACGCCACTGACCTCCCAGGTTCGATCCCAGCTCTGGGTCATTGTCCGTGTGGAGTTTGCACATTCTCCCCGTGTTTGCGTGGGTTTCGCCCCAACAACCCAAAGATGTGCAGGCTAGGTGGATTGGCCACGCTAAATTGCCCCTTAATGGAAAAAATGAATTGGGTACTCTAAATTTAAAAAAAAACACAGGCACATCAATATCCTATGGAACAATTAGAGCTTTTAAATATTCCTTTGTAAAAATAATTTTGTCAATTAAAAATACAGGTAGTTTCACAGGACTACCCTTGTTTTACAAATAGAAACACATGGCAAGGAAATCTGATATTGTACACCAAGATTTATTCAATTGTTTTTCTATCATAGAACCTCACTTTTCCTTCACTGCAGCTTATCCTGCTTCCTGAATTCTTGTTTTTTCCTCCACTGTGTCCTTCTTTCTCTCCATGTGCCTCATAAACTTTTCCTCACTATCTTCTATCTTTCACCAACTCTTCCTCATTCTTCTCTTCTCTTTTGTAAGTCTGGTCTACTTTCTGTCTCTCTTATGATTCAATGCCAGATTCTGAACTCTCTGAGTTGTTGCGATAAAGCCCGGCATTAACAGCTGGACAGCAGACTGGGTTGGGTAGGCTGGAGGGCTGACGGAGCAGAACTCAGATGACAGAAAAACTAGGCATTAGGGAAAAAGTGGGAAGGGGTGGTGGGGTGGGAATATCTGGGGAGATGAGTTGAAATGGATAGAAGTAATTCCCACTGCAAATGTGGTTATTTAGACACCAGTTTCCATTGTCACTGCGTTTGGAGGTATACACCTGTGAGTTGTTAATACCTTCAGGAGATAATGGATAGGAACAAAATTGAGGAGAAGGTTTCAGTGAGAGAAAAACAATGGAAGCCTAACAAGCCAGTCTCTGCTAATGCACTAACGTCCTTACGCTGGGAAATACTTAAGAAAAAAATAATCCACCTAGTCCTAGACTGACACAATTACTTTCAAGAAAATGGCAAATGCATTTGAACATTGGCAATCTGCTGTTCTCTTTGTTCTTGTGCCAATAATTCTTAAGACATTCCTTCAATTTCTAACAGGAGGTCGAATTATGTTTGAGTGGAGACACAGCTACCAGAAGCAGGGTAGATAATCCAATGCTAACTTTAGAATGACAGACTGAGTTAGAGCAATTCCATTAATGCACAGTGCACAGAATATGAAATATTTCACCACGTCTTTTTGCCTCTCATCCTTGGCCTTTGGTTGCTCCATACACGTTACCGTCTGCACTTTATCTAACCAATTTTATAATAAACTTTTTATTGCCCTTCACTTTCACAGCATCCTGCTAGCTCAGCACTATTTTCAGTGATTATATCAAATTTACATTCAGTTTTCTGGCACTGTCCTTGTCACCTTAGCACATCTGAAGTTTGTGTCCGTCACAAGGCTCCACATGATCCATATCTGTGCTGGGTTCAATCTGTGCACTACTATGAGATCTTTATATAAGCATGGATCAAACATGAATGCATCAGGTACACCAAGTGTCCTGAAGCCATTGTGTGAAACTGGAGTTATCTTCAGCAGTAACAAACACATCCCAACAAACACGTCATCTATTGGGAAGAGATCCACATCTGCTGCAACATGATGCAGCTGCAATACAGTTCTCCTGGACATTACATATCCACCACCTCCAGCATATGGAGGATAGGCTTTATTTTTGTACATGATGTCAGGGATAAAGTACTTAAGTTTCTTATTCCTTTTTGGAATAGCATTGTATAAGATATGCCCAACAAAGAGGTCACGGTCTGGGTTAAAATATTTGACATATTCAATGATGTTGAATACATTCACAAAGACATCATCATCTCCTTTGAAAACATATTTTGCTGAGGAACAATCTGTTGCAAACCATCTGAGGAAATGGATCTCCTTCAACGTCAAGTTGAAAAAGCTGTCCTGGAAGTCCCATTGAAGGATGTCACCATACTGTCGGTATTCAGCTGCCAATGACTGATGAAGTGGCTGACCCAGGAACTTTTCTGTTATTCCCAGAAGAAACACTAGCTTGACTTTGACTCCATTAATAACTCCTCCTTTCCCCCACGTGTTTCGAATCGTGACTCTTCTGTCTATGTTGGGAGCCGTGGACTTGATAACTAATAATAAGAACAATCCTTCAGTGCATTCCTTTGGTTTCAGCAGAGCTTGGAAAGTCCTGCAGTGTTTATATGCCAAGAATTTCTGGTACATCTTGGGTAGATTTGAAGACTGGTCGATGTATTCTCTATTTGGTAAACACTGAGTTGTTTCAGTTATATTTCTCCTTACTTGGGGGACCAAAATAGAGTGCTTTCTTTCATTATCCTTCTTAGTCGCTGTTATTCCAGTTTGCCATTTGAAAACGAACACACAAATTGAGGCTATCAAAGCCAGCCAGAGTGTTTTTCTTTTCCCCTTTGAAAACATTATGAACCAGAGATAATACAACGCCAACTCTGTAAGGACACAAGGAATATTAAGAGGATACCGTCATTTTAAAACATATCATTATTCTTATAACTTTATACATCAGCCAGCCACCCTAAGTGGTTTCAATTAATAACATTGACAAGCTGATACATTGGAATTAGAACAGTTTAAATTCTCAAAAAATGGGCGGCATGGTGGCGCAGTGGTTGGCACTGCTGTCTCACGGTGCCGAGTTGGGTTGTGGGAGTGAAATGCACGCAGACACAGGGAGAATGTGCAAACTCCACACGGACAGTGACCCAGGGCCGAGATGCCGAACTCGGGTCCTCAGCGCCATGGGGCAGCAGTGTTAACCACTGTGCCGCCCTTATACTTACTTTTAACCATTGGAAAATAAGTCAATTATGGAGCACCTGGAGTTCTTAGATTGATTACAGGTTGGACGCTGTGCCAGAGTCCAAGGGAGGTTTGTTGATATTGAGATTCTGAGGTAATTTATTTTCATATAGCACGCTGAAGACATATTTTTAACAAATATTTTAAACCTAGAAATTAATTAACATTACTTTTGAATGGAACTACTATATCTGTGGTAAATTTGTGAGGCAGCACTGCCTCGGGTTCAATTCTGGCCTTGGGTGACTGTCTGAGTGGAGTTTACACTTTCTCCCCCGTGTCTGCAGGGTTTCTTCCAGGTGCTCCGGTTTCCTCCCACAGTCCAAGGATGTGCGGGTTAGGCGGATCGGCCATGCTAAATTGTCCCTTGGTGTCCAAAAGGTTAAGTGGGGTTACTGGGTTATGGGGAGAGGGTGGCCTGTGGGCTTAGGTAGGGTGCTCTTTCCAAGGGCCGGTGCAGACTCGATGGGCCAAATGGCTTCCTTCTGCACTTTAAATTCGCTAAATTTTATGGTTATTTGAAAAATGAAATGTTAATGCAATTAAAGATGTAACGTATGGCACAGGTCAGGGAAAGTCCTGCAGAGAGACTACACTGACTCTCCACTTCTGTCGACTTAACTCAGAGCAACATTGGTGGAGATACCACCTGCCCTTCTCCCGGCCCACTTACCGGCTTGGCTCAGGAAGGTGGGAGTAAAGAGGTTCAGAAAACCTGGGAAGCAGAGAGACCTGGGAATCACCTCACAAAAAGAACATTAAATTATGACTTCAATTTTCTTTTCTTGTAATGTGATGCAAACATTAATTTAGCCTTTGCTTTAAATGTTCATTGGGAGTGGGAATCTTAATTTGGAGAGCTAATTAAAGTACCAAGGGTGGGATCCTCCGTTTCAGAGACTAAGGCCGGGATTCTCCGACCCGGCCCCGATGGGCCGAGTGGCCGACGAGTTAGGCTGAGTCCCACCGGCGTGGGATACTCCGGTCCCACACGGCGGGACCTGGGAGGTGAGTCTGCGGGGGCCGGGAGGGTGGGGGGGGGGGGGGGGCGGATATAATCCCGGGAAAGGGGGGGGGGTTGGCACGGTGGCCTGGCCAGTGATCGGGGCCTACTGATCGGTAGTGGGCTGGTTCCATGGGGGCCTATTTCACTCCACGCTGGGCCCCTGTAGGGCTCTGCCATATTGCCTGGGAGGCCGGTGCGGAGAAGGGCAGAAATACACCGCGCATGCGCGGAATCACGCCGGCCGTTCTGCGCATGCGCAAACTCGCGCAGGCCGCTCTGAGCCGGCTGAAGCTGCGGGGACTACTCCGGCACAAACCTAGCTCTCTAGGAAGTGGAGCATTGGGGACCGTTGACGCCGGGGTGGTTGGTGCCGCTTTTCACGCCGGCATGGGGACAGCCCCATTATTGGGAAACCCCGCCCTAAGTGTTGACGCCGGGTCTGAATGGGTGGATTTCCACGACAACAAAATTGGTGCCGGTCCTGCACCAATTCACCAATAGGCGAGCACCGGCACCACTTAGAACGTGCGATTCCAATGCATAGCAGTGTCTGATTTACTGGGATCGGGATTGACACGCGAGAGAGCTGCGGCCTCATATAAGCACTCTACTCCCCACACACACTCATCCCAGCCAACAAGATGGCAGCACGGAGAGCAGCATCCCGTTTTGCAGATACGGATCTCGAGACACTGTTGGACGCCATGGATGAAAGGCGGGCTATACTGTACCCTGCGTGGGAAGGAGGTTGCCAGCCGCACCATGCAGAGGTCATGAGCGCCGTAGCCCTGACGCCAGGACCAGACAGCAGTGCAGAAAGAAGCTGCACAACCTCCTCAGAGCGGCCAGGGTGAGTAGGCAGCACTGTGCCTATGGCAACAACTCTCATCCCAAACACACGTAACTTCCACACACCCCCACTCATAGGGTGACCGAACCACACCACATGCCAGCACCCATACCGACCACCGTAG